>NW_024080796.1:288093-669929 GCF_003009895.1 Hyaena hyaena
GAAGAAGAAGAAGAAGAAGAAGAAGAAGAAGAAGAAGAAGAAGAAGAAGAAGAAGAAGAAGAAGAAGAAGAAGAAGAAGAAGAGGAAGAAGAAGAAGAAGAAGAAGAAGAAGAAGAAGAAGAAGAAAATATAGAAAGGGTATTACTGTATTCCTCCCCTCAGGTCCCAGTGCAAATATTCTTCTAATCTGGTATTCCTTGCTCAGGAGAAAAGAAATATGATGATCCTAATGACCCCCCCTCAAGTTATGACTTGGCTTTTGACAGGTCTCTTTTTTCCTCCCTTCTTCCCTCCTTCCCTCTCTCTCTTTCTTTGCCTCTCTGCCTCTCTGCCTCTTTCTTTCTTTCTTTCTTTCTTTCTTTCTTTCTTTCTTTCTTTCTTTCTTTCTTTCTTTCTTTCTTTCTTTCTTTCTTTCTTCTCTCTGGAAGAAATGGAAGAAATTATAAATATCATGTTGGGTCTTAAAGTAATATCCAACCAAACAAGATATGCACCAAAGCAATCACCCCGACCAGAACACACAACTTTCAGAATGTTTTTACACCATCATGTTGGCTAAAAGCTGGCCAGCTGTGGGAGAATCCCTCTCTCCATGGTCATGGCATCAGAAAAGGGACACCTTTCACTGACCGGTTTTTTCATAAGTTCCAAACAGAGGAATTGAGAACTAATTGTTATTAGATGCACTGAGGTAACTGTGTCTTTAGGGAGAGAATTTTTGGATGAGGTGGGTCTTCATAAGTAGGACTAAATTTCTGAGAAATGAGTCATTACTGATTTCAAAACCAAACTGAACTTCATATCAACACCAAACATGACCAGTGTGGCTTTTCCTTCACCTTTCTCCAGGGACAAAAGTCTAAGAATGTTTTATGGGAAATTCCTGGTCTAATGCAACCTGGTCTAATCTCCCAAACAGGTACTCATGTTCCCTTTTCTTTACTTTCTCAAGGAGAGATGATTGCAAACAGAACTTAAATCTCACATGCATTAGAAAGGCGGGCGGTGAGGATACACAAAAGGACAAAGGTTCCAATGTGTCTTACTGGCTTAAATCCCCACAGAACGTGCTTTGGGTGATGTCTTGCATCTGAACTTGTGATTGCATTATAGGAGAGCACATCAAAAAATAATAATAACAATAAATCCAAATAATGACATAAAGGAAAATAAAGAAATATTAACAAAACAATCCGAGAAATCATAGCCAATGAGCATCAATACACCAAACATTAAAACAGACTCCTTTTGGGGGCACCTGGGTGACTCAGTCCATTGGGCAGCCGATTTTGGCTCAGGTCATGATCTTACGGTTCATGGGTTCGAGCCCCACGTAAGGCTCTGGGCTAACAGCTAGCTCAGAGCCTGGAGCCTGTTACAGATTCTGTGTCTCCTTCTCTCTCTGACCCTCCCCTGCTCATGCTGTCTCTCTCTCAGAAATAAATAAAACATTAAAAAAATTTTTTTAAACAATAAAAATAAAACACACTCCTTTCCAAAATCAGGAATCTTACATCAGTAAGATATATATACTTGTAAAAAAATAATAAGTTGAAGGGATCAGAACTCAGATTTTCTTTAAACTCCAAAATTAGGTCAGGGACTCTGGCTCTATTTTTTGATGATGTCCATTAAGTGTGCTTATGCACACACATGCACACATGTGCGCGCATGCGTGTGTGTGTGTGTGTAACACAGCATTGGCAGTACAAGTAAACAGGTCAAAGTAGAAATTCAGAATTCTAAGACCTGTCTAAGTCATTCTTATGTGATTCTTTTCATTTGGGAAATAATAATTAATGAAAATACAGCAAAAGTATTAAAATATATCAGATTTTGTAACACTTTTGACAATCACATATATTCTGAATTATCCAACTATGGAATTTATTGTGCTTGCCCTCATATGATTTATCATATTATTTATATGATTTATGTAATATCGATCCCCAAAATGTGTACTATCATCCCCATTTTTGCAGAGGAGGAATTAACTGATAAGAAGTTACATGGCCAGGATTCAAACCCAGGTCTTTCTGACTCCAGAATTCATGGCCAATTATACAATGTTACCTCTTTTCAAAATATTTCTATCTGTCTTAGAAAAACCCAGCCCAGGGGCGTCTGGGTGGCTCAGTTGGTTGAGTGTCCGACTTCAGCTCAGGTCATGATCTCACCATTCGTGGATTCGAGTCCCGTGTTGGGCTCTGTGCTGACAGCTAGCTCAGAGCCTGGAGCCTGCTTCGGATTCTGTGTCTTCTTCTCTCTCTGCCCCTCCCCCATTCTCACTCTGTCTCTCTCTGTCTCTCAATAATAAATAAATGTAAAAAAAAATTTTCTTTAAAGAAAAACAAAAACCCAGCCCATTAGCAGCCAAGGGAGAAGCTACGATTCCCCATTATTCATGGCCTTGCGAAGAAGTAAGGAATCTTCCCTTACCAGGCCTCCCAGAGAAGAACCTCACACACCATCAATAAGACCACACTATCTGCAAGGCCATCAGCCCCACACGGGCTGGAGGGATCCCAGTCCTGCTCCCATCCTGAATATATTCCAGCCTAACCATCCACTTATGGCCTCTAGTATTCTTCCACGATTTCCTGACCAGCCAGTCTTTTCCATAGTTTTCCTCCTGTTCAAAGCATTTCATGGGGTGCCTGCGTGGCTCAGGTCATGATCTCGCGGTTTGTGAGTTCAAACCCTGTGTCAGGCTCCGTGCTGACAGCTCGGAGACTGGAGCCAGCTTCAGATTCTATGTCTCCCTCACTCTCCGCTTTTCCCCACTCGTACTCTGTCTCTCTTTCTCTCAAAAATAAATAAGCAGTTTTAAAAAAGCATCCCTGTTACTCTCTAAGGAGAATCTGCCTTGCTTCTGTTCTGATTTGGTCATCCTCAGCTTGGTTTCCCATCCTGATATTTCCTTTCCTTGGGCTGCTTTGACAAGTTACGAGCAATTGCAACTCAAAACAACCGCCCCCACCTCCACCAAGTCTTTGGGTTCCCAAGGAATACCCACCGAACTCTACCTGCCCTCACCTAGACCTCCCACGGTCCATGGTGGCTCAGTCTGGGTGCTAGGTTAAGGTCACAATCCAACTTGTTTCCTCTCTCCCTCCAACATCCAAAGATGTTTTGTAATAATGTGAAAAAAAAAAGAGAAATTATAGCCTTATGATTTAAGTTTAATGTCTATTTATTAAAGAACTATGAGAATATTCAGATTAAAACAATAATGCAATGTAAAATGAAAACAATAAAGATGAGTAATAAAATCAATAGATATTATCCTAACATCAAGAAGCAAATTGTAACAAAAAGTAAATAAATAAAATTGACCATACCAAAGGCAGTAATTCAATAGGAGGAAGAGAAGGGATACATTTCAAGTAGACATAATGATAAGTCATAAGCTCTTGGATCATTTGATAATCCAATTAATGAGGAGAAGTGAATCATAGGAATGCGTTGAGAAAAGATTTAAATTTCTTGCTGATTTCACACAAAATACTGGCATGGAATACAATGACATAAAATTCATAATGTACCAGGAAAATGAGGATACAGATGTCATCAATTCAAAGAGTAGGATAGAAACTTACGAGAAAATCTCAAGTGCCCTGAAATCTTCCAGCTCCTATCTGAAACAAACATGATAGTGGTTTGCCAACTTGGACAATGCTAAACATTTTCTTGGCAAAACCAATCACAGATTGTGATGCTGGAAGAAATGTTTCTAAGTTATCAGTAATAAAAATAAATTTTTTCATCAACTGTGCTAGATCAAAGACTGAATAATCTTTCTATTCTCTCTATATAAAATAACACAAAAATGGGCCTGGATGGCTCAGTCGGTTAAGCGTCGGACTTTAGCTCAGGTCATGATCTTGCGGTTCGTGGGTTCGAGCCCCGCGTCAGGCTCTGTGCTGACAGCCAGCTCAGAGCCTGGAGCCTGTTTCAGATTCTGTGTCTCCCTCTCTCTCTGCCCCTCCCCTGCTCACGCTGTCTCTATCTTTCTCTCTAAATAAATAAATAAAACATTAAAAAAAAGAAAATATCACAAAATTGCTGTCATTTGAAAACACAAAGAGTATATAGCTAAAATAAATGTTTAAACAAAATTATAAAGACATGTCCCATAGTTAACGAAAATATTGTGATCATTTCTGTTTTCATTCTACAAAAATATATTCACTTTTCATTTCTAATTTTGCATTCTTTTACTTAAAATCTACTCTAAAAATTATCAAAGTTTCAACCCTACAATCCCTGGATCTTGGGGTTTTCCTTCCTTCCTTCTTTTTTTTTTAATGTTTATTTATTTATTTTGAGAGAGAGACTCCCAAGCAGGCTCCATGCTGTCAGCACAGAGCCTGATGGTGCTCAAAGTCACGAACCATGAGATCATGACCTGAGCGGAAATCAAAAGTCAGACGCTTAACTGAGCCACCTGGGCGCCCCTCTCCCTCCCTCCTTAGGCCAACTGGGGACTGCCCCTTTTTTCAGACAGACAGACAGACAGACAGAGAGTGGCCAGGACAGAACCAAAGTGTAGTAGAAGGGAAATTCTGCCTGAAGGTCATAAAGATCTGTTCACTAACAGATATAAAGCCCACGAAATGCAGAGCACCCGGATTCCAGGGACTGCTGTTTCCATCAAATCACCTATGAACTCTACAGATAGAAAAGCTAGATAGAACAGATCAACTGTTTTTTTAAGTATTCAGTTTTTTCAAAAGTATATATTCTGCTGTGTGTGTTTGAACAGAGTGAGCACAGGACTCCCCTCCTGCCTGTTGAAAGCACAGGTGACTGGGTGGATTTCCATGCTGGGAGAGGGCATGGTGATCTGCTCAGTCTAATTTGGAGGATGTTATTTGTTTGGACTACGGCCTCTTTTCTAAGAACAAGTTCCTTGTGCCTTGAATAGGCATTCATTGGTACATTAGACAAACTCAAACAAACTAAAGCTAAAATTGTTGCGCTACAGAAAGAGTGATCCTTTTATTTCACTAATCCTTTGGCTCTTGGTTGCCCATGGTTGGATCTCTGGAATTGTCTCTCATATTTTGTTAAATTTAAAATGCAAAGCTTGGAGCGGCTAGGTGTCTCAGTCGGTTAAGCATCTAACTTCACCCTCAGGTCATGATCTTGAGGTTTGTGAGTTCAAGCCCCACATCGGGCTCTGTGCTGACAGCTCAGAGCCTGGAGCCTGCTTCAGATTCTGTGTCTCTCTGCTCCTCCCCTGTTCACACTCACGCTCTCTCTCAAAAATAAATAAACATTTAAAAAATTCTTAATAAAATAAAATCCAAAGCTTTACCAAAACATGTAGTTCTATATTTATTTGTCTCATTGATTTGTTTTTCGCATTAATCCAATTTTATTCAGCACATGTTGGTGGAGAGGCTTCCCATGGGAGGGACACTGCGCTGGGTGCTAAGAAATACAGAGATGAGGAGGAAGGATGCTTTCCCCAAACATGTGTCAAGGCGATAAATGCTCTCTGGTGATAAGATCAAACTGTTCAGAGAACAGACACGAAGGAGCAATTAATCTTGCCTGGGCCAACTGGGAAAAGCAAAGTGGATTCAAAGTGTGGTTTGTGGCTCCCGAGGGCCCCAGAGAGGAGTCTCTGGGTGTCTGCTGGGACAGTGAGGGGTGGGGGGTTAGGGGCAGGGCTCCGGGCTGCCATTATTGCTTTAACCAAAGTACATCTTCTTGCATCTGTCTTATTGGTTGGAAGTCTGCATTCAACTCCTTTGACAAAAAACTTCTGCTTTTAAAAAATAATTCTTTGGGGTTTTCCGGGTGGCTCAGTCAGTTGAGCATTGGACTTCGGCTCAGGTCATGATCTCACGATTTGTGAGTTCGAGCTCTGAGCTGCACTCTGTGCTGATGGTCAGAGCCTGGAACTTGCTGCAGATTCTGTGTGTCTCTCTCTCTCTGCCCCTCCCCTGCTTACACTCTTTCTCTCTTTCTCAAAATTAAACACTTTTTTAAAGTAAAAAAAAAAATAATAATAAAAAGTAATTCTTTTAAACTACTA
Source organism: Hyaena hyaena (assembly GCF_003009895.1). Classification (NCBI taxonomy): domain Eukaryota; kingdom Metazoa; phylum Chordata; class Mammalia; order Carnivora; family Hyaenidae; genus Hyaena; species Hyaena hyaena. The sequence goes on from NW_024080796.1 coordinate 294,140, forward strand.
AATAAGATGTCCTTTGATCTGAGCTTTGAAGATTATAGAATTTATCCAAGTAGAGGTCAATCTCATGGCTTTCACTCCCTTCAGATGTTAAGATTCCCCAACCCACATGGTTAACCCTAATCTTTCTCCTAATTCTAGTATTCTCCTTCATCAATCCATCCTCTAGTCTCATTTTAGAACCTTTGATGATTCCTCATTGCCTACTAGGCAAAGTCCAACCTCCTTGACATAGTCCACCAAATCCTTCCTAATTGAGCCCCAAATGCCTTCCAAAATTCATTTTCCTCCACTTACCGAAAGATATTGTTGGGAGACAATTCTCCATGGGTCTCTTACATTTTGTGCAAGCAGAGGTGCTCACCAATTTTGTTCCAGGTATCTTTTCAAGAATGCTCGGGTCATGAGCAGCTTGGCAAAACAGAGATAGTGACTCCATCCAGGGTGGAGAGAAGGTTTGTTTGCTTTTTTTAGTACAAGAAAGATAATTCTCTCCCTCCAGGACAAAGGTTAGGTAGGTTGGCTTGCAGTCCATTATAAGAGATTGGGGTTTCCTAAGCTGGGGTTCCTCAAACCCACGGAGTGTAGCATCCATCTGGGCCACTCTGCATTGCCACAGTGGGACTTGGGGAACAAGGAAAGCCATTATAATAATGAAGGTCATGATTCTGACTGTACTGCGAGAAGCAAAATCCTTGACCTCTCCCTCTGGAATCTTACATCTTCTGCCAACAATCATGTAACTGTGACATAGTAGCTGTTAGCCTACATTCAATTTAAAATCTCAGACCCTTCAGTTCTTGAAAGGCCCCCACATCAGTTAGGATAAACTAGGTCATGGTGCAGTAGTAAATGGCCCACAAATCCCAGTGGCCCACAACAGAAGTTTGTCCCTCGCTCATCCTTGTGTTCCTGGAGGATCAGCTGGTGGCTCTACCCCCATCATCATTGGTTTCATTTAGGACACAGTCTAACAAAGCACCTACTCTCTGGAATATTGTTCATGGCCAAAGAAAAAGAGAATGTGGCAAAGAAGGCACTTGCTTTTAAATCTTCCACCTGGAAGTAACAGACATTCCTGTTTACTTTCATTGGCCGCATCTAAACCCAAGCCTGGTGGAAAGTGCAAGGCTATCATATGCCCAGAAGGAAAGAGAGATGGGATATTGCTAAATATACCCGATGACCACTAGAGCATCTTGGTCCCATCCACCTCCTGGTTCCAGTCACCTGACTGGTCTTCGTGCAAACCTTGTATCTCTCTCTCTTTGTATTTGAATGTGCAATGTCTTCTTCCCAAAATGTGCTGCTTCCCCCTGCCTCCACACCCTTTCCCATAACTCATTACCTAGAAATCTACTGTCTTTCAACAGCTTAATCATTGCCTCCTTTCTGAAGCTTTCTCTGACCACTCCTCACCCACAAAAATACCTTACTTCCTTATGCTTCCAGAGCACTAGGCCTATAATTGTATCAAGGTATTGAACCCACTGTTTCATCCTGGTTCATGAATTTGATTCCTTCCATAAACCAAGAGTTCTTGAAGATAGAGGTTGAGGGGCGCCTGGGTGGTTCAATCAGTTGAGCATCTGACTTTGACTCAGGCCATGATCTTGCGGTCTGTGGGTTCGAGCCCCACATCGGGCTCTGTGCTGACAGCTCAGAGTCTGGAGCCTGCTTCAGATTCTGTGTCTCCCTCTTTCTCTGCCCCTCCTTAACTCATGCTGTCTCTATCTCAAAAATGAATAAGCATTAAAAAAAATACAAAGAATGGGCCCATGATTTCTTTTCAACATTTTGCAAACCTCACACCATTTTGATTAAAATACTTCTGAAGATTTCCACTCCTTTCAAGTCAAAAACAAAAACAATCCTCAGCATACTGCAAAGCCCACACAGTCTGCCCATCGCAATATTCCCTACCACCCTCCACCTTCAAGCCCCACATCTTTGCCTCTGCCTGAAGCCCCCTACCTCACCTAATTAACCCCACCTCATCCCCCAGATCTGAGTAGAAACACCACTTCCTCAAGGAAGTCTTCCTACATCAAATCTCCTCATTCCCAGCACTCAGCACAAACCAGCAATTAACAGCTATTTGTGCGACTATTTTCCTGTGTTTCTCCACCCTCCCGCCCCCACCCCGCTCAACCTTAAGATGTAAGTTCATGAGGGCATGAATCCTATCTGGTGTTGCTCACTGTTGGATCTCTGGTACTTGGTATATAGTCCGTCAACAAAGTAAGACTCCTTAACTATAGGGTGAGTGAATCAGTGGATGAATGAATATAATAAAATAATGAATGTGTGTTGGATTGAAGAATTCTAAGCAGGGGACAACAGAAGAAAACAAACAAACAGAAATTCATATGGTCTGCGGGACAAGTTTTTTTATGAAAGATGAGAAGAGCAGGGATGGACAGCCAAACTTGACATGAATCTTCCAGTGTTTCATCTCAATTTAGAATCTGAATTATGAAAGAGCAGCTCAGTAGATTCTGGGCTTTCAGGAGAGCTGAAGGATATAATCTCAAGATTCTTCATCCTCTGTCTCTAATTCTTTAAACAAGCAGACACTTTCCAAGTCTCTTCCTGTTATCATCATTTCACATAAATTTGGCGATTTACCATTTACCTTACGCTGTCATATTTAACACTAAGCAGCCCTAATAATCAAGACCAAAGTCAGAGGATCTGACTTTGACATCTTTGCAGAACTTCCTGATGTATTTGTGGAATAACAGGATGGCAGGCAAGAAAAGAAAAGAAGCCGCCCAGAAAAGGCAAGAAAAGTGGATAGTGGAGGCATACAGAGGGAGATCAGAAGAAAAATAAGCAAAAGGAGTGGTCACAGGAGGAAAGGTATAATCTGCATTAAGTATATGTGTCCCCCCAAAATTCCCATGTTGAAATCCTAACCCCCAATGTGATGGTATGAGGAGGTGGGGCCTTTGAGAGGTAATTAGGTCATGAACGTGGAGCTGCCGTGAACGGGATTAGCATCTTATTAAAAGGATCCCAGAATGCACTTAGAGAGCAGTGAATAATAAATGTTCGTTGTGTAAGCCACCCAGTCTATGGTCATTTGTTAGAGCAACCCAAGCTGACCGAGACAGCCCACCAAGCCGGGAAGAGAGGGCAGCATCGGTGGGTTGGAAGGAGTAGAGACGCAGAATCACATGTGTTAAGAAATACATCAGAGTCTTTCTTAACACACGTGAGGGGACACGTTTCTGAGAGAGAGAGAAGACATCGAGTCTATAGGGAGCCTGCGGGGCCCAGGATCATAAAGAATATTTTTAGCTGCTTTGGGTCATTAAAAGATTTCTTACATGGGTCAATGGGGGGGAGTAGGGGGGTCAGAAGTTTTCACTCAAAGGAGAAAATGGAGATGAGATCATAGGTCACAGAAAATGGAAATTGGTTATTATTGTTTGTCTTCAAAATTCTGTCAATATTTGGGGTTGATCTATAGTTGCAATGAGCACCTTGAGTATGTGGGGGTGGGGGGTGGGGGAGAGTGAGGGAGACAGGGTACAGCAGAACCTGAATAGGCAGGCAAGCTAGGAAGAATTCAATAAATGGACTAATCTTTTCACCTAGATGTACACCCTCCCCTGATGCTTCCAGAAAGGTGGGAGATTTGAGAAGACCCCAGAGACCCCAAGAACAGGAGAGACCCATCCAGCCCTGAAGAGCTTCCAAGACTCTGCGTGAGCAGCTGGCAGACAAACACTCACTCGCACAGAGAGCCTCCAAATGGCCAGCCCAGGGAACAGCACCCTCTACCCCTTGCCCTTGACAAAAACCTGGAAGTCATCCTCGACTTTTGTCTCACTTGACTCTCCACATGGAAACGATCCTGTGTTGTAATATCTCTCAAATCCACCCACCTCCTGCTATCCCTGTAACCGCTAACGTAGTTCAGGAAGCCGTCCATGAAGCTAATTCTAACTTCCTCCCCACCTCCGTCTGGCTACCTTCCTATCTGGATTTCACAGGACCGGATTCTGGTGCTCACACAACCGCAACTGGTTCTCCTATCTGGTTTCTGTGCAAAATGGATCACAGCCCCTTCTCTGATTGGAACTCTTCGTTCGTTCCCTTCCTCCCTCAGGATCAAGTGCAAAGTTTCTCATGTTGCCTTCACATCAGCGTGTGATACCCTTCACACGCTGGCCCCGGCCACATCTCTCACTTTATCCCTGGGCTTCCCACCTGGCTTTCTCCAGCCATGTTGAACTACTTGCAATCCCACATGAGCGACTTGTTCTTTCTCACTCCTGGACCTGGAAAATGCTTCTCACTCTCCCTGCAAATCCTCTTAGCCTCCCCTCTCCGCCTCCGCCTCCGTCCCAGCCCCTCGGTCCGGTCCGAGTCACCTGCTGAATTCCTGCTCTTGAAATCTGAGCTGTGAGGCTTCCTGCTTCACAAAATCTCCCCAATTCCTTCTGGGCTGAGGAAGGGGCCCTGACTACATGCTCCCATAGCAACCGGTATCCACCAGAATCAGAGCCTGTAATAATCTGGGTTGCAGTTTCGGTGTTGGTTTATTTGTTTAACTTACCCGTACCTCCATCTAGATCAGTGGTTGTCTACTCCGCACATTAGCATCACAAAGGGACCTTATAAAAAATGTGAGTGTTTAAGAAGTTCTGCAGGTGGGTCTGGACATTGGAGTACTGTAAGCTCCTGCATGTAACTCTAGCAGGTGGCCAGAGATGGGCACCACTAAGTGGACTGTAATCCCTTGAGCTCAGAGAACATTCCAGGTTGATGTTTGCTCCCCAGTGGCCCACACAGGAAAGGATGCTCCGTGTTTGTTACCTGAAAACATCTCTGATCACTCCAGGGTGAAAGGTCTGCGGAGGGGCCTTGGAGAAGTAGAGATGGAAGGACCCGGTTCTCACCCCTGAGTGAGCATGAGTGGAAATGAGCCCTTTCAGGTCACTGAGGGACACAATCACACAGCTGGAGTTGTGGGCACAGTCCCCAGGGTGTCCCACCCATACACAACTCTGTCCTGTTAGGAAGGCTCTGATGCCACATAGCAACGTATTTCTCTGCACAGAGGGGAGCGCACATGTGGACAAGCTTTCTTTTCCGAGGTCTTGAGCTTTCGTTACCTCTTCACAAGTACCCAGATGGAAAAACGGGGGCTCCCAGAACCTGTGAGTGGCCCTCACCTAGAAGCCTTCCAGAAAAACGCAGAGCAGAAATGCAGGTGACTTGCTGAGAGCAGTCAGTTTCACGGTGGATGACATACACCCGAGCCAACTTTCCTGCCCCCTAGAGCAGAGCTCACCCACTGTCCCACTCTGCCTCCTGGTGTTGATGGAGATGCATCTGCAGGAGGACAGCAGAGAGCTGGAGAATTTTGCATCTGAGTGACTCTTTTCATAAAAACAGGGTCATGTTAGTTTTTAGTAAGGGAAGGAAGCTACCCGGGGAATTTTATCAGAGAATTGGGGCCCTAATTAATATGGAGATGCAGCCATCTTTGCCAACAATGCCATTGACTGATTCTCCCCCTCCCACCGTAACCAAGGCAACGGTGGTTAGAATCCTCAGGCTCCTGGGGCACGTAGGTGGCTCAGTTGGTTGGGTGTCCAACTTCAACTCAGGTCATGATCTCACAGTTCGTGGGTTCGAGCCCTGCTCAGGCTCTGTGCTGACAGCTCAGAGCCTGGAGCCTGCTTTGGATTCTGTGTCTCCCTCTCTCTCTGTCCCTCCCCCATTCTCTCTCTCTTTCTCTCTCTCTCTCTCCCCCTCAAAAATAAATAAACATTTTAAAATTTTTTAAAAAATAGAATCTTCAGGTTTCTTGGGGTGCCTGGGTGGCTCAGTCAGTTAAGCATCCGGCTTCGGCTCAGGTCATGATCTCACAGTTCGTGAGTTCAAGCCCTGCGTGGGGGTCTGTACTAATAGCTCAGAGCCTGGAACCTGCTTCGAATTCTGTCTCCCTTTCTCTCTGCCCCTCCCGCACTCTTATTTATTTACATAAGTAAACATTTTAAAAAAACCATTTAGAATCCTCAGGGTCCTGAGTCTCTGCCCAAGGGGTGGAGCAGAGGCTGGGCAAGGAGGTGGGGCTTGACACCAGGCTTACTATTAAATGGCTTTGGCAACAGACAGACCCCCGTTTCAAACCCTGGCTGGCTGGCTACAGCACTTACCACCTCTAGACCTTGAGCATGAAAAGATCATGAATCTAGACTATGCACCCCTCAACGGTGTTAGTCTTACTGTTGTTGCTGCTTCTGTTATTCGTGCTCTTACAAGGGACCCCCTTGGCTGCCTCACTGAAACTCCCTCATCCCAGAAGGGCAAGAAGAAATGGAGAAGAACCCAGGGACCCAGGGAAACTGCAGGTGAAACCAAGTGTCATTTCTCTCACTGTGGTTTGTGGTGTTCAACACTTTTGCCTGGCTGATTGTCTCAGAGGGGGTTAATAACGCTCTGCCGGCTGTCCTCCATGTTACGAAGGACAGGGGCTCTGTTCCAAGTGTCACCTTGACTCGACGGGCCCAGGCTCCACCACCTGGGCTGAGGCCGTCGTTCAGAGGGCCTGGGACCCGGGCGTCCACACTCATTTCCTGCCTGCCTGTCCCCACGTGCAACGGCTCCTGGAAAAGGGGAACCAGCTGGGGCTCAGAATCCTTTTAGTAGCTGAGAACACTTGGATCTCCGTCCTAGGCAGCAAGGCTGTGACCATTCTCCGGCCGTTCCTGCTTTATTTCAGCCAAGCCAGCAGGCCGAGGGGGAAGTGAGCAGCCAACGGCCAAAGCAATCAGAAAAAGAGATGATACGCCTTTCAGATGAAGGTGGTGGGCAACCATCCATCTTCCCTAAACACAGACTTGCCTTGTTCTTCCATTTCTGGCTGAGTGATAAAAACGTTAAATGTCATTTCCTGTATCAGTGGTTAACCACTAGATGCTGGATCAGAGATTTACCAGAAGTGCTGAAGTTAAGGAAAAAAAAAAAAACACCCTGCTGTTTTCAATAACCCTTTCTTGCACCCAGTGGGAACTATTTAACCTTTTGGGGAGGAAGGGGGAGGGGTGCTACTAGATTTCGCCTGAGCAATAAATTTAGGATTCGATGTACCGAAGCCTTTCTTAGGCTCCATACAGGAAGTAAGGAGAGGGCGGCAGAATTCCACTGTCCTGCCCCGGTCCCCAGTGAACGAACATGTTCGTGCAGGAAAGGCAGGTGAAGGCAGAAGTAAAACTCTGCCCCGTGCCTTCTTTGCCCACCATTGTCTCGGGCTACCCACAGCCATTCAGTTTTATTGACCCAACATTTTCACAGAGGGCTGTGGCTCTGGCCATTTTATTTCCTGAGCTTCCTGTAGAAGTAAGTGACCTCCGGTGCCAAGGAGCAAACTGAGGGGATGCAGTACCCCCGGGGAGCTTCTGTATATGAGCAGCTGTGGTCTGAGGGATGGATAGCCCAGCTCGATCCCTTGCTGTGTCTTCTTGGATTTCTCCATTCAATTTCTCTGTTCAGTTAAGAGCTCAGGAAAGTAAAGTGGGGGAGGCTTGGCTCAGCCCTACAGAGAGGTGACTGGACCATCTGCAGCCCACCCATGCTGTGCTCGAAGTCCCTCTAGTCTGCCCTGCACTGTCCCCCCTGGGGTGGCCTCGATGTGCACAGCACACTAAGCCACCCTAGCTCCTCCCTACTGCCACCCAGGCTCCATGCGCCTCTATCAGGGCAGATAAGACCTCAGAGCTATGCTGTGTTCTAGCAATTGCATTTCCTCCCAATGCTGCCTAGAACGTTCTGTGCACACACCAATCCCTCCTAGCACTTCACATGCGTCTAGGATGATTGAGACAGTCTCGGTTTGCCCAGGACTCAAGGGACTGGTAGTGGGCGGGACCGTTTGTTATTAAAACTGGGAAAGTCCCTGGCAGACGAGAGTGAGGATCGGTAAGCCTGACAGAAGTGTGTGACAGGTGAATCCTCCTATTTCAAAATCCAAAGCTGAAGTTGAGAGAGGATGCAGCCAGGTCAAGTTGAAGAGGCGCGACTGGTGGAAAGCGTCTGTTAAGGAGAAAGGAAATCACTGCTCCCCCACCTCTCCCAGCACTATGAGAAGCCACTCCCTGCAAAGTCAGCTGTTAGCAGTGGAAATCTAAAATCAAAGAATTGGAAGGGAAACGATTATGGGAAAAAATATATTCCACCACATCTCTGGAGGAACCCAATTCCTCCTCACAGTCCTAGGTAATAGCACCAAAAGCCTCCAGGTGCCCAAGATAGAAAATCTCCAGTAGTTGGGGGGCCTGGGTGGCTCTGCCAATCAAGCCCCCGACTCTGGATTTCTGCTCAGGTCACAATCTCATGGTTCATGGATTCAGGCCCCTCATTGGGCCCCACACTGACAGCACTGAGCCCATTTGGGATTCTCTCTCTCTCTCCCTCTCTCTCTCTCTATGGCCCTCCCCTGTTTGTGCACACTCTCCTCTCTCTCTCTCTCTCAAAATAAATAAACAATAAAAGAAATCTCAAGTGTTGAACAACTTCTCTCTCCCTCAGTCCCGCTCTCCGTTTTCTCAACAGGCCCTGACTTTCCTGCCGCTGTTATCTCGTCTCCACTCCCCTTGCTGCTCCCTGAACTCAGCTTCCCTGAGACCCTTAGCTCGCTGCTCCATCTCCTCCGACCTCAATTTCCTCTGCCCCTGACCTATTAGATAAGGCCTCCCTTTTTTAAAAAACCAAATTCAAGAAACATTTATTGAGAGCCTAGATCAAAAGGCTGCCATCGATGCCACTTATCTTGATTTCACATGACTTTGGACCACATTTCTCATGGGTACCTTTTTTGAGTGAGATCATCCGAGATGACTTCTTGACTGAGAAAACCCCCCTGACATTTCCGGACAAAGCTGAGCACTTCCTCCCAGCATCCTGGTTCACACTGCCCTTCATCATACGGCTGCGATTATTGGCTCGTATTTCCATCTTGCCCACTCGCTGTGGGCCCCTGGTGTCTTATTTATCTTGTTTCCCTAAGGTCGATCCCAAACCTTGATAGATAGTGGCCATTACATAAATACAGAAAATGAGATAACATTGAGGGAAGAGGAAATACTGGCTGGGTGCTGTGATACTCAGATGGATCTATAGCCATTTGAACATATAAAATTCAAAGGCCATTGATTATGGGTAGATCAACCTGGTAGTCTATTAAAGAATCAAAGGTCTCTGCCCCGGGCTCCATCCTAATCAACATTTTTGTAAACATCCTGGATGAAGATATAAAAGGCACATAAAGCAGGTTTGCAGAAAAACCAAAGCCAGGAGGTATCACTAATATGTAGGATGTTAGAATTAATGTTGCAAAATTATCCCGGCCTGCCAGATCAATAGACCAAAACTAAGAAGGTAAAAATTTACACTAATAGATGTAAATGCTATTTTACACCACTCACTGGAACAAAGAGGGAGATCTGGCTTAGCAGCAGGTCATGAGGAAAAACTGTAGCAATTCTCACAGTCTTGAAGCTGCTGGTGGACCCAGACACTATCCAGTACAGAGGATGTCGAACTTTTTAAAAATAATAGAACATTTTCATCCGTGAGAGGTTTTTTAAGAAAAATTTTTTAAACATTTATTCATTTTTGAGAGAGAGATAGAGTGCGAGTGAGGGAGGCGGAGAGAGAGAGAGAGAGAGAGAGAGAGAATCCAAAGCAGGCTCCAGGCTCCGAGCTGTCAGCACAGAGCCCGATGTGGGGCTCGAACCCTCAAGTGGTGAGATAACGACCTGAGCCAAAGTCAGACGCCCAATCGACTGAGCCACCAAAGGCCCTTCATCAGTGAGAGGCTAAATGGAGACACTTTGGTAGAGCTCTGTGTAGGGGGAGAGGCAGAATCTGATGCCAGGGTCCCCTCCTGACAATTCACCCCTAAGGCACCTTCCCTAGCTCCCAGGGCTCTTTGGAGCAGTATTTGAAAACAGAGCTGATTCGGTCTCTTTGCTCTGCAGTCTCTGCAACTGGTTAGTGTCAGAGTCCTTCAATCCCTTAGCCAGCTTTGTTCTTGTTTGTTTGATTTGGTTTGTTTTTATTTCCTGTTCTTGTCCCTCCCTGGCACTGGATTATACATTAGATCGTTTTTTATACCACGTGCTCCCTCTCAGGGGTGCGGTTTTCTCTGCTGTTCCATTGCTACACCCTAGCGCACGGTACATGATGAAAGCTCAGTAAACATTTGTTGGGAAAATTAACGGAAGAACCGGAAAAGAATGAATGCAGATGTCTTGACTCCCAACCCAGTACTGTTCTTCCAGTAGTGACACTGTCAAACAACAGCAATGCAAGCCAAGGGCACATTAGGCTGCATTGGAAGATTGTTGCCGGAGTACCTGGGTGGCTCAGTCAGTTAAGTGTCTGATTCTTGATCTCAGCTTGGTCATGATCTCAGCGTCATGAGTTCAAGCCCTGCATTGGGCTCCATCTTGGGCCCCAAGTTGGGCTCCATGTTGGGTTCCACTTTGGGCTTTGACACCTACCTTTGAAAAAAGAAAAAAAGATTGTTATCCTAAATAAGGATGAAACGGTTCCACTATGCTCGGCATTATTCAAGCCATATCTAGAATATTGTATTAAGTTCTGCAAGGTGCATTAAAGAATAACAGAAAGGAAAGCAAATGTGGCAGGGGTGGATTATAAGTCATATCTGTAAGGGCTAACTTTGTGCCGGACATATTACACATTTATCTCATTTAGTCAGCACAATTGTGCTATAAAGCAATACATTCCTCTTATATCTGAGGAAACCGAGGCCCAGGGGATTTAACTTCTCCAGAGTCACACAGCTAAATGCCCAGAAGTCAAACCTCTGGCAAACTTGTGTTCCTCCTGAGACATGAAGACGCCTCTTGGAAGGGGGTCCCCAAAAGGACAAGCCAGGTGTGGAGGACCCTGACAAATAAGACGTCCAGCTGGGGAATTCCAGGTGTATGTGACAGGCTGGCTCAGGGATGATAAGGCTGTGACGGAAGTCATCACAGAGAGAGGAGCATTTTTTGAGGAGGGGCGTCCTGAGGCCCAGTGTCACGTGTCAGATGAGGTGGGGGAGGGATTCTTGGATGGAAAATCGGTCCAAACAGCTCTCAGATCTGCGTGTTGTGGCCTGGCTACCACTTCGGAGGTGGTGAGGGTGCTCTGCGCCCATCAGGCACACTCGCACAGTCCCTCCATCCCGATGTCTTACCTGCAGTAGATAAAGAGAAAATGCTGAGCTGTTTTTTGTTGCTGTTAATTTCCTTTGACGAAGGGAGCTGGACAGCAGCACTTTAGTAAGAGATGCCCCCAAGTTGTAGTTGGAATCATTTCCACAAGGGCTGGGCTTCTCTGGTGAAAGCAACAGCCCCAAGCGGGGCGGCTTGTCCTGCGGGAAACGGGCACTGGGCACAGAACACAGTCAATGAACGCGGGGCAGTGGGAACCAAGGAGCAAGGCCCGGGTCCGAGCCTGGGACCCGCTGGGCCACAGGCCCGTTCTCACTGCAGGGACAGGGCCTGCTCCAGAGCTCCTCTCCAGGCTGCGGGACTAGACCTCCCCAGACTCGTGTCTCCTGATCTGGTCGACCGCGTGAGGGCAAAGAGGAGGAAAGGGAGCTCGGGAGACAGTGGCCTTTCCCGGGTGCCTGTGTGGCTCGGTCTGTTAAGTGTCTGATTCTTGATCTCGGCTCAGGTCATGATCTCACAGTTCATGAGTTCGAGCCTCATGTCAGGCTCTGCACTGACAGCACAGATCCTGCTTGGGATTCTCTCTCTCCATCTCTCTCTGTCTCTCCCCTGCTTGTGCGCTCGCTCTCTCTCTCTCAAAAATAAGTAAATAAACTTAAAGAAAACACATACACAAAGGGAAATGCAATACTATACTGACTCAAGTTTCAGTGGATCAAAATATAAGCCTGATGACTAAGAAATGGTTTTCTCGGGGCGCCTGGGTGGCTTAGTCGGTTAAGCGTCTGACTTTCGCTTAGGTCATGATCTCGCGGTTTGTGGGTTCGAGCCCCGCGTCGGGCTCTGTGCTGACTGCCAGCTCAGAGCCTGGAGCCTGTTTCAGTCTGTGACTCCCTTTCTCTCTGACCCTCCCCTGCTCACGCTGTCTGTCTGTCTGTCTGTCTCTCTCTCTCCTAGAAATAAATAAAAATATTTAAAAAAAAAAAAAAAAAAAGAAATGGTTTTCTCTTCCATCTCCAGTGTCACCTTCCTCTCATTCTTCCCTGTCCCCCTACCTTTTATGCGAGCCCAGGGTTTTGAGCCACAGCCCCCTCGAATACTGCTTCCCTTGGGCTGAATCCAACCCCAACAGCAAGCGGTAGGAACAGATGGAGAATTCACAAAGAGAACCGTTGCTGCAGTGGGACAGAGCGGGGGGGGCGGGGCAGGGGAAGACCCCAAATGCAAATGTAGAACCGTATCTAGAATGTAAGAGCGGCAAAGACCTTCCAGAGTCATCTGGTCCAGGGACTGGCAAGCTCTTTCTGCAAAGGGGCAGCGAGCAAATACTTTCAACTTCAGGGGCCATGCAGCAGGGTCTCCATCACAAACCACTGGCCTCTGCAATGAAGCCCAAGGGCAGCCATAGACAATGCGTACAAGCATGGATGCAGCTGTGTTCTAATAAAACTTTATTTACAGACACCAAAATTTGAATCTCACCTAATTTTCACGTATCGTGAAAATACCACCGTTTCGTGATTTCTTCTTCAATAATTTAAAGACGGAAAAGCCATTCTTCAGTTCACCAGCTGTGCAAAGCCCTCGGGCCAGCAGTTGGTCACTCCCTGGTCTAGTTCTAGCACTTTCTGACGCATGGCTGGCAGAGCAGCACGGCGATGAGCATCCATCTATCTGATTCCCGTGCTGTGCTCTTTCCCCCCACAAAGCGAGGTTTCGGCTGCCCCCCACTCTCTCAAGCACCAACTTGCCTCCACTGCTCAAGGACCACAGCCTGACCCAAACCTCGCCAACCGTCACATCTGGTAGCCTCTCCCCTCCTGGGACGTTTCAGAACTGGCGCGCCCGGGCACCCTCTCAGCTGGCACTGCCTGCTGCCCTCGCCAGCGACCGCCCCTCAGAGCAGCCAGTTCTGATGTCACCAAAGGATAACGACTTCTGGGCAGGCTAGGAATGGAAGCAGATGAAGTGTCTATTTTCGTGCAGATGAAGTCGGGGGAGGGTGGGTGATTCATGTGCTGAGTGCTTGCTGAATAGCATGTTCCGACCATTTTCTGGAAGACAGAAAGTTCGCTTCCCCCCCTGCAGTGTTTGGTGAGAACGATGTTCGGTGTTAGGGGTTTCCTTTGGAAAGGGAGGGTTTCGTTTGGGTTTTGGTCATGTTCCTTGTTTGGTGGATTTCTTAGCGTTTGGGTTTTGCTGTGGTTTGTTTTAATGAAGAGTCGGGGGTAAAGGATCGGGCGAGCAAGGTTTGGGAGCTGGGGGAGAAAACACAGCCTATAGGCAGTGCGTCCAGGGTCTGAACATACAAGTAAGGTCATAGAGTCAGATGCCTGGGGACCTGCCAAAAACCAGATAGATGCCTTGGTTAGGAAGTTAGCGACAGCTTGACATCTTGGACTTGTGTGGTTGCCATTTAAAGAGCAGGAAGGGAACGGGGAGAGTCCTGGCAAGGAGTTCCGAGCAGGCTTGGAGCCCTGGGCCTGATCCTGCCATCGCATTAAAGAACGTGGCCCCTCTGCCCCGCACCAGCTCCCCCTAGTCTCGCCAGAGTAGAGGCCTGGAGCGGGGGGCTGGTCACTGTGGAGCCCAAAGCAGAGCTCAGCGCCGGGTCCCTCTGCTACGACAACCGAAGGGCGTGGATACCTTGCATCAGGGTATTAGGCCACTAGATCTTTTCAGGAAGCTCCAAGGGCCAGTTAGACAGAAGTTGGATAGAAGCCACCGCAAAGGCCCCCACAGAACCCTGCATTCCTTTTAGCTAATAGTGTGCTGGTAACAGCTAAACAACCAGCTAGCTAGGGAAAAAAAAATAGGCCCTGATTTGTAACACTTGCCAACTCCCATGGTATAAGTACTCCCCCCTTGGCCAATTTCAAGTTGCCGGTGTGATGTCCACTGACTCACCAAAGTGGGGGAAATTAACATTTTGGCTGTTGGTGTTAAGATGAGCCCATCCAGTTCAGCACTTCCGGAAGCCTTTGGGAACCCAAGGGAAGAGCAGAAACCAGAACAGTCCACTCAGGTATCCGAATGGACTGTGAGCCTCTGGTGAAGGTACGGGCTTTCTGAGCCTGAAGCACATCACGGTCCAAGGGAAAGTGGGGGAGGTGGGGGGGGAGCAGGGGCTGGAGAACTGGAGGCCCTAAAATGCCCACAGACACTGCAGGAAGGAGGGAGCGAGGGAATGGGGGTAAACGCTAGAGCGGCTACACCAAACCTCTGTGTGATTCACACAAAAAACACAAAGCTGGGGGGCGGGGGGGGGGGCGTTAGCCCATCCTCTTCCTATTTCCTGAGAATGTCCCTGTCTCTGTCCATCATTTCCCAGGGAGCAGCTTATTAAAGGATGCTAGGAAGCAGCCATCCGATAACCCTGGAAAAAGGTGCCTTTAGAACATGCTAAGGGAGAGATGGTAGATGACATCAAAGAGCCTCTTCCCTTAACACAGAGGGCGGTTTTGTCCACCCAGGTGGCACCAGGGACACATCATGCTGCCCCCCTATGGCCGCAACGCCCTCTGCCTTGCTCCCAGCCCCCCTCCCTCTATGTCCCACTGACTACACTTCTGGCTTGAGGGAGGAAAACTTCACCTCCCCCAACTCCTTAGATTTCCCTACCATCCACACAAACTCATTTGTTGAAAGGATATCTAAGGATTTGTGGATGAACGAAGGCCCCTTCCCTTGGGCGGTTTCGGCTTAGCAGGCATTCTGGGAAGAGGGCCAAGCGGTAACTCACTTATGAAAGACTCCATTCTGTCTTCTGTTCTCCTCACCCGATGCCCAACACACACAAAGAGCCCCTTACGGCCAGCCTTTCTGGCTCTTGCTTGTAGAACCTCCTCACCTGTTCACCTGTTCAAAGACACTCGCACAATCCCCTGAGCTCCTCCACTCCCTTCCCTGGGAGACAGGAGCCTGGGTTCCATTCCCGCTCTGTCACTCATTGCCGAACCACTCAATTAACCTATTTTGACTACAGTTTCCTGATCTGTTACCTAAATATGGTTCACCTTTACAACCATAAGGTTCCATGCAAGTTTTATAGAGAAATAAGATTTGTGTGGCACTTTAAAGATGACCAGGCCTTTCATCTAATCATCACAGAAACCATTAGTAGTAACATTAACATAGTGTTGTAACAAGCAATGTAAGTAGTAATGTTAGATAATCCTATAAAACTGAGGCCAGAGAGAGGTCGGGAGACATATCCAACGTTAGAGGGATAGGAGAGAACACAGACTCGTATTTGTTCCTCTGATGCCCAACAGCACACAGACCCCTGAGAGCCAAGGGCCGCAGGCAGGGTCCCACATCAGAGCTCCACAGCTCTTCCCCTGAGAATGACACAGCTCCATGGTCAACAGTCATGTCCCTTCAGTTCACTAGTTTAGCCCATCAGTTTGTATTCAGACTGATGCCCATCCTTTAGGTGACTAAGGGGAATATATGTAACATCAAAGAGAAAATTAGAGTTTGTACTAAGCAAAGTTGGTAAGTGGGAGCAGTTTTCCTTCATGAGTCTTCCATCTTTTGTCCCCAATTCTATGCCTATATTTGTCATCTGTTTTCATTGTCTTAATATTATCCTGGCCTCTCCAAAAGAAAATGTTTCAATCCAAAAGAAAATACAGCTTCAAAGCTGCATAGTAGGGGTGCCTGGGTGGCTCAGTTGGTTAAGCATCCCTCTTGCTTTCAGCTTAAGTCATGATCTCATGGTTCATGAGGTCAAGTCCCATGTTGGGCTCTGCGCTGAAAGTGGAGCCTGCTTGGGATTCTCTCCCTTTCCCTCTCTCTCCGCCCCTCTCCCACTCACTCTCTCTCTCCCTCAAAATAAATTAAAAATAAACTTAAAAACACAGTTGTGTAGTACATTCCCTTCCCACCTCCTGCAATAAAACAAGGGCTGACACCCACCACTCCACGTACCTGACATATAAATTTCCTTCACTTCTTCACCCATAGTTTTCACCCTTCTGTCCAATGCTGTCCTCGCTACCTCAGGGTAGACTCTTCCCCTGCCCCGTGTCCTTTATTTTTTACAATCATTCTTTATCATTGTCTTTTGTGTGTCTTGGCGTGCCACTCATGCCCCATCCCCGCCACCCACCAAGGAGGTTAAGGCAAAAGGAAGAGCAGAAAGAAGCACAAATTACTACCATTTCCATAGCACTTCATAATCGCAATGCCTTTCCAAAGCCCTCACTGAACTGAGAACAATTCAGTGAAGTAGGTATCGTTAGATACATTTTACAGATGAGACATTATAGATTGTTCAGTTATTAAGTAGAAGAGCCAGAATAGGAATCCGTGTTCATTAGACTCCAAGAATAGTGGAATGATCAGGATAAGAATCTTCGGGAATATTTGCTTTTTAAAATCAGTGTCTTCAAACCCAAGCCCAACAACAGAGCCGACAGTGCAGGAAGGCGCCATAACTCACATGTGTTGATGCAATCATAGAAAGGTCCCCGTGTGTTTGAAATGTGGAGTTTCTTACCACCCCAATTAGATAGTCACCATTTCTGCCGACCATAAAGTCAACCATAAACACAGACGGAGATGTCCCAATTCCACAGGTCTAGGGGTTGAAAAAGACGAAGCCCCCAAACTTAACGAAATTCTGAGTCAGATATGGGGGGACATAACCATATGCCAAAGTCTCATCTTTCATCCAAGTAACATGGGGAATTGGACAGAATAGATTTCCCCAAACTGCCCAGACTCTCGGAGTAACGACCATGCAATGCTTTCTAAAGTCCCCTACAGTCTGAGGCCTGTGGTAGAGAACCCGAGTTTCCATTTTCAACCCAAAGTAAAGATTTTCAGACCTTCCTAGAAATAAATAGCAAAAAATATGAAGTCAGAGAAAGACAGATATCATATGATTTCGCTCATATGTGGAATTTGAGAAACACAACAGATGAACATAGGGGAAGGGAAAGAAAAATAAGATAAAAACAGAGAGAGAGGCAAACCATAAGAGACTCCTAAATACAGAGAACAAACTGAGGATTGATGGAGCTGGGGGTTGAGGGGAGCAGGAAAAATGGGTGATGGGCATTAAGGAGGGCACTTTTTGGGAGGAGCACCGGGTGTTATATGTAAGAGATGAAATCACTGGGTTCTATTCCTGAAGCCAAGACTACACTGTACGTTAAATAACTTGCATTTAAATTAAAAATAAAGGTAATACCCTGTCCTATTTAAAAAGTAAGTATGAAGTAAGTTCAGACCATCAGAGAAATCAGACTTATTTTAGAGACTTTATTAGTAAAAAAAGGGGTCAGCATACTATAAGAATGTTGTTCATAAATACATTATGATTCAGTGAATGAGATTTGGTGAGGTATAAACCTTCTGGGTAGAGCCAATAACAGTTGACCATTATGGAATTTAAACTAAGGAAATATGAAATTGAACTATTATCAGAAAAGCTTGAGATATTTTCCTACGCTTTTGATGTAGAATAAAGACCTACAAAAGATGAAGCCCAGGAAATCATTAGAGTGTAAAGCAAAGTCAAACACTCAGGTGTTGAGCATAAAACCATAACCAGCTGGTGAATTTCACTGGGAAGGAGGATAGCATCCTGCCCGGGGCACAGGTCATGAAAACACGGAGGTGGGACCCCCTGGGCTGGCTTCATGCAGAATGAAAGGCATGATAGGTACAGCTGCTCAGATGGATTTAAGGAAGCTACCTGGGACTGGAGGAGAAGGGAAAGGGGGTTAGTAGAGCTTAAGGAGAAATGGGGGAAAAAAAGAAGATTGATTTCAGCTGGTGGTGACAAAAAAGTAAAAGGGAATCAGTGGAAGAAGCCGGGGTGTGGTGACTGGTCCACTGAGGAAATACCTCAGAGAAGGCAGCTTGTGACAAGAAAAGTACCTACACGGATAAACTTGACTCCAGGGGAAAAGTTCTGTGAAGTGCATGACAGAGGAACGAGGGAAGGAGGAACAGCCACTGAAAGTGACAGAGAAAGAGATTTGGCCAACTCGTTGCCCATGATCCTGGAGGAATGGGCAGGAGAAAAGGAAACAAAGGAAAAGAAATGTAAAAGAAGCTTGCAGAGACTAATGAAATTCACAAAAACAGGGTAAAGAATAATTCAAAGTAGAAGCATGAAATCACCACTAAAAAGAAGGCAAGACTTAGCATTTAAAGGACTCTAGGGAAAGAGAAACTGGACATAAGTTTGGGTGAGAAGTAGTGTGGATCTCATCTGTCTGGAGCAGATTAGTCTCCAGGAACATGGAGAAAACCTGCATCCGTGGGTTTCCCTCCCAGACAATTTTAAGAGTAAGATTTGTATTTATAGTGTACAATGGGAATTTTCCAAAGACTTCTGGAATCTGGATCTATGATACATAATAATGCTTATGAACTGAAGAAACAAAACTATTCACCTCATGGGCATGCGTACCTCCCCCCAAAATAAATCTTTATAGCCCCCATAAGAAATTTGAAAAGGAAAGCCATATATAAAAACCACTCCCTTCCTAAACACCACAAGACGGGTATGGGTGGGAGGAGGGAGGAGAAAAGGAAGATTTCCACTGATTTGTGAGAACAAAAATGAAACGGGAGAGCTAAAATAAGGGCCCCAGCAAACAACCCAGGTTGTGAGAGCATAGGATTTCAAGGTGTTTATTTAAACACACCCGCCAACAGTTGGTTACCCGGTCACCAAAGTGGAAATGAGCCAGTACAGTTGACATTCCTTACGTACAAAAAAGAATAGAGATGGTGACATGTCCCATGAATGATGCTCCCATTTTTATTTATGAAGGTAATAGCCAAAATTCACTTCTCAAAAACGAGAAGTTTGGCAGAGGTATAAAGAAGGGGGTCAATTCCTGACGGGACAAGAAGAGATTAAAAGCAAAAGAAGAGAGATCAAGGGGAGGGCAGGCCTCTGATCTTCCCAGGATGGCAATGGTGGGCGTGTTAGAAAATGATATGAGGAAGTGCCGAGGAAAGTGGCGCTGAAACCAAAGGTTTTAAAGAGAAAACCAGAATCCTTCAAGTAGAAGCACTCAACAGAGAGACCAGGATGAAGAAATTGGAATAGAAATGATGGGATTTAAAGTATCATAGAGAGGCTTCTAGAAGAGCTTGTACAGAGAAGGAAACAGGGGGAAAAGAGAAAGAGCAAAAATAAAGAAGTTGCATACAAAATTCTAGAGTGTGCAAGAAATGCAAGAGAAGAAAAGAATAACAGTAAAGTGGAGAGGATAGATTTTAATGGCATGATTGAAATGGATAATAAAGGGGATCTTTATGGAACTGCTTCCAGGAGAAAAAAGGTATCAGAGAAGAGAAAAGGCAGTGGGCTAATCCCAGTGTGCTAAGAACAATAAAGAAATGCATGAATCATCAGACAAAACCCAGAATCCACAGAGAAGCACACTCAGGCTGCATGTGGAGAAGCAGCAGGCAGGGCTCTGAGGCCTCCCTCTGACACCTACGGACTTCAGCTCCCCCCCCCTTCCCCCGCGGGGCCCCCTTCGTACCTGTTTTCAACGGCGTGTCAGGGAAAGGGTGGAAAAATGAATGAAATAAAACTCATTTCTTTTTTGGCTCAGTCAACATCTATGAAAAGACGTCTACGGGAAAGCACAGTGCTTGAGACTGAGGAAATACAAAAATAAGTAAGAAACACGGCTAGCTATTGCGGCGTAAGGAGAAGCACAAAGAGAGAGTGATGATTACAAATGCTGACTTTGCCAGATAAGGTAGAGCAAGGTTCAGAGCCACAGAAGTGAGAGACGAGGTGAAATATGGTAGAACTGAGGAACACAAGAGACTGCTGGATATTCTCTTTGAAGAGGAACACGATGGAAGAGGGAAATGGGAAGCAGAAAGAGGAAGTGATGTCGTGAATCCTGCACGGGAGCGAGAGCTCCAGTCTGAGGGCCACCCCTTTCCCAGGTGGTTCTGGGGTGAGCCTGAGCAAAGTGCTTATGGACTCTGAGCCTGAGGTCCATCCACTGTAAAATAGACTAGGAAAGTCTGCCTAACTGCAACGTGAGTTGTGGCGTCCTCGTGACAGAGTAAGGGACATCACACTTGGCCTTCGCCGTAAACAACAGTAAAACCATGGGCGCCTGGGTGGCTCAGTCAGTAGAGCGACTGACTCTTGATTTCAGCTCAGGTCATAATCTCACAGTTTGTGGGTTTGGCCCCTCGTTGGGCTCTGCCGCTGAGAGCGTGCAGCCTGCTTAGGATTCCCTCTCTCCCTCTCTCTCAAAATAAATACATATTTAAAAATAATAATAAAACGAAGCAAAATATATGAGACAACTGCTTTTCAGGCGCTGAACTACAGCTGCTACAAAGATGGGAACCTTGTGGGAAGAAAAACAAAAGAGGTGAAATCCACATTCACCCTGGCCTTCTACGCGGGGGCTTTCCAAACCACAGCACAGGGAGATGGAACCCAAGCCAAGGAGAGAGAAGGGGAAAAAAAGAAAATGACCAAACATGTGGGCTGCCCAAGGAGCTGAAGTCCGCTGGGCAGAGTCCTAGAGAGGAGAGAGCCACACAGAGGAAAAACCCAGAAACCCACACCGGGGCCACCTGAGTCTTTGGGTGCAGACAGAGCTGCACACATGCAGGAGGAGAGACAAAGGCCCAAGAAAGACTAGGTGCTGTGTCCCTTACAGATTCCAGAGGCCACACAGTGGGGGAGACACCAGTGCTCTCGTTAGCCACAGTGGTGAGAACACGAAGAACGCTCTGGACATTCGGCTGAGATCCAGAAAGGGTCACACCTTAGTGGCTGGATCACCCGCCCCGGAGAGGGGCTGCCCTGGACCCATGTAACAACGTCCAAGCCGACGCTCAGCAGTAACAAGCTGACCCACCAATAACCAGCTGCTTGCCAAGACATACCCAACGTTCTGGAAAGGAAGACGATAAAATGTCTAAGTTTGGACATGTCATAAAGAAGTACGACGTGTCACAAGAAGGAAACACAGCAGTCGAAAGAAAGAGTCCCAGAGGCGATGCAGATGGAATTAGCAGAGCAGGACTCTGAAATGACAGAAATGAATACGTTCAAGAATTTAAAGGGAAAGAACGGCCATAAAGAATGACTAGATGGATCATCTTATCAGAGCACCGAAACTACGAAAGAGAGCAAAACGGGAACTGCAGAAATTAATAATAGACAGTAACTGAAATCATCCGCAATAAGCTTTCCAGCCAATTGGACGCCGCACAAGAAAAAGATCAGTAACCTTGAAGACAGAATATTATAACTAGATTAAAGCACACAGAGAAAAAGAGCTGGGGGGAAAAGGGGTTTCAATTACACGTGAGACAATGTTAACCAATCTGACACATGGATACTTGAGGTCTCAGAAGGAAAGCAAACAGAAATCGGGATAGAAGAAATGTTTCAAAAAAGTAATGACTTCCAAACATGATGAAAAATACCAACCCAAAGATCCAAGGCTCTCAATGTATCCTTAACAAGACGAACACAATTGGAAGGCAAAATAAAGATATGTTTAGATAAACAAGAGCTGAAAGAATTTATCATTAACAGAACTGCACAACAAAAAATGTGAAAAGGAGTTTTTCAGGCCAAAGGGAAATGATACCAGACAGAAATGCAGATCTATGGGGCGCCTGGGTGGCTTAGTCGGTTAAGCGTCCGACTTGCGCTTAGGTCATGATCTCGCGGTTCGTGGGTTCGGGCCCCGCGTCGGGCTCTGTGCTGACTGCCAGCTCGGAGCCTGGAGCCTGTTTCGGTCTGTGACTCCCTCTCTCTCTGACCCTCCCCTGCTCACGCTGTCTCTCTCTCTCCTAGAAATAAATAAAACATTAAAAAAAAAAAAGAAAGAAATGCAGATCTATAACACACAAAGAAGAGTACCAAAAATGGTAACTGTATAGGGCAGAAATAAAACACTTTTTTTGTCTTCAGTTTTTCATTTCTTTAAAATACATTGACTGTAGGGACACCTGGGTGGCTCAGTCGGTTAAGCCTCCAACTTCTGCTCCAGTCAGGATCTCATAGTCCCTGAGTTCGAGCTCAGAGCCTAGGGCCTGCTTCAGATTCTGTGTGTGTCTCTCTCTCTGCCCCTCCCCCACTCATGCTCTGTCTCTGTCTTTCAAAAAATGAATAAACGTTACAAAAAATTTTTTAAATACATTGACGGTTAGGGCACCTGGGTGGTTCACTTGGTTATGCAACTGACTCTTGACTTTGGCTCAGGTCATGATCTCACAGTTCATGAGTTCGAACCCTGCTCTGGGCTCCCTGCCTGGGATTTTCTCTGTCTCTGTCTCTCTCTCTCTCTCTCTGTCCCTCCCTCACTCCCTAATGCTCATGCACGTACCCACGTGTGCCTGCTCTCTCTCTAAATAAATAAATAAACAAAAAAATAAAATAAAATACATTGACTGTTTAAAGTAAAAATAATGACAATGTGTTCCTGGATCTGTAATATATGCAGAAACAAAATTTATACTAACATTATCACAGCGGACAGGAGAGGGGTGAACGGAAGCATGTTGTTATAAGATCCTTATATTTCACATGAAGTCTTATCATGTTAAGTTAAGTCAGACTGTGATACACTAAAGACGCACACGTTCCGTAACCACTGGATAAAACAAACAGTTGTAACTAAAAGATGGAGGAGATAAAACAGAATACCAACAAATACTTCATGAATCCAAAAGGAGAACAGGAGGGAACATGGAAAGGAAAGAAAGAGATGGCTAAAATCAAGACCAAATGGCAAGACCGTAGAATTAGACCCAACCTAATTCGCAGATCTGTCGTGTCCATAAGATAAAATAATAAAAGTGGGACTCCGTGATGAAGCTGTTTCAGGATGGAGGAGAGGATGGTAGTGATGAAGTGAGAGAGCAAGCACGGGGGACAGGAACAGTCTCATCGATCAGGTTCTACGTGGTCACACTGCTGCTCACGGTGATTTTTCCAGGCACACACAGGACTCTCACCAGGAAAGCAGGGAGCCCAGCCCCCGGGTACCATTTCCATGGCTTTATGGAGCCAGCCCCATGAACTTGGCTCAGGATCTACCCCCCAACCCCGGGAAGGGAGGCTCCAGGTCACAGTGCTGTCGTGGATCTGTATGGAAGGCAGGAGACAAGCTTCCCAATCTGTCTGCCGTGTGCGCACCTGGCGGGAAGAGGGCCCTGCTCAGGAAAACACAGGGAAACGCTGTGTCCGCTGCAAGGACGGGTAAAAAGAAGGGCAGGAGAGAACGAAGATAAAAGTATCATCAAGCTCATAACCTAGGAAGCAGGTAACTGTAAAATTACAGGTGACAAGGTTTTGAAACGCGACGAGGTTTTTAGCAGGCACACGATTGATGAAAACAGGGCTCTGGCACCATCCGTGGGAACAAACTGTCGGTTGTTTAACGCAGTGAAGGCCCCCTGGATGGAAACAGCGGCATCTCACCCAAACGTGTCATCACAAACACTGTGTGCGGCTCAATAACGAGAGACGTGGCTGAGTGTAACACAGGTCAGTTCGGCCCTCGTCTCCCGAGCACCTTCTGACACCAGGCCCTGGGTCAAGCATGGGGGCTACAAGAAGACCATGCCCCTGCCTTCAAGAAATACCCAGTACTGATGGAAGAAAGAGGTGTAGAAACAAAAAAAAACCAGGATGGCTTTGGTCCTTGCGTCCTTCTGCCACTTACCCGCAGTGTGGTATGGACAAAACTTAACCTCAGTTTCTTCATCCATAAAATGGGGATAACGATAACTACCTGGCAAGACTGTTGTGAAGATTGTCGTGTCCATGATCTTTAGAAGCACCTTGCACAGGGGCGCCTGGGTGGCTCGGTCCGTTGAGCTTCTGACTTCAGCTCAGGTCATGATCTCACAGCTCAGTTCCTGAGTTCAAGCCCCACATTGGGCTTTCTGTTATCAGCACACAGCTGGCTTCAGATCTTCTGTCCCCCCCCCCCACCTCTCCCTCTCTCTCTCTCTTCCCTCTCTCTTTCAAAAATAAACTTTTAAAAGAAGATCTTGGGGCGCCTGGGTGGCTCAATGAGTTAAGCGTCTGACTTCAGCTCAAGTCATGATCTCATAGTTTATGGGTTTGAGCCCCGTGTTGGGCTCTGTGCTAACAGGTCAGAGCCTGGAGCCTGCTTAGGATTCTGTGTCTTCCTTTCTCTTTGCTCCTCCTCCTCTCTCTCTCTTTCTCTCTCTCTCAAAAAAAAATAAACATAAAAAAATTTTTTTAAGATCTTGGGGCACGTGAGTGGCTCAGTCAGGTAAGCGTCTGACTTTGGCTCAAGTCATGATCTCACAGTTCGTGAGTTCAAACCCACCATCAGGCTCTGTGGTGACAACTTGGAACCTGGAGCCTGCTTCGGACTCTGTCTCCCTCTCTCTCTGCACCCCCCCCCCCACACACACACATGTATTCCATCTCTCTCTCAGAAAGTAAATATTTAAAAAATTTTTTTAAAGATCTAAAAGCACCTCGCACACTGCCTGGCTTACACTAACTCAGAGACTCTCAACTTTAGAGCAGGAAGCTGATTAGAATCCGGTGCCAAGTACAGGTGTTTCTAACCACACCCCGCCTCTCTCCTCCTCAGTATCCTGATCCCCAGGAGAACGTGACCCCCTATTCTAAACCCATGTGAATGGTGCATAGGCAGGATAAAATTGGAGATCAGAGTGTAAACACTGCCTTCAACTGAACCCTACAAAGAACTCACTGTTTGCCAAGCTCATTAAAAAAAAAAAAAAAAAGAGGGGCGCCTGGGTGGCTTAGTCGGTTAAGCGTCCGACTTTCGCTTAGGTCGTGATCTCGCGGTTCGTGGGTTCGAGCCCCGCGTCGGGCTCTGTGCTGACTGCCAGCTCGGAGCCTGGAGCCTGTTTCAGTCTGTGACTCCCTCTCTCTCTGACCCTCCCCTGCTCACGCTCTCTCTCTCTCCTAGAAATAAATAAAAAACATTAAAAAAAAAGTATGATAAAGGTATGTATAAAATGCTAAGAGAGTACAAAGAGAAGGCACTCGGCCTGGGGGTTAGGTCATGGCCATGGGGGTTGGCCAGGCAAACTAGGATTTTTGGCCAGGATGGGAGGGGCATCTCAGGAGCACAGAAACCTGTGAACGGGCAACAGCACAACGTGTGCTGGGAACTACTGGCCACCCGTTAAACTGTCAGCACACTGTATGTCTGAGAGGTAGACAAGGGCAAGTTCATGAAAGACTGCCAGAAACTCACTTAACCCTGGAGACGGTGAGCGCCACGGAGGGTGTGAGAGGGATGTCCAGGTTCCCTCTGTTCTAGGTGGTCTCTCTGAAGGCTGTTCCCGAGCCAAATCTAAGGAGCACAGAACTAGCCTGAGAGGCTGACCTCAAGAGCAATTCCTCAAGGGCAGGGTCACGGCCCTTTTCACCTTGCCTCCCGGGCACCCACCGGAATTTCAGCCGCAGTAAGCACTCAGTTTGCTGAACAGAATCGAAATAAACAAACCTCCTTATCCAGACCTTTTGCATTTCAAACCTTATCTCCAACCAGGGAATTCATTCAACCACAGTTTTATTAAGCGCCCTGACCCGTACACCATCAAAGGACGGAGAAAGCTATGAAAGTAAATAATTACAATACAGTGAAATAAAAGTTGTCGTTTAAGTGCGTGCAAAATACTTTAGGAGATGGAAAAAGAAGCAATGGCTGTCAGGCGAAGCCAAGAAAGTCTCCACCATGAAAGAAATATTTGAACTGGGTTTTGAAGGAAACACAGGAGTTCGGAAGTCAAAGACATGCAAGACTGTTCCAGCCCAAAGAGGGCAGAGATAGGGAAATGTGAGAGAGAGCTGGAAGTTTCCAGAATGGATGACTGGTACTTCCATTTACTGGGAATTAGATAGTAAAACGCAATGAGAGGAGAGCCTAGAACAGTGGTTTTTTAACCTGGGCTGCACATCGGAAACACCCAGAGAGCTTTCAAATTGTCCAGTGGCCAAAAGCACCCTCCAAACCAATTAAATCAAGATCTCCAGAACTGGGGGCCAGTTATCAGGAATTGTTTTAAAGCTCTCCAAGTGATTCCAGTGTGCTGCCAAGTTTCAGAACCACCCCCGACCCCCAGGAAAAAGTCCAGCCAAGTAACAGCATATGCTTCTTCCTGCGGCTCCTTTCTCCCCCACCAGCTCTGTGCTCTGAAAAAGCAGCTCTACAAGTTTGGTCCCAGCCGGGTAGCATCAGCCTCACCAGGGAACTTGGTCAAAATGCAGATTTTCCTGACTGCACCCCAGACCTACTAAACCAGAAAGGAGGCCCCGCCGTGTGTGTTAACAAGTCCCCTTGGCGGTGATGGTGCATGCTAAGGGAAGAGAACCATTGTTCTGGAGCACAGATGCTTCCAAAGCAGCAGGCGAACTATGGGTGTGGAGGGAGGGGGTGGGGCGACGCTGGGGGCGGGGGGCTCGAGGGGCGCGCTGCTGGCGGAGGACCTGGTGAAGTCATTGCTTAATCAGCAGACTCTATCAGCTTAATTAGGTCATCGCCATCACCTTGGTCTGGAATCCAAGCCACCAGAGGCAGATAGCCCAGGTCGTTTCTTGTGGGACTGGGCAGCGCTTTAGGGTAGGAGGCACAGGCTTTATTTTCTCCTTGAATACAAAGCAGCCCTTTGAAAGCAAGCTTTCAAGATATTTTAAATCAGGACTAGCAGAGAAATCCACCATGTCAATGGGCATGGATATACTATTTGCATTTTTCCTTTGGAGGAAAGGGATAGATTTAGATGCTCTATAGATTTGGGGGTGTGGGGGATGGAAGAAAGGACATTATTCGTTCCAGCTCCATCCACCCCCTCCTCTCAGGCCCCAACCGGTTGAGAATTCACAATTCTCGGGAGGAAAATAAAATCAAGGAAGCAACAAAGGAAATGAGGTCCCTGTATAGAAATGGAAATTGCCTTTCCCCTAAGGTCAGATGGCCAGACATAAAGGAGTCCACCCAAGTGGTAGCCACTGTTAGAGCCCTAATCCTGGAGTTGATTTGCCCTCAAAAAGTAACTCCAGCCTTTCTTGCTGAAAGACCCAGTCACTTCCCGAGTCCCCACGCACTTGTGTCAGCCAGCTCCTTATCGACTCAGTGAACCCAGAGAACACAAGTGGATTCTCTACCACACAATTAAAGAGGGCAAGTGATTTGGGGCTTTGAACCACCTCCTTTCAGCCCCTCTGTTCCAAGCCTCAGTATTGGGCCTACCCGTATTTTTTGTTGTTTTTTTCCTGCTTCAGTAAATCAGGAGAAATTCCCCAGAATTGGAAGAACGGTTGGATTTGACAGGCGTGTCCATAGCGCCACCTTGTGACCACAGCTTATCCAAACAGTTTTCTTCCTGGTTCTCTTGCTTGGCAAAGGCTCTGGCTTCCAGACAGGTACGCACTCAGTTCCCACGCCTGGTCTACTTTCTCGTGGGAATTTCAGCCAACTTTGATTTGCCTTGGCTGAAGACCTGGTTTTTTCACAGGCACAAAAACAATAGAAGCTAGCAACAGAATTTTCTCTTTCACTTAAGTAAGCAAGCATTTTAAATCTTCAAACATACAAATTTCTCTAATCAACACAAGGAAGCGAGAGAAATTTCTGATTGTGCCTGTAAATCAGGACAAATTGGCAGGAATGCTTTCTTCCTTCCCGTGATTTTTGGGGTCCAAGCACATAGGAGAATTGAGGTCCCCTCGGCACTGTACTGTCCTGGGTTTCAAGTTTCCGAAGCCGTATTTTTTTTAATTGAGGTATAACTTACATATAACATTATATTAGTTTCAGGTGTACAAGATAAAGATTTAATACTTGTATACTTGCAACATTATCACTACGGTAAGTCTGGTTGACATCTGTCACCATACATAGGGTGATGGGAAGATAAGATGGTCTTGGAGAGCTTCTGTTAGCAGTGGGATGTGCTGTCCGTGAGGCATCAGGAGAAATCAGTTCTAACCTTGACACTGCTGCTAACCCATTGTGTGAACCTGAGCAAGTTAGTTCATCAATGTGGACCTCACTGCCCCAAAATCATTACCCTCCTCATTATTTTTCCCATAAATCCCACAAATTTTAAAGATATTGCCTTCCAGGGGTACCTGGGTGGCTCAGTCAGTTAAGAGTCCAACTTCAGCTCAGGTCACGATCTCATGATTCGCGAGTTCAAGCCTCGCGTCAGGCTCTCCACTGCCAGCTCAGAGCTCGGAGCCTGCTTTGAATTCTGTGTGTTTCCTCTCTCTGTTCCTCCCCACTCATTCTCTGTCTCTCTCAAAAATAAATAAACATTAAAAAAAAAAAGATATTGCCTTCCAAATGGCATCTCTAAAAATTTAACTAATAATTTTTCTGTCTTTAGTTATCAGATGTATAAACACCCACCGGAGCTTCTGATCATCACAAAGCAACCAGAGTTACCACAACAAGTTTACATCCTAGACAAAAGCAAAGACACTTGATAGCTCCTTTTCCCAATATCCAGGATGTGTATGATTTCTGGGATGCTTTTGATGATTGAAGGTAAGTCCCAGACCCTAGTTACAACTTCTCCAGGCCTGAGGAATCCCAGGTCGAGAACCAGCAGACTGGATAATCTTCATAATCTCGGTAATTCGAGCTCTTATGAACTAAGACAAGGGAAGAGTGGAAGGCTATGGTGTGTGTGTACAGGTAGAATCCCAATTTAAGAAATGTCATTATAGGGAATTAATATTTAAGAAATGCCAGCTCTGCATCAGGAGTTTTAGATGTAGAAATCCCATTAGTCCCCCAATAATCTGTAAAGTAGCCATGCAGAAGAAGAAATAGGCACAGAGAGGTTAAGAGAATTGGACGCACCGTGCAACTGGGATGGGGCCCGGGTCTGTATGATTTCATGTGCCCAGTCTTTCAAAATAGCCAAATTCTAAAACAAAACATGCCAATTTCCAGGCATGAACCAATCACCCCAATTTAAAACATTTTATTGAACAGATACCCCAGATACTGCGTTTCCACAGGTTCCTAACTTCTTAAAAAATAACATTTTTGGTTTAACGTTTATTGACAAACCTTTAGAATATCTATGCAATGCTAGCTCTTTTTACCTATACGCTCTTTTATTGTAGTAAAGCCACTTTCCTGACCTCTGCTCCATTTATCTGAAAGCAAGCTGTGAAGTACTTCCATTCTACATCCTGGTGATTTTTAGTGACTTGGGCTAATATGTTGTTTCAAGATATGAAAGCTTAGTTCTGGGATATTTTCTTCTATTATTCCACTGCTAAATTTTTTCCACTCATTATCTCTGTTCTCTCTTTCCAATACTCCTAACAGTTGAATATTGGAACACTTGAACAGATATTCCAGTGTTTTTTTTTTTTATGTTTATTTATTTTGAGAGACAGAAAGAGAGAATGAGCAGGGGAGGGGCAGAGAGAGGGCTCCTCTCTCCCAAGCAGCTCCTCACTGAGTGGGGCTTGATGGACACGAGGGCTCCATCTCACCAACATAAGAGGTGATATCAACCACCTGAGCCGATATCAAGAGGTGGGTGCTCAAACCGAGGGAGCCACCCAGGCACCCCAATATTCTAGTTTTTTTCATTTTTCTCTCTGCATTAGGGAATGTGATTCAGCTAGGAGCAAAAGAATATCCAATTAAACAGCTTCAGCACATTAGGGTTTGGTTTTTTTCCTCACACAGGAAGTCAAGAGGTGGTTGGACTGGTATTATTTCAGAGGCTTAAGAATGTCAGGCAAACATCTCCTGGACTCTCTAGGCCTCTCACACACAAGATAACTGCTGTAGTTCCAGGCTTTACATCTACATTCCAGGCGGGAATGAAAAGGATGGGGAAAGAAGCAGAAAGGCTAGTATTTGTATCAGGAAACCAAAGCCTTTCTAAAAGTCTCCTTCAGACTTCAACTTAGGACCCATTGACCAGAAAAGTGTCAGAAGACAAGTCCAGCTACAGGAAATTCTAGGAATGGAAGAGAGACAAGAGAAGAGCGGATTGCCAAAGAGAATGAGCCAACCTAGTATCCTGTTTTCCAGGGGGTTTTCTTACTACTTTATGCAAGAATCCCTGTTTCATTTCCCAGACTCTGTTGAATTTTTTATTTCTATTCTAATCATTTTAATGTCTTTTTTTTTACAGAAAGATTTTATTTTTAAGAAATCTCTACACCCAGCGTGGCGCTTGAACTCACAGCCCAGAGAGCAGGAGTCACGTGTTCCACTGACAGAGCCAACCAGGTGCCCCTAATCATTTTAATTTCTAAGAGCTCTTTCTTTTTTTCTGGTATTTCCCTGTTTTTGCTTGTTTGTTTTAATAGCATCCGTTCTTGTTTCATTGCTGCAAAATCGTCTCATCTCTCTAAAGATACTTATAATGTTTTTTTCCATTTTTTTGCCCCTACCTTACAACATTTTCTTTTTCTTCTAATTGCTAGTCCCCCCCCCCCGCCCCCACCACATACACACATTCATCTCTTATTTTGGTGATGCTTCTTAAGAATCTGATGATCCGTGGCTTAAAAATGAGACACCAAAAAGTTGTTTGGAAAGGCTGTGTGGTTGGATCAGAATTGTCACCTGGTGGCTGGCGGAATACCATTCTGATCAGGTGTTAAGTCACTCTGTTGTTAGAAGCTACGTACCTCCCTCCCAGCTGTCACCGTGTGTGAGTATTTTCTCCGGGGCCATTGAAGTTTTCCAGTAATGTTTCACTTTGATCTTCTCCAACATGATGGAGCTGGCGACCTGGGTCTGAGCAGTAAGCCTGTCATCACAGTGGGAGCCGAGGGTGGTGGGGACTCGACAGCTAACGTGTCTGCAAGCCACAGACATTGGTCAGTTCTTCAGAGAAGGAACTCCCTGTTCTTTAGGGATTAGAGAGACGTTGTCCCATAATGGTTCAGAGGTCTAATAAATCCTTAGGGAAACTTTCTTTTTTTTAATGTCTTTTTTTTTTTTTTTTTTTTCTGAGAGAGAGAGACAGTGTGAGCAGGAAAGGGTCAGAGAGAGAGGGAGATACAGAATCAGAAACAGGCTCCAGGCTCTGAGCTGGCTGTCAGCACAGAGCCCAACATGGGGCTTGAACTCCAAACTGAGATCATGACCTGAGCCAAAGTCGGACGCTTAACCGACTGAGCCACCCAGGTGTCTCTTTAGGGAATCTTTCAAACCTTCTCTCCCTTCTCATCTCCATTGTTCACCCCAGTTCCTTCCACGTGACCTAGTGTCTCCAATTCTAGAACTCTTCAAGGAGCTCTAGGAAACAAATCTCTTGCTGCTCATCAATCTTCCTTTCCATAGGCCCTTAGGTTTCAGCCATTTCTATCTGCTAAGTCAGTTACCATCCTTCAAAACACTGTTCATCTCCCAGGTGTGACCACACTTCTTCTCTACTCCTGTCTCCCCCCTCCAATTCTCCTTGTCCATGTGGGTTTGTGTCATTTTATTTTTTCACTGTAATTCTGGATGGAGAGGAAAAGGTGGGGAAGGAGCTCAGATGTATGTGTTTAAAGTTTAAATATATATTTTCCAATTCCTCCAGTGTCACAATACATTTCCCCAAAACCCTCATAACTATCTTATGATGAATGTGGCACCTGCTTCCAGTACGAATATGCCTTACCAAGTTTATAAACATATGCTAAATTTTAAAAGTTTGACAAATACTATTCTGAAAACCCACATTTGGTTGGTAGTCCCTGTGGATTTGCCAAAGGAAATATGAGGAGGAAGAAGACAAAACAAATCTGGGTGTGTTTGTGTTCTATAAGTCGAAGAGAGATAGGGTTTTGAAAACTAAATTCAGATCTTCCAATATCATAAGATCTGGAGGGTCATGGTAAAGTGAGCTAGGCTTGTGCATTAAAGACGTAGTTGAACGCCTACAGAAACACTGCGATTGCTAGGGGACAACCAAATTGCGAAATTGTATAAACAACCTCAGGATAATTACACAAAAGAAAATGCATTTTCAAAAGCTAAGAGACAACAAAGAAAAAAGATCTAGCCTAACCATAGGGGAAAAAATTAATGCACAGAGGGCTTATCTCCTAAGAATGATTTGTGAAGTATACCTTTTGATCCAATAAATCTAATTCTAGGGATTTGTTCTACAGGTACAGTTGCCCAAGTGTTCAATTATATACATTCAAGGTTCTTGGTGTTTTGTTTTGTTTTGTTTTGTTTTGTTTTATGGGGCATTTTTACCACCACCACAAAATGGAAACATCCTATACATCCTTCAGTAAGGTCCACCAGACTGAGGGATCCAGTGGCCACAGGAATGATAACCTGAGCTATGAGTGTAAACAAAAGACACCAGCAAGGTCATTGGTGCAGCAGGAGGCAAGGACTCATTGGCCTGTTCAGGACCCATTTAACAGTGATGTCGCACATTTAACGGTGCTCTCAGTCTCTCCAGATCTCTGCCTGGCATTTGGGAACAAGGTGGACCTCCTTAGACTGAACAAATCCCTGGCGCAGAACATGGGAGGAGCCTGGACTTCCCTCTCCACCTGGAAGTAAGAGGAGCCTCTCCTTTCCCTGCTGAGGTGTCATCAGAAGAGGCCCAGTGGAGAGTCACGATTTTCACCATCACCCACAGTTGATAAAACCACGTCCACCGTGGTGGAGAGTATGTAAGACCTCCACGACCCATGGACAATAGCAAAGGATCTAATACCCAGGTCATCAGAGTCCCAGAAGGAGAGAAGAAAGAATACAGTCATAAAATGCAGTATTATCACAGAAATAATGGCTGAAAGTTTCACAAATTTGCCAAGACACATAAGCCAAATTTGCCAAGAAACATTTGAGCAAACCATCAACCAGACAAACTCAAAGAAATGCACACCAAGACATATCATAGCCAAACTTCTGAAAGCTGAAAATAAGGGGAAAATCTTGAAATCAGCCAGGGCAAAACAGAGGCAAAACAATTGAAATAGCAGATTTCTCACCAGAAACCATGGTTGCCAAAAGGAGGTGGCAAAATATTTTTCAACTGGTGGAAGAATAGAACTGTCAATCCAGAAATCTATATACAGAAACAATATCCTTCCGGAATTAAGGAGAAATCAAGATATTCTCGGGTGAAGGAAAACTAAGAAAATGTGTTACCAGTAAAACTATCCTAAGAGAATGTTGGATATTCTCCAAACAGAAAGGAAATAAGAGAAGGAAACTTGGAACACCATGAAGCAAAGAAGAGAGTAAGCAAAAATATGTACAAATACAATAGGCTTTCCTTCTCCTTTTGAGGTTTCATAATTATGTTTGATGGTTGAAGCAAAACTTGTAACACTGATGTAGTTCTTAATGTATGTAGAGGAAATATTTAAGACAATTACAAAAAAAAGGAAGGTAACTACATGTGAAGGAAGGAAAGGTTTCTATACTTCACCCAAACTGATAGAATGATGCCAGTTGACTTTAATAAGTTGTGCATATATAGTATAACACCTACAGCAACCATGAAAAAAGCCATACAAAGAGATACATTCAAAAACACCACACAGATAGGGGCCCCTGGGTGCCTCAGTGGGTTGAGTGTCCAACTTTGGCTCAGGTCACGATCTCACAGCTTATGAGTTTAAGCCCTCATCGGGCTCTGTGCTGCCAGCTCGGAGCCTGGAGGCTGCTTCGGATTCTGTGTCTCTCTCTCTCTCTCTTACTCTACCCTGCTCACTCTCTCTCTCATAAATAAAGACTTTAAAAAAATAAAAAACAAAAAGCAAAAAATACCACAGAGAAATCAAAATGGGAAAATGTTCAACTAAGCCAAAAGAAGGCAGAAAAAAGCAAGCAGAGAAACAAGAAACAGAGAACAGATGGAAAACAAAAAACAAAAGACCTTAATCCATAACATATCAATAATTACATTAAATACAACTGGTTTAAAGACATCAATTAAAAGACAGAGATTGCAGATTGGATTTTAAACTATGACCTTTCCAACAAATCTATTTTGAATAATCACATAGGCAGATTGAAAGTAAAAGGATGGGGAAATATATGTCACTCAGGCATTAATAAAAAGAAAGCAAGAGTGGCTATATTAATATCAGATAAAGTCGACTTCAAAGCCAAGAAAATTACCAGAGACAGAAAGGTACTTTCTACAATGATAAAAGAGTTAATCCACTAAGAAGTCATAGCAACTCTGTGTATGTATGAAGCAACAGAGATGCAAAATATGTGGAGAAAAATTCATAGAAATAGACAAACCCAAAGCTGTAGTTGGAGACTCCAACATCTCTAAATAATTAATATAACAACTAAAGTAAATATCAACAAGGGTGCAGAAGAACTTTCCAACACCATTAGCCAGTAGGTCTCGATTGACATTTATAGAACACCTGACCCAACAACAGATTATACATTCTAATGCACATTCTTTTCAAACGCTCATTGAACACATACAAAATACACTATATATTGGACCATAAACAAATTTAAACGAATTCAAAGAAACTGAAAAAATGGAACAAAGATAAAAAATTAATAACAGAAAGATATTAGGAAAATATCTAAATACTTGGAAACTAAACAACACACTACCAAATAATTTGTGGATCAAACACCTCTCAAGAGAAATCAAAAAGTACATTTAACTGGTTAAAAATGAAAATGTAACATATTAAAATTGGAGAGGCACAGTAAAACAGTGCTAAAAAAATGTATAGCCTAAATGCCTACATTAGAAAAGAGGAAAAGTCTCAAATCAATAATCTAAGCTCCCACCTCAAGGACTTAAAAAAAAAGAAAAAGTAAAATATATTCAAAGCAAGCAGAAGAAAGGAAATATAAAGATAAGGGCAAAAATCAGTGAAATTTAAAACAATGGAGAAAATCAAAAGAATTGGTTCTTTGAAAATACCAATGAAATTGACTAACTTCTAACAAGACTAACAAAGAAAAAGAGGGAGAAGATGCAAATTACCAATATTGGGAATAAAATAGGAGATATCACTATAGACCCTGTAGACATCAAAAGGATAATAAGGGAATTCTACACACACAAATGTGATAACTTTGATGAAATAGACCAATTGCTACACACACACACACACACACACACACACACACACACAACACACACTCTACCACAACTC
The DNA here is from genome assembly GCF_003009895.1 of Hyaena hyaena. NCBI lineage: Eukaryota > Metazoa > Chordata > Mammalia > Carnivora > Hyaenidae > Hyaena > Hyaena hyaena. The sequence goes on from NW_024080796.1 coordinate 329,468, forward strand.
ACCCAAAACGAAATAAGCTATGTGAGTAGCCATAAACCTATAAGGAAATTCAATTCATAATTTTAAAACTCAAAAGAAAGAAATCTCATGGGGTGCCTGGGTGGTTCATTTGGATGGGTGTCTAACTCTTGGTTTTGGCCCAGTTTATAGGTTCGAAGTCTGCATGGGGTTCTATCTCTCTCTCTCTCTTTCTGCACCTTCACCATTCTCTCTCTCCCTCTAATAAATAAATAAACTTAAAAGAAAGAAAGAAAGAAATCTCCAGGCCCAGATGGTTTCACTAGACAACTCTACTTAATGTTTAAAGAATTAATGCCAATTCTACACAATCTCTTCAGAATATAAAAGAGGAAGAAATACTTCCTAAAAACAGACAAAGGCAGAAAGCCAGAAAACTACAGACCAATATTCCTCTTGATTATAGATACAAAATCCTTAAAAAATATATTATCAAATAGAATTCAACAACACATAAAAAGAATTATACACCATGACCAAATGGGGTTTATTCCAGGGATGGAAGGCTGTTTCAATATTCAAAAATTAATCAGTGTAATATTAACAAGCTATAGAAGAAAAATTACATGATCACATCGATTGATGCAGAAAAGACATTTGACAAATTTCATCTATCATGGTAAAAAATTTTTCTGAAAAATATGAATAGAAGGGAAATTTCTCAATTTGGTAAGAGCATCTACCAAAATCTTACAGCAACATTATACTTAATGGTGAAAGGCTGAATGCTTCCCCCACCCCAAGATCAGGAATAATACAAATATATTCACTCTCATCACTCTTATTCAATGTGGTGCTGAAAAGTGTTAGCCTGTGCAATAAGAAAAAAGAAAACAAAGCAAAAAGAAAAAATTTCTTAAAACTCATATTATTAAGTTCAGCAAAGTTGCAAGATATAACATAAACATACAAAAACCAATTTTATGTCTGTATATTATCAGTGGACATGTGGACACCAAAACTGAAAATATAGTACCATTTATCAATCACCCCCCAAATAATGAAAACTTAGATGTAAATCTACCAAAACATAAATAGGACTTCTATGCTTAAAACTATATATACAATGCTGATGAAAAACATTTTTAAAACCTAAATAGAGAGACATAGTGTGTTCATGGACTAGAAGATTTAATATAGATGAAATATAGATATGTAGACAAAGACAGATGAACATAAGTATATAGGGATAATATAGATAATTTAGATAAAGATAGATAAACATAAATGGAATATGGAACATGGATAAAGATGCACCATAGATGTCAATCTTCCCCAAGTTGATTTACATATACAATGCAGGTCCTATCAAAATCCCAGCAAGATTTTTTTTTGTAGATATAGGCAGTTATTCTATAACTTAAATGGAAAGGCAAGGAATTAGAATAGCTAAAAAAATATTTTGAAAAAGAAGAAAAAGAAGTGCCTGGGCGGTTCAGTCGGTTGAGCATCCAACTCTTGATTTTGGCTTGGGTCACTGGGATCAAGCCCTGTGTTGGGCTGCACGCTGAGTGTAGAGACCGTCTACTTGAGATTCTCTCTCTCTGCCCCCCTCCTCCACTTGCACCCTCTCTTTCTAAAAGAAAAAAGAAAAGAAGAAAAAAGTAGAAGGAATTAGTCCATAGTAATCAAGATTGTATGGTATCGGTGGAGTGACAGACCCATAGATCAATGGAACACAATGGAGAAACCAAAAATAGGTACACACAAATATGCCAAACTGATTTTTGACAATATGCAAAAGTAATTCAATGGAGAAAAGATAGCCTTTTCAGCAAATGGTGCTGGAGCAATTGTACATCCTTGACCAGAAAATGAACCTCAACCTAAATCTCACCCCTTATACAAAAATGAACTCAAATGTAAAATGTAAAACCATAAAACATTTAGAAAAAATAGGAGAAAATATTCAGAATCTAGAACTAGGCAGAGATCTTAGCCTTGACACCCAACGCATGATCCATAAAAGGTAAAACTAATTCATTGTACTACATCAAAATTTAAAACATTTGTTCTGTGGAAGACCTTGTTAAGATAACCAGACAAGGTACAGAGTGGGAGAGAAATATGTGAAAACCATATACCTGACCAAGGATGAGTATCTAGAATGTGTCAAGAACTTTCGAAATTCAAGGGTAGAAAAGCAAACAATTCAATGAGAACACAGACAAAACACACAAAGAGACATTTCACCAGAACAGATATACAGATAATAGGTAAGCACGTGAAAAGATGTTCTTCATTATTAGCCACTTATTTTTCAGAAGTCTGCAAGGTTCAGCTAATATAGACCAGGTGACTCTATTGATCTTGGCTGGCCTCACTATGCGTGTGGGGTTTAGCTGATCAAGGCTGGATTCCCCTGTGTCAGCTGGGACCCCATTCCATGTATCTCTCATCCTTATCAGCAAAATACGCATTGAAACCACAGTAAGTAATCATTACATACCTCCCAGTATGGCAAACATAAAAAGTGGTGACAATAAATACCAAATCCTGAACAAAGATGCAGAGAAAATGGATTACTAATACATTGCTGGTGGTAACATAAAATGGTTTCTTTTTAATTGAGCCTTGGGCAATTGAGCACTGGGCATTTATTTCAGAGACATGAAGACTTACATTTACACAAAAATAGTACACCGATGTTTGTAGCAGCTTTATTCATAATAGCTTCAAACTAGGAACAATCCAGATGTCCGTCAACAGATGAATGGTTAAAAAAATGTAGTACATCCACACCTTGGATCACTCTACTCAGCAATAGAAGGTAATAAACTATTGACAGATGTGATAACATAGGTAAATCTCCAGTGAATATTCAGAGTGAGGGAATAAAAAGCCAATTCCAAATGGTTACATCCTATATGATTTCGTTCATATAACATTCTCGACATTGACAAAATGATAGAAACAGAGGTAGATTAGTGTTTCCAGGGGTTACGGAGAGGGTAGTAGCAAGAGGGAAGGGGATGTGGCTATAAATGGCAACATGAGGGATCCTTATGGTGATGAAAGTATTTTGTATCTTGACTCTACCAATGTCAATATCCTGGTAATGATACTGTACTGTAGTTTTGCATGATGTTACCATTGAGGAAAACTGGACGGAGGGTGCATGGGATCTTCTTTTTTTTTTTTTTATGGGATCTTTACTATTTCTTACGAGTGCGTGTAAATCTACATTTATCTCAAAATGAAAAGTTTAATTTTTTAAGTTAAAAGAAAAATTTATTTTTTCAGACGTCTGCAAGGTTCAGCTAATATACACCAGGTGGCTCTGTTGATCTTGGCTGGCCTTATTCATGTGTGGGGGCTGATCTTGGCTGATCAAGGTGGGGTTCCTCTGTGTCAGCTGGGACTCCATTCCACGTATCTGTCATCCTCACCAGGCGAGCCTGGACATGTTGTCATGGCTACTGCACAGTGCACAAGAAAGCAAACTCTAATGGACAAAAGTCCCTCAAGCCTGGGCTTCAGTCTTGACTTTTACATTGTAAGGGCTGAAGCAAGTTACACAATGTAGCCCAGAATCAGGGCAGATCATCCTAGTCGTGAAGGGAGGGCACCACAAAGACATAGGGACACGGGTATAGGGAGCCACGAACAGCTGCGGCCATGAAGGGCTCCCCCACATCATCTGGGATCACCTCGGGGACTGAAACTACCTATTTCTTCCTTCTCATCGGCAGACTGTGACTATTCTCTGTTGTTTCCAGGACTTCACAACAGGGTCTGAGGGTCTCTTTGATAATGAACGTGTCATAGCGGAAGAGAATACATGTTGTCTATAACCATCCTACACTGAGCCAATCTGCCTGGGCATGTCCACAGCCACTGGCCTCCACCTTCCCTGGCCCTGACTCAATCTTTACTTCGTCTGCCGCCCCATCTGATTCTCTTCCCACTCCTTCCGTCCTCTGGAATCCCTGTGGCTTTCCTAGCACTCACCAGACTTGACTTTATCAGAATCCCTGTCCAAAGTCACTGAGATCAGTTCTTTTGGCCTCCACTCCCTCATCTGCAAAAGTGGATTAATAGCACCAACACCACTCTCCATCGGTGTTGACGTGAGGATGAAACAATTTAGCTCACATAATGAGTTTACCCTGCCTGGTGCATGGTAATCCCTCACTAAGTTGTAGTGGCTTTATTGTCTTTTAATGTGGGAGCAAACTGTCGGCAGTTAAAGGAATCCCAGCATTCCTTGTTAGAACTCTGAAAATACTTCCCCATAGAAACACTGTTCTACTCCGTGATTGGATTCTGTACAACTATTATCACCCCTAATCATTCTATGGCCCCGGTGGTTCAGCCTAAGCCTGCAGGTTAGATGGGTTCTCTGGGACTGGCCTGGCAAAACTAATCACCATGAAGAACATTACGGCAAGGAAAAAAGGTAAGTTATAAACAAGTCCCTTACCCATGAACTTTTGAGGGGTGCCTGGGTGGCTCAGTCGGTTGAGCATCTGACTCTTGATTTCAGCTCAAGTCATGATCTCAGGGTCAACAGATAAAGCCCCACATCCAGCTACGAGCTGAGCATGGAGCCTGCTTAGGATTCTCTCTCTCTCTCTCTCTCTCTCTCTCTCTCTTTCTCTCCCTCTGCCCCTCCCTCATTCACATTCCCTAAATAAATAGATAAGTAAAATTTTAAAAATAAAAAAAAACAAATAAACTTTGGAAATAGAACCCACTCTTAAGTTTGATATTACCTAGAAGTGAATGTTATGAAGGCAGAGACTTTGGAGATCGCAAATGTACCAGCCTGACGAATGGTAGCTATTCTGCTGACCTGAACTCTTTGAGCAAGAACCTTATGAATGAGGCCAGATGGCAGAGAGACTCAGGGCCAAGGGTAGGAAGCAGAACTGTGTTGTAAAGAAAACTAGGTAGGCCTTGGGGGAGACGGGTCAATGGGAGACCATGGTCAATTCTTGGGTATGCCATGGCTGGGGAGAAGTCTTAGACAGGAGCCTGAGAGCGATACGAGAGGGGTACCTACTTGATGCAGAGAAGTACATGAAAACAGAAAGGTTGTGGCCAGTAGCTTGTAGAAGTCTGCCTGGGACCCAAACAGGAAAGGAATAGCTAGACCGGAATTTGAAAGTGAAACAGAACGGCCAGAAGAAATAGAAAAACTATAGCTCCAAGCTTAAGAGCCTAGAAGAGATAGATTCAGGGCCTTTATGTGGAAGTGCTCAAAAAGGTTTGAGTATCACTATAACCCAGAAGCTAAGCTCAGAGGTTTCAGCACACAACTGTGAGACACTTGGGACTTTTCACTGCAGTAAAGTTCAGCATGAAGCTGACGTTCTAGGTGCACAGGATGGCGATGAGCAGAACAAGAAACGGTGAGAGGGGGGAATATTGCAAGAAACACAGGCAGTGGGGAGAGGGGCCGGCTTTTTATGGAGGTACCGTCTCTTCTGCACTCTGGACTGGTGAGAGCCAAGCCGAGACCCAGCTGTGCCCGGACTCAGGTCTGCTGGACTTGGTCTCAAACCTGTTAGTGCACCAGGCACCCCTCACATCTGCTGTGTCTGGAACTACACCTGGACCCTAACGTGGCACCAAGATCTTTCAGGATGTTGAAATGCCGCTGGCTAACAGGGAATCTCAGGAATGTATCCTATATTCCCGTCTTCCGCATCCCCAATCCTGATGACACCTTTCCTTGAACAACTTCACTGATAGAATCTCACTTCTCATGAGACACCCATCTTCTTATTAAACGACGGTCATGGGGTGCCTGGGTGGCTCAGTTGGCTAAGCGATCGACTCTTGATTTCAGCTCAGGTCATGATCTCCCATTTCATGAGATCGACGCCCCTATTGGGCTCTGTACTGACAATGTAGATCCTGCTTGGAATTCTCTCTCTCCCTCTCTCTCTACCTCTCCCCAGTGCATGCACACACTCTCTCTCTTTCAAAGTGAATAAACTTAAACTTAAAAAAAAATTAAAAATAAATAAACACTTATCACATGAAGAATTCCCCCCAACCAGATAGATCAGATCCACCCCCTGGAGGCTTCTAGTGCCTGGCCCTTTTTCTGTTCTCCTGAACTAAGAAGCTAAATCTAATCATTCCTCCCCAAGACACCCAGTTCCATTCTGCTAAGTCCTCTCTCTTCTAGGATAAATGGTCCACATTACACAACCTTAAAAACCAAGGCAATGAGCATTTCCTGATGGCCTTCATGTAAGCAGACCCCAGTGCACGTGCAAAGTTGAATAAATTGTCTCTTTGTTCTTTAGGCAAACAAGGTGAAGACAGAAGCGGGGATGGTGAACTCTAATACCAAGAAGACTGATAAGTACTGTAAAAAATGTTCAGAACTTGCTGTGGTGTAGCTATGGGGAAAGCATAGACCAGTTCACCTTGGGGATCTGAAAAGACTTCTAAGAAGAGGTGGGAGTTGAGCTGGGGCTTGAAAGCCTTTGACAAGCAGATGCAGGGAAGGAGGCAGGTGGGGAGTGAAACAAGCAGAGGACATGGGCTTGAGGACCTTGGTTCTCAGCTTCCTACTTGACCTTGAACATATTTAAAATGAAGGCCTTACACGCTCTTACACTGTTGGTGGGAATGTAAACTGGTGCAGCCCCTCTGGAAAACAGGGTGGAGGTTCCTCAAAAAATTAACAATAGAACTCCCCTATGACCCAGAAATAGCACTACTAGGAATTTACCTGAGGGATACAGGGGTGCTGATGCATAGGAGCACATGTACCCCAATGTTCATAGCAGCACTCTCAACAATAGCTAAATCATGGAAAGAGCCTAAGTGTCCATCAACGGACAAATGGATCAAGAAGATATGGTTTATCTATACGATGGAATACTACATGGCAATGAGAAAGAATGAAATCTGGCCATGTGTAGCAGTGTGAATGGAACTTGAGGGTGTTAGGCTGAGTGAAATAAGTCAGAGAAAGGCAGATACCATATGTTTTCACTCATATGTGGAACAAGAGAAACTTAACAGAGGACCATGGGGGAGGGGAAGGGGGAAAATAGTTGGGGAGAGGGAGGGAGGCAAACCATGAGAGACTCTTGAATACTGAGAACAAACTGAGGGCTGATAGGGATGGGGGGAGGGGAAGGGGGGTGATGGGCATGGAGGAGGGCACTTGTTGGGATGAGCACTGGGTGTTATATGGAAATCAATTTGACAATAAACTATAATAAAAATAAATAAACATTAAAAAATTAAAAATAATAAAAATAAAATAAAACAAAGGCCCTAAACTAAATGATCTCTAACGTCTAGTGCTAGAAACCCAGCAGGGTGTGAGTTTGAGCATTCCGATTGAGGCAAGAGTCCAAACCTGTGAAGCCCTGGCCTATCAAGGGAGTGGCGTATGTGTTTGGGACAGGCGGTGAGGGGACAAGGGGAAGATAATTTATTCACTATTCTGCCTGTCACACTGATACAGCACCCCCTCACCATTCTGACTGTGTCATTTTGGGACACTGACAATGTCCTTAGATGGTGTCCTTCTTAGAATAGCAGTTACTATGAGCCAGACACCTTTGGAAGCATTACGTATTTACTTCGATTCTGCACAACAGCCCTGTGAGATAAGTACACGTTTTATTATTCTCATTTTACAGATGAGTAAACAGAGGCACCGAGAGATTAAATAACTTGCCCGAGTTCATTGAGCAAAGATTTGAACTCAGATAGTCTGCTTTCTACTTTACTTCTTCAATAAAAAACACAAGGCCAGGGCTCCTGGGTGACTCAGTCCGACGAGCGGCCAACTCTTGATTTTGGCTCAGGTAAAGATCTCCCAGTTCATGGGATGGAGCCCCCGCATTGGGCTCTGTGTAGGCAACGTGGAGCCTGTTTAGGATTCTCCCTCTGCCTCTCTCTGCCCTGCCCCCACTCACGCTCTCTCTCTCTCTCTCTCTCTCTCAATAAATAAATAAACATTTTTTAAAAACACAAGGGCAGAACTGAGCACAGCTCTGTAGGCATGCTCTACCTCACTAGGGTGACAGTACCGCCACACTGTAGCTTCTTTTGCATTCCCATTAACCCAGCCTGAGGCAACATCAGACGCCATGCCACATCAATGATTCACACTGAGCTGGAAGTTACCTAAAGCCCCTAAAATGTGGGGCGCCTGGGTGGCTCTGTCGGTTAAGCGTCTGACTTCGGCTCAGGTCATGATGTCCCAGTTAGCGGGTCCAAGCCCCGCGTCCGGCTCTGTGCTGACAGCCAGCTCAGAGCCTGGAGCCTGTTTCAGATTCTGTCTCCCTCTCTCTCTGACCCTCCCCTGCTCACACTGTCTCTCTCTCTCAGAAAGAAATAAAACATTTTTTTCAAAAGCCCCTAAAATGCTTTTGACAATAACTGCTCTTAAACCAGGTCATTCCCATTCTGTTCCCATGCAGTTGATTAGTGAATCCCAAACACCAGGCTGTTCGTTAAGCCCTTTAGATGCTCGGCTGTAGCTCCTAGTTTCACCCTACAATAATTTTGAGACACGATATGTTATCCAATGTTCTCATTCCCAGCTTAGTAATAATACAACATGAGCAGCTAATGGTTAGTGGAGGACTCATTAACTAAATATGTTGCACATAGTATCTTCTCTAGCAGTTTCGTCGTTACCTGAAGTCTTTTGTGATTGTTGCTGCTACAATTATGCTCATTTAAGGGAGCAGAAAGTCAAGGCTAGTGAAGTTAAGAAACTTGCTCAACATCCAATCAGGAAGTGACAGACCCAAGGTTCATCCCCAGGATCGTCTGATTCGGGGGTCAGAACTGATTGATACACTTTCCTGCCTCTTTGCATCATCTAGAAACTTGCCATTATCTAAGTCAATCACAAAAAAAAAAGGTCAAACAGAATCAAGGACAGAACTCAGAGGTAAATTATATCATTCCAGGCATATAGGAACCAATTATTCATGTAGTCATACATTGATTGAGGCATTTTTTACATAATGTTGAAAGGCCAGAGAAGTTTAGTGATTTGCCCAAGCTCAGACACTTAGGGAAAAAAGGAGATGAAAAAGAAAACCATCACGGGCACATCGGTGGCTCAGGAGGTTGAGCGTCTGACTCTTGATTCTGGCTGAGGTCATGTTCTCGTGGTTCCTGGGTTAGAGCCCTATGTGGGACTCTGTGCTGACAGTGTGGAACCTCCTTGAGACTCTGTCTCCCTCTCTCTGCCCTTCCCCCCGCTCACTGTGTATCTCTCTCAAAAATAAATAAGTCAACTTTAATACAAAAAAAAAAAAAAAAAAGGAAAACAATCCAGAGCGGTCAGGCTGTTCATTCCCTCAGCACACATGTTGAGTATAAATGAGTATAAATATACCCCCAAAGTGTTGCAATTACAGTGTCACCTAGACTGCAATTCTCCAACTTGTTTGCACATGTCTCATGAACATCTTTGTCAAAAACCTTGCTGGAGCAAATGTGCACTTGATCAAAGACACCCCCTGACCCCTGGGAGATGGGATGAGTTTGCCCTGAAGGACTCTCAGGGAACACACGGAAGGAAGCCCCCATTCTAACAGTTCGTAAATCCTCCTTTTAGTAATGAGGTCTAGGGTGTTGCAGGGAATCACCAGAGGTGAGCTTTCAGGGGGCACGCCGGCTCCCGGAAAACTACACAAGTCATCTCCAGTCATCAGGTGCCACTCGACACTGGCCCCGCGTCTCCCCGCCCTGGTCGACACACCTCCACCATCTCCTCTTGACTGAAAGCTTCAATTTTTCTCAGACATTGCCAACTGAGATTCTTTTCCTTGGTAAGACAAGAGAGAAGTCCAACTGAACCAGAGTGGTTCAGTCTTCTTTCGGCTTTCTGTTGTTGTAAGTGAATCTTAAAAAAAAAAAAAAAAATCCTTTCTTTTATAAACTATTTGTAAAAAAAAAAAAAAAAATCCTTTCTTTTGTCGTTAATATTTTCAAGAACTTCAGCAGAGATGGATGCTCACTCCGGGCCCGTTCCCGTTCCCCTCTTTTGTATTTGCTGTCTGTCCTAGCCAAGGACAGAGACTCTCTTCTTGCCTGAACTTCAGCCAGGCTCCTCTGAGCCCACTGAGGGCCCCATCCTTGGGCATTCTCTCCCAGAGCCCAGCTTGAGCAGGAATGCTTTCAGGTGAGTTTAGCCACAATCTCCCTCCCTGGATAGCAGATCACCCTTGATCTCTCTGACCAGATTCTTCCTTGCCAGCCACCCCCCAGGGAATGTCTGGCCGCCCCGGCCTGCCTCCAGCAAGACGCCTTTCAGGTCAGATTAGTCAGATTCCCCCTTATTCCTGATTCTTCTTCTTGGCAATTTTCTATCCACTGGCCCCATCTACTTTGCCTTGTGGTTAAATTAAGAGCTAAGCCCCACGTCCCTCCCCGCTACTGCAAAACCTCACTGCAGCCCCTACACCTCATCCTGAATATCATCTACCTTATCATTTTAACAAGTTATAGAATAACTTTTTTAACACCTCTTTTGCACACCTTTTAAATGTGTTCATCTTTTGTTTTTAACATCAGTTTATTTTTAGAGAGAGAGAGAGAGAGACAGAGGATCCCCGAGCAGGCTCTGCCCTGTCAGCACAGAGCCTGATGCGGGGTTCAAACTTGATCTGTGAGATCATGACCTGAGCTGAAATTTTAGCTTAACTGACTGAGTCATGCAGGCTCCCCTATACATAGGGCACCTGTGTGGTTCAGTCAGTTAAGTATCCAACTTTGGCTCAGGTTGTGATCTCACGCTTCATGAGTTCGAGCCCTGTGTCAGGCTCTGTGCTAACGACTCGGAGCCTGGAGCTTTCAGAGTCTGTGTCTTTCTCTCACTCTCTGTCCCTCCCCCACTTGCACTCTGTCTCTCTTTCAAAAATAAACATTAAAAAAAATTTTTTTTTAAGTGAGAGCTCATGCAAGAACTTCCTTTTGACCTCAAAATCAAATGTCTTCCCTTCTACTTCTTAGCCAGTAAGAGGCAGAATCGGGATACAGCTCCAAACTGTCTGCCTCTACAGCCTGAGCCCTTATTATACTATATTATTTGTACATGAGTTATTAACTAATCCATTAAAAACAACCAATACCAGAACCTCAAGATCTCTATCCCAATGCCTCTCAAGCAATTAGACAATTAAAGAAGAATCTGAAGGGAACATGAGGTGCAGAGAATTAAGTGATTTAACCGTTAGGAGATAATTTTTTTCAAAGGTAAAATAAACAAAGCTGGGCCCTCGGTAAAGTGGTAAGGAGTTTTAAACAGCAATATACTATTGCTATAGGGAAAAGAGTTCATGTGAACTGAACTAAGCTTCGATTCGCCCAGGGATGAGTGGGTACTTTAAATGGGGACTGAGGGAGGAGAGAGCCAGTAAGCAGAACAGAGTGAAAATGACAAGAAAGGAGAGCTGGCCCATGTGAAACTATCTGGGTTTGTCAGGTTCCTATCCTCCAACAGACACTGGCAGACAGGGGCCCAGGGCTCGGATGTTGTCTCGAACAAACTCAGTTCTCTTGTGATCCTTGAGTTTTCTGGGGCAGCCACTTCAAGGGAGCCGAGCTTAAGGTCATTATAAGGATGCTACCATGTGCTGTTGGAGATTATGTTAGTATTCCACTCAAGTCTTTATAGGCCAAGGTTGAGGCCTAGTCAAACAAGGGCTCAAAGGAGCCTGGCTAGAATGTGGTCAAAGAGAATCTTATGTGGGTCAACTCCTACCAATACAAAAGAATGTGTCAAATATTTTATTTACCTCATGAATGGGTGGTGGGACTGGTATAATATGACAACTAGTTCAAAGGAGAACTCAAAATGCCACACATCTATAGTCAGTTAAGAAATGCTGGAACGGGGAGGCCTGGGTGGCTCAGTCAGTTAAACGTCCGACTTTGGCTTATGTCCTGATCTCACGGTTCGTGGGTTCAAGCCCAGCATCGGGCAGGCTCTGTGCTGACAGCTCAAAGCCTGGAACCTGCTTCGGATTCTGTGTCTCCCTCTCTTTGCTCTTCCCCCACTCATGTTCTGTCTCTTTCTCAAAAATAAACATTAAAAACAAATAAAGAAATGCTGGAATAAATTGACAAATAGAGGCAAACTGGAAAAACAGGTCAATATCCACGGGACAATCAGCAACCCCATTCCACAGGAGTCCATCTGCATTTTAATGGAAGGAGCACTTTGCATTACCACCAGTCTCCTGTAAGTCAGCCTTTGTCTCTACAGAGCTGTAAAATAACCCCATCAGAAGCAAGCAAAGGTGTACACATCTGTAAAATCAAGTAATGTCCAAAGGTGCCAGCATTCCATTGAATGGATATCCAATAATGTCTTTCTGTCCCCTCCAGATCCTCATGGTTTTGCCTCCACCTGTCGTCTCGTTGTTCCATATACCAAACCCAACAGCAGTAAAAGTGCATCCAGAAAATCAAAAAGATGATTGAAAAGCATCAATGGTCAGGGATAGAGCCACACAATGAATATTAAGCAGCCAGTCGGTTTCAGTGGTTAGGTTCCTGACCTCTGAAGCCTGGTGGTCTAGGGTCCCTCAGACCCCAACATGGCCACACGCGGTTGTGTTACACTAGGCACTTTTACTCAGCTTCCCTGTGCCTCAAAGTCCTCAACTGTAACATGGGCATAACAAGAAGTACATATTCCATAGCTGAGTTAATCACTCATAAAGTCTCAGTGAATTACAGATGTCATCCTTACACCTGTGGGAGCCTGTGACCATGAAAGCCCGCCTATCTTTAGTCTACAAGGCAATGCTCAGCGAGGCCAGAATTCTATCTTCAGGATCACAAATTCTACACTAAGGTCAACATTAAGTCTTTCGCCCAAGGTTCCCATTGCTTCTAGTAGAGGAACCAGTTCCTGTCTGCCAAGTGCAAGATTCAAGTGTAAGCAAAAGTTATCACCATTGGCTCCTTTGACTGGAGAGATGACATTAGCGTCAAGTATGAGGTTCTCCTTGTTTATGAGGAGTGTGGAGCCAAAGTCAAGGTAGTGTAAGTCTGCTGTCACAACTAGCCTCTGCTTCTGTGCCAGTGTGGTCTCTGTACCAGAAGCATCATCCATCTTCTCTCCGGTCATAGCAAGACCCCCAAACCAGCACTTCAAATCTTTTATTTTGTCTTCACTCAGACATTCTAACCACCACCTACAGGTTCACCTTGCAGGTGTCGAGGAGGGGAAAAATCTCTTTCCTTGGCCTCTTAGGTACTTCACATATGACCCTGTAAATTAGACAAAGGCAGATTAACAACAGAAAAACAAATCGAAGTTTGCTAACAGGTACAGCTTACATACACATGGGAGAAACTCAGTGATGAGTGACTCAAAAGGGTGGCTAGAACTTGGTGCTTGCATAGCATCTCAACAGAAAACAGTACATCTATACAACTACAGCAAACAAAGAAGCAGTTGTTAACAGACGTGCAAGCACTCGCTGAGGCTATCCCCCGGGGCTCAGAGCAGAGGGAAGAGGCACAAATTCTCATCTGTGAGTCTTACCCAGTAGAAGCTTTTGAGCGCACACTTCCCTATCTGCTGCCCCAGGGTCTTGCTTCTAATTAGCACAAACTTAAGTGTTAACTGCAAGCCTTCCCGGAGCCTGAAAGAGCTGGTGGGCACTTCCCCAGCTTTCTCCCTCCTACCGGCTCCAATGATAAAACCGAGATGCTGGTATCTCCTCGGAAGGATCTTGTCAACACATGTAGTGCCCCAACCTTTAAGGGTGCCGCCTGAGGGATGGGACGCCAAATCACCCAGCTCTGATAGCTGACACAGCTTGCCTCTGCCTCCTCCCTCTAGCCCACTCCTGATCACCGGTATCTCCCTCCCTGGAAGGAATTGTACACATGGCTGGTACCCCAGCTTTTACAGATGCCAGCCAAAGGACAGGCCCCCCCAGATCACCTGGTTCTGAAGGCAAACAGGGCTTGCATTCACAAATCCCACAGGACTGTAGCAAACAATGAAGCGCTTCTTAATGGGTTCAAGAGCATCCACCTTCACAGATACACACCTAGGTCCGGTACGGAGGGAGGGAAGTGGGCAAAAGAGCCCATCTCCCAGTTTCTACCAGAAGAGCCCTACTATATACTTTCCCAGCTGCTGCCACAGGGTCTGGCCCCCAGTCAGCCTGTATCCAGATGCAAACTATGATTTTCCCCTTTGAGACGCTGACAGGTTTTGGCATACCGTCAAGTCCTGGGAGCCACGAAGAAAAAAGCATGGGTAATCACAAAGGTTTGGAAGACAACCAATAACCTTTAGTAAAGAGATTGAATCTGTACTCAAAAACCTCCCAGCAAGGGCGCCTGGGTGGCTCAATCAGTTAAGTGTCTGACTTCAGCTCAGGCTCAGGTCATGATCTCGTGGTTCATGAATTCCAGCCCAGCCCCGGGCTCTTTACTGACAGCTCAGAGCCTGGAGCCTGCTTCAGATTCTGTGTGTCCCTCTCTCTCTGTTCCTCCCCCCCTCTCAAAAATAAACATTAAAAAAAAAAAAAAACCTCCCAGCAAATATAATGAAGATGGCTTCCTTGGTAAATTGTACTAAACACTTAAAGATGAATTAATACCTATCCTTCTCAGTCTCCCAGAAAAACAGAAGACAAGGAAACACTTCCAAACTCATTTTATAATACCAACATTACCCTAACACCAAAACCAGACAAGAACCCTACAAGAAAAGATAATTAAAGGCCACTATTCCTGATGAACATAGACGCAAAAACCCTTTAAAAATGTTGGCAAATTCAACAATGCATTAAATTCAACAATGCCTTAAAAGAATCAATTCACTATCACCAAGTAGGATTTATTCCAGGGATGCCAGAATGGTATCCAATCAATGTGATATACCACATAACGAAAGGAAAGATAAAAATCATGTATCATCTCAATAGATGAAGAGAAAACATTGGACAAAATCCAATTTCTTTCATGATGAAAACTCTCAGCAAATCGGGTATATAAGGAACATACCTCAACATAATAAAGGCCAAATATGACAACCCCACAGCTAGCATCATACTCAGTGGCGGAAACTGAAAGCTTTTCCCCTAAGATCAGGAATAAGACAAGGATGCCCACTCTAGCCACTTCTATTCAACGTAATATTCGAAGTCCCAGCCAGAGCAATTGGGCAAGAAAAAGAAAATCAAAGGTATCCAAATAAGAAAGGAAGAAGTAAAATTGTCTCGGTTTGTAGATGACATATTATTACTCTAAAGACTCCGCCAAACAAACAGACAAACATACAAACCTGTAAGAGGGATACCTGGGCGGCTCAGTCAGTTGGGTGTCCAACTCTTAATCTCAGCTCAGGTCTTGATCTCGGGCGGTGAGTTCAAGCCTCACATTGTGCTCCGCACTAGGCGTGGAGCCTACTTAAAAACAAACAGGGACGCCTGGGTGGCTCCGTCTGTTGAGCATCTGACTCTTGATTTCAGCTCAGGTCATGATCTCACAGTTCATGAGTTCGAGCCCCACGTTGGGCTCTGCTGACGACACAAAGTCCATTTGACATTCTCTCTCCCCCTCTCTCTGCCCCTCCCTTTCTTACTTGCTCTCTCTCCCAAAATAAATAAACAAACAACCTGCTAGAGCTAATAATTCAATAAGGTTTCAGATACAAAACTCAATATACAAAAATCAGTTACATTTATATATACTAACAATGGACTATTGAAAAAAGAAAACAATCCTGTTTACAACATCCCATTTACAATGGCATCAAAAATAAAATAGTTAGGCATGAATTTAACGAAGGAGACAGATTTCATTCAGTTTCATCATTGAGCTGACTGCTCCACTCTGTCTTCCTCTGTCTCTCTCCTCACTCGCATGTGCTCACTCTCTCTCTCTGAAAAGAAAAAAAGAAAAGCCATTCTTAATGTTTTAATACCCCTTAAATTGACTAGACTAGCACATGTTATGTGCAATAAATATTAGTTTGCTGGTTAAAATCTACTTTGAGTCACATAGAACAACTTTCCCATAACCACTGTCCATTTGTTTCTCATGGACTTGTTTGCCCAACATCTAAACGGCCAATTCTTCCTTCACTTTTATGAAATTAGCCTTAATTCCTCTTTCTCCACCTCACACTTCCTTCATCTTCATGTTTTACTGGCCAGATCTCAAGGTTTCATGATCACACGGATGGCCGTAAATGTCTCTTTCGGTTAAGAATCTGGAGAGAATGTGAAATCATATTTAACTATCTTCTTTCATATACATAGAGAATTCTATCTTTAAAACGTGAAAAAAAAAAAAGAGGGTCACCTGGGTGGCTCAGTTGGTTAAGCATCAGGCTTTGGCTCAGGTCATGATCTCATGGTTCATGGGTTTGAGCCCCGCATCGGGCTCTGCACTGACAGCATGGAGCCTGATTTGATCCTCTGCCTTTCTCTCTCTCTCTCTCTCTCTCTCTCTCTCTCTGTCCCTCCCCTGCCTAAAACATTTTTAAAATAATAATAAAATTGGTGAGGAGGGAATGAGTTTTGTGGCTTCTACAACTGGGGTTAGAGTCAGTTTTTCAAGGTTTGCCAGTGGTCCCATTTGAATAGACTGAATCACAGAGGAGGGGTAACATGATATAGTGTGAGGGGCTAGGAGACCAGGGTTCGGATCTCAGCTCAACTGACAGGGACCATTAGCAAAATACGCTGTTTCCCTGAGCCTGTTTCCTCATCTGTAAAATGGGGGCCGTAACACCTGCTTCTCAGTGTCATTAAGATTAAATGTAGACAAGAGCTGTCGTATCCATACTAGGTGGTCAGTAAACATTTGCTGACCCAATGAAATGTAAAGAACTTGAAGAACTACCAGGAAAACACCCACCTAATTGTCCCAAAGGGCAGTGAGAGTTTTTGATAAAGGAGGTAGAACTACTTTTAGTCAAATTACATGGGCAAAGGTCAACCCCTCCTTCAGTTAAAAAGCTGGGGGCAGGGCTTAACCAGGAAGTGGGAGTCTTCCCTAAGCCTTACTTCAGCCTTACTGGTCCCAAACCTGAAGCAGCTACAACCAGATGGGACCTTGGATCGCATGAGCCTCCGTAAATGAGAAGCCCAGAAGCCTGGGTGAAAGTTTCCTCTTCAGTTTTGTGGAGAGAGACTTGGGTATAGAAATACCCTTGCTGCCTACCTTGACCCGAAGCAGGAGAAACCACTGACGGCTCTGTTCCCAGGTAACACCAGGGGGCACCAGCGTTCCCAGGAGGACCCAGTTTGGGTCTTCAGTCCCAGATTTGCTAAGGAGACCAGTCTAACCAGGGGAGCGGTCGGCTTGGTTTATGAAAAAGTTCTTATCATGTGAATCTCGGGAAGCCAGATGACAGCGAAGAGTCTAGTTTGTTGGGGTTTCCAGGAAAACGACAGACAAAGATGTATTAGGTTTCTCTTTCATTTCTCCTTTGCCGTAGAAGGTTTACAGCATACAGAACGGGCTGGATCATGGATAATACTATGCGTTCTCTCTCATCGTGCGACAAGCTGTGTGACGACGTGACAGCCCACTAGTGGCCAGGAGCACACGGACACGCTGTCTCCCTCCCCTAGAGCGGGATGGGGCTGGGACACGGAATCTGGGTTTGCACCCAGGGTGCTGAGCACCTCGTGGGACTGTGGTCTAGCTCTGTCTCTCCCTCCCCTCTAGAAAGCTCCCTCCTGAGTCCCTCCCCCCGCCCCCCGCCCTGTGAGAGCCTCAGTCCTTTGTATAACTAAAGTGCTCTGAGGGTCTGTCTCTCAGGCTAGTTTCTGTTGTGGGAAGTGAAGATATTTTTAGCTCGTTTCACCATTAGGATTACAACACGTGTCGTCCTCGGAGATGGCAAACAGGGGAGAGGTGTGGAGATAGAAACATGTCTGGAGTTCAGGGAGGAAGAAAAAGACAGGTTCTGAAGGGCACAGGGAGGGGCACAGGATGCTGAGGGGAGGCTCAAGGCCACCAGACAAAATTCAGCCCACAGGTCTGGGAACTCCCCTCGGGGACGCGTGTGTCTGCCCGCGGCCCCCGGGCCTCGTCCGCACATCAGAGCCGCCGCTGGAAGCCGCCGCTGTGCTGAGCCCCGCAGGCGCCCTGCGTGGCCTTGGCCTTCGCACGGGGCGGACCTGCACCCAGCAAACTGAGCTCAGTGCGGCCCAGCTTGCCTCGGGCGACCTCCGTGCGGGAACCCGGGGCACGAGTGCTTATCCATTACCTTCCAGAGGAAGGGAAGTGAAATCCAACCTCCACGGTGAATCCACTGCTAAAAATCCCCCGAAGTGTGGCTGTCAGGTGATGACAGCTGAGGAGCTTCCCGAAATTTCGGACTTCCCAGCTGAATATGCAGCGGCGCCCACACAGCCCTCTGCGCAGGGGCTCCCAAAGGGAGAGGGGAGACCCGGGGGACTTTGGCCATTTAGGAGCGAGAGAGGGGAGGAGCCCTCAGGGAGGGAAGAGAGGCCAACCCAGCAGCTGTATGACCTTGCTTGGGAAAGTAGGTTCGCCATAGTGTGTTATGGGTCAGGAGAGCAGACGTAGATAGAGGGCAGGAGGAGCAGGGCTGTGTACCCCGAGCCACTGAGTTAGAATAAGCCTCCCCGGTCTTACTGTGCGGCTGATCCGCCCACTCCAGGCTCTGAACCAGCCTGGGGTGGGGGAGGGGCCACCCAGAGCTGCGGAATATTTATGGTGTGAGTTTCCATAAATTCAAAAGTGGGGCTGGGGCGCCAGGGTGGCTTAGTCGGTTGAGCGTCCGACTTTCGCTCGGGTCATGATCTCGCGGTTCGTGGGTTCGAGCCCCGCGTCGGGCTCTGTGCTGACTGCCAGCTCAGAGCCTGGAGCCTGTTTCAGAGTCTGTGACTCCCTCTCTCTCTGACCCTCCCCTGCTCACACTGTCTCTCTCTCTCTCTCCTGGAAATAAATAAACGATTTAAAAAAAAAATTATTGAGGACCCCAAAGATCTTTTGTTCACGTGGACTATATCAATATTCAACATATTAAAATATTCAACATATTTTAAACCAAGAAATGTTTAAAATGTTTACTTCTTTAAAAATAACAAACTCATTAGGGGCTCCTGGGTGGCTCAGTCAGTTAAGCATCTGACTTTGGGTCAGTTCAGGTCATGATCTCGCGGTTCGTGGGTTCGAGCCCCGCGTCGGGCTCTGTGCTGACTGCCAGCTCGGGGCCTGGAGCCTGTTTCAGTCTGTGACTCCCTCTCTCTCTGACCCTCCCCCGCTCACGCTGTCTCTCTCTCTCTCTCTCTCCTAGAAATAAATAAAACATTAAAAAAAAAGTTAAAAAAAAAAAGTTGGGCTTTGACTTTCCACAAGAATAGCTGAGAGCAGAAGGAATCCAACATGCGATAAACTATGGCTGCTTTAAATTAAGCCTTAGCTACAACGTTAACAGCTCTCCCTTCATTGACAATGCGGGTCAGTAGAGGCGAAGACCCTGCCCTTGTCAAACGCATTTAAAGTGTCTGAACGGATACTTTTATGTCTCCACTATTTTATTTTAGCCCAGGGCTTTCCAGGCCCTGGTCACAGCATCCACACACCCCCTCCCCCCACTTACCCCGCTCTAGGGCTGCCTCACCCGGGCCAAGACCTGAGCTCTGCCGTGCTTTCTGCTTCTCTCTCATTTTCAGACTTGCCCTTTAGCTTGGCCAAGGGCCCCATTCCTTTCTAGCCTGTAACACAACAAAAATCCCTTCTTTCACATGGAAAGACTGTATGCTCCATTGTGACCTCAGTAATTTTCCCCTTTTCTGATCATGCTCCTGAGTCAGCATCCAGCAAACTCTTTTCTTTTCTCTTTCTTTAATGTTTATGTGTTTTTGAAAGAGAACGAGACAGAGCATGAGCAGGGGGAGGGGCAGAGAGAGAGAGAGGGGGAGTCACAGAATCCAAAGTAGGCCCCAGGCTCTGAGCTGTCAGCACAGAGCCCGACTCGTGAACCATGAGATCTTAAAGAAGACCCTACTTCTCTCAGTCAGTCACACACACACACACACACACACACACACACATACACTTTTAAATTTTCTTTTTACTGTTTTATTTTTGAGACAGACAGACGGAGCATGAATAGGGGAGGAGCAGAAAGGGAGACATAGAATCGGAAACAGGGCTTGAACCCATGGACTGTGAGATCATGACCTGAGCCGAAGTCCGACACTTAACTGACTGAGCCACTCAGGCGCGCGTGCACGCGCACGCACACACACACACACACACACACACACACACACACACTATTTTAAAGTCTTCCCACTACACTAGAAAGGTTTGGGGTTTTTTAACTTATGTGCAGGTTCTTCGGAAGCACAGTATGGCTTGAGGAGAGGGCTCGCCTTCCCACCCAGGACACGGTTCTTGCAGGACCTGAGTGCGTTTCCTGCCCGGAACCTTCCTCAGCTGCCTAATTCAAAAGGAACCTTCAAATGTAAAACCTGATCACTTCTCTCCTGACACAGTACAGCTCTGGGCTCAGCTCCTGCCACACCGAGTGGGCTGCCCCAGTTCCGGCCGCCTAGCCTGCTCTTGCCTCACTCTTTCTGGCTTCTTCTCTCCCTTATGTCAGGCTGCTCACTCTCGCCCTTGGTCCATCTCACTCACTCACTTTTATCACCCTTCTCAACATCTTACGTTCCTACGGTTGCCAGATTTGCATAAAAATGCAAGACGTCCACTTTAGTTGGCATTTCAGATAAACAACACTTTTTTTTTTTTAAGTATAAGCCTGTTCCATACAATATTTGGGACATGTTTATACTAAAAAATATTTGCTTATCTGAAATTCAAGTTTAATAGGATGCTCTGTATTTTATCTGGCAGCTCTATAATCATTTTTCCTTCATGCAGCAAATATTTATGGAGAACTTACCATGTGTCAGGCATGGTGCTTGGTGCTAGGAAAGCCAGCCAGGTCCCAGCCTTCATTTCTTACAGAATATATACTTTACATACCCACCCACACACATACACACACTATACACATATATATGTAGACAAGAGGGTGGCTTTTGTGCTAAACCAGATATTTGTATGTCACTAGTTTTCTGAATTGCTGCATTTGAGGAGGTTGCTTTTCTAAACATTAATATTTACTTACAAAAAAGTAACCTATTAAAATAGTATAATTGTAATAAATAATGATGCCAATATTTCTTGAGCATTTATCATCTACCGTCCACTATTTTAAGTGTACACACACATTCTTTGTATCCCCATACAAACTTGAGAAAGCAGGTTTTTTGGTTTGTTTTTGTTTTTTGAGAGAGAGAGAGAGAGAGAGAGAGAGAGAGAGAGACCGTGAGAAGGGGAAGAGGCACAAAGAAAATCGTATGTAAGCTCCATGCCCAGTGCAGAGCTCACCTCCATTCCAGGCTTCATCTGATGACCACCGTGAGATCATGACCTAAGCCGAAATCCAGAGTCAGACACTCAACCAACTGAGCTACCCAGTCGCCCCTAAGTAGGGTTTTTTTTTAAATCCCCATCTTGTAGATGGGAAAACGGGGGCACGAATAAATTAAGAAACGTACCTGGTCACACAGCTAGTAAGCCGATGGCCCGGCATGTGAACTAGGTTAACTACATCAAGAGACCAGCATGTAAACTACTACTTTGTACAGACCAACACTTGTTTTCAGTATTTTCACAGGTTGTCATTTAGTCCTCCTACATGGTCAGTGAGTTAGAGAATGTGAGTCACTTTTTATAAATAGGGAAATAACACCTCAGAGGGGTTAGTGATTGGCTTCAGTCCCCTTACCAATAAGTAAAAAAGCAGGCCTTCAACCCATCTTCTTGCTGCAAATGCTGCACTCTCCCTATACCGTCTGGAGCTTAATTGAAGCAGCAGTGATCCCCGAAGTGAGTTTCATAAATATTCCTTAATGGAAAAAAGGGGGGGAGGGGGCGCCTGGATCGCTCAGTTGGTTAAGCCGCTGACTTCAGCCCAGGTCAGGATCTCTTGGTTCCCCGCATCAGGTTCTGTGCTGACAGCTCAGAGCCTGGAGCCTGCTTCAGATTCTGTGTGTCCCTGTCTCTCTGCTCCTTCCCCACTCATGCTGTGTGTGTGTGTGTCTCTCTCTCTCTCTCTCAAAAATAAACATTTAATAAATAAATAAATATTCCTTACTGAAAGACTTATCCAGGCACTCGTTCAAACACTTAAGTTCTATTCTAGATGCTTTACAAACATTAACTCATTTAAGCTCCAGAACAGTATGAAACGGGTACTGTTAGCATGCCCATTCTCAACATGAGAAACTGAGGCACGGAGGCCAGTCACAGAACTGCCAGTGGTGGAGCCAGGATTTGAACCCAGTCTCTCTCCAAGTAGGAAAAAACGTTCCACAAGTTTCCGTCCAGTGCCTTTTTGCTCCCGGTGTTACCGTAGGCACCGGACATGAGGCTGAGACAGAGGAGCACGTGGCCTCATGGGGTTTATATTCGGCTGAGGATATATACGTATACATATATGTATAGGGGGGCACTAACACCATATCTGGAAGAGGCAAATGGTTGACCTTTGAGACCACGTGGTGGGGGGAGGGGAGAATGTGGGGGGGAGGGAGATGCAAAGGGAATCTATCTCATCATCTCAGTCCTTGGATCGACCTTTCCAAAACCTGCCAGCGACTGTATCACTCTCCCGCTAAAACTTGGGAAAGCTCTCTGCTGCCTGCATCGGCGCTCTTCAAATCTGTGAAAATAACGGGATTTTTTTTCAGATGGGATATTTTTTTTTTTAATTTTTTTTTTAATGTTTTTTATTTATTTCTAGGAGAGAGAGAGAGACAGCGTGAGCAGGGGAGGGTCAGAGAGAGAGGGAGTCACAGACTGAAACAGGCTCCAGGCTCCGAGCTGGCAGTCAGCACAGAGCCCGACGCGGGGCTCGAACCCACGAACCGCGAGATCATGACCCGAGCGAAAGTCGGACGCTCAACCGACTAAGCCACCCAGGCGCCCCTGGATGGGATATTTTAAAGTTTATTTATTGATTTATTTTGAGAGAGAGAGAGGGAGGGAGAGAGAGCACACATGCAAGACTGCGTGCACTAGCGGGGGCGGCGAGAGAGGGAGAGAGAAGCCCAAGAAGGCTCTGACGCAGGGCTCGAACTCACGAACTGTGAGATCATGACCTGAGCCGAAATCAAGAGTCAGAAGCTTAACTGACTGAGCCACCCAGGCGCCCCCAGGTGAAATCTTACACAGAATACCAAGATGGCAGGAGATGGAAGCAGACCTGTGCAAGCCAGTGGAGAGGGTCAAGGATGAAGGAAGAGAGGATGGGAAGGGTCAGAGATCCCAGGTATTTCCCTCCTGAGTTAGCCTCCCCCTCTGCCCACCCACCCTCCCCAAGAAGCCCTTCAACTGCCTCTCGAGGTCTCAGGTCTCGGGCTCCTTTGGGAAGTACTGACTGATCAAAGTGAGAAAACGCGGAGGTTTTTAGTCGCAGGTTCCAAGGCCCCCAGAGTTGGCCCCGCTGCCATTATTTCACTTGCTGTCCCTCCCTCCCCCAACCCCGGCTGTTCAGCCCTCTGGCCACTCTTCAGACACATCCCAGACTCAACCACGGTCTGCCCTCTGCGCACCCTGTTCTTAGCCCCAATACCATTCCCCCGGCCTAAACCCTTTCTGTGTGTCCAGGAGGCTTCGCGTGCTCTGACCCGGTTCCTCCTCCTCTGGAGCTGCCTCTGTGCCTTCTCTCTTCCTCTGCGAGGCTGCGCTTTCAGAAGGAACCCTGGGTTTCCCATGTCTGACTACTCCCTGCTTCTCTGCACGAACAGAATAGGTGCTCAATAAATGTTCGCCGTGATCCACCGGTCTCTCCTGACCTACAGAGAGTAGCGCGCCCACAGGTACAAGGACGCGTGTGGACTTTGTTGCTGCAGGCTCGCCATGTGCACCGTCAGTGCCCGTGACCTGGAGGAGATCCCCCTGGACGACGACGACCCGAACAGCATGGAGTTCAAAATCCTGGCGTTCTACGCCAAACACCACGTCTTCGGGAACACGCATGCCGCCGCCTCGTCAAAGCTGCCCAGAGCGAGAAGTTCGTCCCAGAGAGGACTGGGGAGTTGGCCAGCACACGAGTGGACACAGGTGTCATGGGCTTGGAGAACGTCCCCGTCCACCGAGAAGGCCGCGAACCTGGGCAAGAAAAAGTCGTCCTGGAGAACACTCTTTGGAGTGGCGGAGAGGGAGGAAAATGAACAGAGCCCCCCTATGTTGCATGTCCAGGGTCGGACAGTAGCAGAGTTTCAAGGGCCCAGTCAGCCAAGGACTCGGTCCCTTTCCAACGTGGGACCCCGTATAGAGCATGAAGGTAGGATTTGGGGGATCCTGCTCTCCCACAACAAAATCTTCCCCTTCTTTGTGTGCACAGTGGTTCATCTCCTCCCAGTTGGTAATGTGGTCTGAGGGAGGGCACTCCGTTGTGCCTCGGTTTCCCCACTTGTCAATATTCGATAATAACAGCCTTGCTTTTCTGAAGGCCAAGCAGAAAGTAAGAGAATGGCAGCGAAGGGTGACAGGACTGATTGTCCGGCTCCTCTGTCTATAAATAAGTTTGCTGCCCAAATTCCTGATCCTCTGTGCCAGAGACCAGTATAAAAGAAAGAGCCCTACATAGGGGTTCAGGCTGGCACCCTCCTGGAGGTAAGTTAACTCACCTCTCTGGGCCTTTATTTCCATCTGTACATTGGGATGTCCCACCCTCCCGACCTCTTAGGATGGATGGAAAGATCAGGTAGCTATATACAAAAATACTTCTTCAAAGTATAAAGCACTCTAGGAAAAAGAAAACACACAACTGAGAAGCATTTTGTTAAAACCTTCCCTCAGTGGGACAAAATACATTCTATTGAATAAAACATTTTCGCGAAGGGCTTTACCATGGAGACTTGCCCTCCATCGACCAGCTTCTTGCCCTTCAACAACACCTAGGACCCTCTGCCCAGATTTTAAAAGAAACCCCCCACTCCTGCTGGGCTTGGCGGCTGGGGTAGATTGTCAATAATTAGTCAACAGGTGGCAGTAATGTCTCAATTTTAAAATGGTGTGACTGTCCCGGCTTACTTGGAGCAACAATGCACGCCTGGTAGTTTTTGATCCCTCGTGATGATCAAGGAAATGTTGATTTCCCGCTAGACTTGAAAACTATTAGAACCAGGGGGCACCTGGGTGGCTCAGTCGGTTAAGCGTCTGACTTCAGCTCAGGTCATGATCTCACAGTTCGTGGGTTCGAGCCCCGCGTCGGGCTCTGTGCTGACTGCCAGCTCAGAGCCTGGAGCCTGTTTCAGATTCTGTATCTCCCTCTCTCTCTGACCCTCCCCTGCTCACGCTGTCTCTCTCTCTCTCTCTCTCAGAAATAAATAAAACATTAAAAAAATGTGATAAACTTTTAGAACGAGAGGGGAACTCCTCCTTCCATGTACCGTAGCACAAGCTCCCATTGGGGATGGTAGCTTAGCTCTGGAGCATACAGAACCGTGGGAAAGCACCTAAATAGGCTTCTCTGCTTGGCTCTCCTCTGGATTTTTCCGAGAGACAGAGGCAGCTTTTACAAACTTTAATCTTCTGGTTTCCCGAGACAAATGACACTCTGTATTTCGATAACCTGAAGTGTCATTTGACCTTTTTCACTTACTAAAATTCTGAGATCTTTATGTAGACATAGACACCTCTAGAAGAGTAGGAATGACCCTCCCTAGGGAGGTCTCGCTGTAGACACTTGGGTTCCATGTGTCTTCCCTTCCCACCTCTCCGTAGCCCACTCTCTTACTTGGCCGGTCATGGGGGCAGTCTGGTGGTTTTTCATCGGATGTGGCTCATCTCTTTTGCTACGTAAAACTCAGAGCTTCGCAGCCGGTGTCGCCTGAGTTCTTTTACCTGAAGGTCACAGTTTAGCCCTCGCTGCTGTTTGCAGGACTCAGACACCAGGCTTCAGTGAGAACTGTAAGGTCACGTCACAAGATCGAAGTCTAGAAGCGAGAGGTCTTAGGAGGTAGAGAAACAGGTGTCAGGACCAATCTTAGAAACTACCTGTGAGCCCTTATTTGTCCACAGCTAGGATTCGCTACATGTGGAATGATCCTACTCTGCCATCCCTTGGCTAGTAACTTCCAACCTCAGAGTCACCTCATATGCCAAAGTGGCTGCTGAGATGCCAGCCGTCACCTCTCCATTTCAAGCGGGGAAAAGAGGAAGCAAGTGGTGGGAGGAACAAAAGGGTGTCTTTCTAGAGACTTCAGTTCCGTTTTAGAGAGCTTTCTTGGAACTGCACTCAACTTTTCTTACATCTCACTGGCCACTCTTTACTGTAAAGAAGGCTGGGAAATGTAGTCTGTGCAGCTGAAGGCATTGCTGCCTGTGACACTTCAGGGGTCTCTTGCTAAGGAGGAAGAAAATGGATACTGGGAAGGAAAGAGTGGTCTCAACCATGGAGAAATGGTTGCCCCTTCTCTTTAAAACAAAAGCCTCGCACGGGGGTGGGGCAGGGGGGAACGCCCAGGTGGCTCACTTGGTTGAGAGTCTCATTCTTGGTTTTGGCTCCAGTCCTGATCTCATGGCCCAAATCAGGCTCTACACCACACTGGCAGCTTGGAGGCTGCTTGAGATCCTCTCTCTTTCCCTCTCTCTCTGCACTCCCCCTCTTGCGTTGTGTCTCAAAATAAATAAATGCGCTTTAGAATAAATGAATACATACATCCACAAAACCAATGCCTCCAGCCAAAGGCAGAGCTCCCCCCCCCCCCACAAAGCGGTCTCCTGCTCTCCTTAGACTTACACTGACACCACCTCCCCCCCAAATAGACCCCAAAGGATGGGCAGCCTTCCCGTCCTCTCCCCACCCCCATCCGATTTCCCCTTGCCTGTCAGACGAGATCAACTCCGACAAGAAGGGAATCTTTTCTTCCCTCAGGGTTTAAAATTAAGGTATTTAAAATGGGAATCTTATTAAGAAGGACACTTGTTGGGAAGAGGACTAGGTGTTGTGTGTCAGTGCCGTGTCACTAAATTCTCGGGAAACCAATCCTACCCTATATGGTAACTAACTAGAATTTAAATACAAATTGGGAAGAAAAGAACGAAAGAAGGAAAACGGGCATCTTCCCTAGAGCTAGTTCATCTGAGTCTAAACGTACTCGCTTCTACTTTTTCCTGTACGTCCACCCCTGCCTCCCTCCCTCCGTGCCCACCAATCCATAGAAAGCGAGACACTGTAAGCGACGGAGTCAGATTGGGTATTTCCGGGCCTGCCAATGGTCTTCTGATCGCCCTGCCACATGATGGGGGCTGGAAGATGAGGAGGGACAGCCTTTGGGGACTTCACATGCCTCCTTTGAGTGCAAGATGGACGCAGTGTGGCTTTCCGGTGGGACAGCCATGTGCTGATCACCCCAGACCAGCCGCGCAAGGGTACAGAGGGGGAATAAAAATATCCCCATCTTCTGCCGATACAAGGGAAGGCTCCCGCCAGCCCTGGGATCCAGCCTCCTTGTCAGGGGCCATCGGTGGCCAGCTGGCGGGGCTGCAAATAAGATGGCAAGTATATATTTGGTTTGGGTTTTTTTTTTTTAATGTTTTATTTATTTCTAACACAGAGAGAGAGACAGCATGAGCAGGGGACGGTCAGAGAGAGAGGGAGGCACGGAATCCGAAGCAGGTTCCAGGCTCTGAGCTGTCAGCACAGAGCCCGATGCGGGGCTTGAACCCACAAACCGTGAGATCGTGACCTGAGCCGAAGTTGGACGCTTAACTGACTGAGCCACCCAGGCGCCCCTGGTTTGGTTTTTAAAACGGGAAGGAAAAGCATCAATCTTTCTCTCCTTGACTCTCCAATTCTTTTCAATTCACTCCTTCTTATCTCTTTTTGAACCCTGTGGACCAAACATGAACGCTATGGCCTTTTTAAGAAAACCGTTATGTGTTAGTATTTTAAGGAAGGCACTGAGGACAAACCATTAGTTCCCATGGTCTTCCAGTGATGCCCAGAGGGTGAAGGGAGAGCACTACTCTCTCGTTCCCGGAGGAATCCAGGGAGAGACGGTCCGAAGTCACCTTGGCAGCTCCGTACGATGTCAAAGCATGGGACATGATCTGTCCTGGGACCCAGGCTAGGCCTCTCGTAGCCATCCTGAATTCCTCTGGGCACCCCTAACCTTCCGGCCCAAACCCCACTCTGTTGCTTTCTTCAGGTGTGTGAACAGGGTAGTGTTTTTCAAATATTAATCAGGCTTTGTATGGCATCAAAGACACGGTTTGCATCAATTTCTAAAACTTAAGAACTTAGTGACAAATCAACAGTGAAAATTTTAGTCCCAAATAACTCAGCAATACCACCTGCCCCGCAGCACCTGACCCCTCCCTTCTCCCCCCACCCCCCGCACTTGACCCCATCCCCAACGAGAGCAGAGCTGACTTGTCCCTACACAGGCTAGGACATTCAGTGGGCCACTGCCACTGAAACCTTCATGCCCCCACATGCTTTATTCTAGAGTAACGTGTGCAAATACATACCTCTTGTCCTGGATTATAAATTCTCGAAAGCCAGGGATTGCTCTTTCTGTACCCTGGGGTACATATCGGCGTTAATTGGATGTTTCCTGTTAGACGTGGTGGAGAGAGAAGACGTGTCCCTTTAAGAGCAAGGGGAGTTCAGTGTTGACTTGATAATGGGCTTGAGTAATGAATATGGTCTGAGAGCGGGGATATTTCTCTTTCCTCAGTGACCAACCCCCAAAGGCTTGCCAAACTCTTGAATGCCCTCCTCTGCACGTAGGGGCCAGCTCTCCCAAGATATAAAGGATGTCCAAAAAAAAAAAAAAGAAGAATAAAAATAAAAGCATAATGAGGATTCCCTGAAGCAAAGAACTAAGCACTTTCTTTTGTGTTTCTTCCCTTGCAAAGGGGAAAGGGGACCCTAATTTCACAAGACTTCAAAAAGAGGGTGCAGAAGGGCAATTGTTTCAAGGTGGCAGTCGTTCCTCTGTGTGCTCCGCCCCCATCCCGGCCTCTGCCAGGCAACTGCCAGAGCTTTCTGAAGAATGGCCTCCTCCGCACACACGTACAACACCCCCCAGCCCCCCGCCCCCGGGCAGCTTCCTCTCCCTCTAGGCTGGGCTTTTCGTTTGGGGTGACCGTGCATACCAATGAGCTAGACCAAGGTCTTCTGGTAAGGGCCTCTCAGCACCATTTTGTCTCGTTTCAGCCGAGGACCCCAAAGTCGTTTCCATTGCCAACCGCGTGGCCGAAATTGTGCATTCCTGGCCCCCAGCCGAAGAAGTCCACGGCCAGGCGGGAAGCCACGAGGCCAAGGGCGGTCCTGTCCATCAGTTCCTCCAGCGCCAGGGCCACTGCTCCCAGCCTCGAGCGCCCGGAGCTAAGAAAGGTAAACTCGCCTTCCACGTGCTTGGGTCTTCCACGTCCGGCTATGCATTTGTGGGCTCGGCAATTCAGGGGTCTCTGCTGCCCTGGACGAAGGGCAGGACGGCAGCCTCCCGGAGGCCCCGACCTTTAGCTCTGGAGCCCGGCGCAGGCAAGGGCAGCGTGCCAGCAGATTGAAGCGCCGTGCCGAGCTCACTGCTAAGTGCACAGTCTCGGGCTGAGAGGGAGGAGGGGGCACGGAGCGGGCGCTCAGCCCTGGCCACGGAGGGAAACGCGCTATTGGATGTAATCCTTTGGGCGACGGCCACAGGTCAGTTTGCTCGTGGGAGCTCACCAGGTGTAGACGGAGCCTGGGCCCAGGGACGCATCGCATTGCCCGGGGCTCCTGTGAAAAAGCAGGGCAGCGGCGTCGGACGCCAGGTCGGGCGCACTATGTGAAGCAGAATGAAAAGCGGTGACCAGAGGGGTCACGGAAGCCACAGCAATAGCTCGGCCGGTAGTTCCCAGCAGATGTGCAGGGACTCCTGAGGGGTGGGGGGGGAGCACGGCCACGTGCCACAGCAAGGGAAGTTCAGTCCCACTGGCCCTCACTGGTGACTGTCCCTGCTCATGGCTCTCCTTCCCCAAACTCCAGCCCAGGGGTTGGGGCAGAGGCGGCCCGGGGTCTGCAACAGCCCAAGTACAAGGTGCGGGCTGTGGCGACTCGGAGCCCCAGAAGCAGAGCGGTGAGTCCGCCTGTCTCCAGCTGCATTGTGGGGATCACAAGCTCCCCCCACCCCGCGGCTGGAGGGGGCCTCTACCTTATTGTGATCTCTGGTGTGTCTGGGTGGTGGAGCGTGGACTCCTGAACCGGGCTCAGGCTGAGGCTCTTATTCCGTGTGCACATGAGAAACGCCGGCCCTTGTCACAGTGCCCTCAGAGAGAGAGGCAGCAGCGTCAGATAAAAACTCCCCCCCAGCCCCCGGGGCCGTGGAGACCTGCGTTCTGGCTTCTCCCAGGCGACTTGAGTCTCAGACCTGCCACTTCCCTTGCCTTTCACTAGACCTTCTTGGGATGTGACGGGCTGGATTACTTTCCTGGCCCCCCTTTCCCTCTTCTCTGGAACAAACATGACTCCACGACTTCGAAGATCGTGCGGTCAACGAGAAGTGCTGCTGTATCACTAACTGGCTCTTCTCTGTTTGGATCCTGTTCTGTAGCAATGGCCAGTTTCCTCATGCTCGGTGGGTAGCATGTTTTGAGATAAGAAAAATCAAACCCCACGTGCCCTGTTCCGATGTCCGCACCGCAGGCCAGCGGGAGCTGTGTCTCTACCTGCCTGTCACTTTAGCCTTTGGAGTGGGAGCGCTTCACAACTGTATTTATTTATTCCCTTGTTGTGAAGACAGCATGCAAAATACACACGTTAGTAACTAAAATTAATCAAATAAATCAGATTTGAAAGGTAATGTAAAAAGAATGCACTCGTGGGGAAATGAAGGTGGGTTTAGGAATGAGTTTAATTCCCCAAATGCAAGCCAGGAAGACCGTACCCCTCTCTCAGATGGGGCCCACAAATTCGGCTCTATGCTTTCCAGCAGCACAAAGGGGGACTATGACCAACTGGAATTTATCACGTCCCTGTGGAAAAAGCGGGAGAATCCTACCGACAAAAAAGAAGATTCTCCTAAATGTCTTCAGAGATAGGATGATGTGTTGTGGAGCCAATATCTTCAACCACATTTTTTTAAATGTTTAGCTATTTCTGAGAGAGAGAGACAGAGTGTGAGCTGGGGAAGAGCAGAGAGAAGGGGAGACACAGAATCTGAAGCAGGCTCCAGGCTCTGAGCTGTCAGCACAGAGCCTGATGTGGGGCTTGAACCCGCTAACTGGGACATCATGACCTGAGCCGGAGTCAGATGCTTAACCGACTGAGCCACCCAGGTGCCCCTCAACCACATTCTTCCAGTAAATACAGTGGCACATTTCATGGTGAGAAGTGGGGCGCTGAGGGAAAAAAGAAGAAAGGAGAGGAGGGGTCTGCAGGAGACGGTGTCCAGAGTGGTTTGTGCCTCATCAGATGAAGCGAGGTAAGAGTTAAGTTGCTAAGAATTACAAAGCGCATGTCTCCCTCAATCCCTAATCAGGCTACAAGTGTTGTCCCGGGTGGGGGGGGGAAAGCTAAGATTATATTTTTTCTTAAAAGAACTAACTGGAATTTTCCCCCGACAGATGGAGAAGAGCAAATAATAGCCAAAATCGTTGAGCTGCTGAAATATTCAGGGGATCTGTTGGAAAGAGAGGTATGGAACTTCTTGAACTAATGTGATTTGTTTTCTGGGCCCACGCACTGGGACGGAGAACGGAATCGTACTGCAGATTGTATTCCTCTGCAAGTTCTGGTTTCCACTTAGTCCTAAATTTTATTTCCCTTGGACTCCAAATTCTTCATGCTGGCAGCATCTCAAAAATGAATCACTTTGGAAAACATAAGTAAACCTTCTGGAGCCTCCCTGGAATTTTTGGAAATGAAAAATGTAACTTTGTTATTGCAAGCAAAGACACCAATAAATTAAACTTTGCTGAATAGAATGATGAATCTGGTTCCCGGTGTAACTGATCCTCAGAGAAGCTGAGACTCTTGCGTTTGCCCTGCAGTCTGGACAGCCGTGTCCCACGCCTGCTCCGAGGCTGGAGTCCTTCCCGACACCTCCCCCGAGAGTGGCTGGGCTGTTCTCTGCTCGAGGTCTCTCTTAGCTGTTTGGCCAGGGAGGCCGATTAGAGTTGCTTGGAGAACTTTGGACTTCCTGCCATTTAGAAGTCAAGACCCGTCATTCCCGTCAGGAAAGTGTGAGAGAGCTGGTGAGCAGGCCCCCGAGATTCGGTGCCATTGCCCACAGACTGCCGAGACCCCTGTAGGGCCTGTCAGTCAAGGAGTGACCCGTGGACCCCTCGCCCTGTCCTGCCACCATCAGTAGATGGAAGTCAGGCCCCACGTGGCTGTGCAGGAGGTAAAACAGCACTACCCGGCCAGCCACGCTACCCCGGGCCCAGCTTCTCAGTCGGTCCTCTCTCTATGCCTTTGTGAGCTGTGTGCCCAGAGGATGGTAACCGGGAGGGTGTGTGAGCTTCAAGTCCACACGTGCAGAGAAAGGAAATAGGATGCGGTACGTGACGTAAGGGCACTCCTATTAGTTTCTCCGGAATTAACATCATTGGACAGGAGTTATGGGGCAACTGGTTTTCTCCATTTTAGGAATGAACTTTCTAGCACTCAGGGCTGCCTTGTGAGGGAGTGAGCCTCCTGTCACCCGAAGAGTTACCAGTAGATGCCAATAACAAGCCGGCAGTGCAGTCCTTGTCCTGGGAGGGACCGATTCGAATCCTTGACGATTTTTACAGCTTGAAAGTTCTGTGGCTGTCATGGCAGCCTCCTTCCCAACCTTCCTCAGAAGGGACTTGCGTTGGGTCGTGGAGGCAAGGGACAGGGGGTGATATGAAGCCGACCTTCGTGGTTCAAAAGAGAGATGCTTTCCTCTTCATCCCATAAATTGGCACTTTCAAAAATATCCCTCTGCTCGATGCAGTCTCTTGATGATTTGGGGTGACACGTTACGTTACTTATGCAGAAAATGTGCTTGTTTCTCCAGTAAAGGAGTCCAGTAGGAACACACAGAAGCTGGCTTTGCTGCCTGGGTGTGAGTTCCTACCAGAGTGGCACAGTGGCTCTGTCTAGCCCTAACCCTAACCCTAACCCTAACCCTAGCCCTAACCCTAACCCTAACCCTAGCCCTAGCCCTAACCCTAACCCTAACCCTAACCCTAGCCCTAGGCCTAACCCTAACCCTAACCCTAGCCCTAGCCCTAACCCTAACCCTAACCCTAACCCTAACCCTAACCCTAACCCTAGCCCTAACCCTAACCCTAACCCTAACCCTAACCCTAACCCTAACCCCTAATCTCATGGCTTGCAGAGCACCTGCAAAGCACTCATCCCTGAGGCCACATGCAGGTTCATCTGGCAGCTTCCTGAGATGCCAGAGGCAGGTGCCACCTAAGGGAGCAAGGGGGGAGGGGCCAGGGTGCTCCACGGACGTGTTTCTTCCTGGCATTTGATTCTTCTCCCCTTCCGGTGGAGGCCAGGCTCCTGGCTGCCCACTGGGGTTTTGAGTCTAGCTTCTTCAACCGGGTCATGGATCAAAAGGAGTCCATTCTTGGTATAGAGGACACTAGTCATTCTTGCTTCAGATTTATAATTCAGGCAGGACCCTGTGTCCCGCGGCGGGTGGGGGGGGGGCGGGGGAGGGGGCTGGGCTCACATAAAGGACGCTGCTCCACTGAAATCTTTACCTGGCACCTGACGCATCCCCACCACAGGGATATCCCTTTTGGAAGCAATATTTGTTGAGAACCTGCTTAGCTTGTCATTCCTCAAAGACCAGAGGATTCCCAAATAAACGTTTAGTTTAAGAAATTTCTTAGTTGTCTGACTGGAATCCAGGGTTCTCCACTGCAGGGTTCAGTGGCCCGCTGTTGATTCTCGTGTTAGGCCGTG
The DNA here is from genome assembly GCF_003009895.1 of Hyaena hyaena. Lineage (NCBI taxonomy): Eukaryota > Metazoa > Chordata > Mammalia > Carnivora > Hyaenidae > Hyaena > Hyaena hyaena. The sequence continues at coordinate 363,405 of NW_024080796.1, forward strand.
GAGGCAAGGGCCGCTGACCTCACTAAACGCGTATTCTCTTGTCTACAGTTGAAGAAAGACAAGGCTTTAACGAACAGCCTCCAGGACCTGCTGTGCTACCGTGTTTTCAAGAACATCACAGACCAGTTCCTAAGGGGTGTGGATACCAGGGGAGAATCAGAGGTCAGAGCTCAGGGCTTTAAGGCTGCCCTTGCAATAGACGTCATTGGCAAGCTCACCGCCATCGACAATCACCCCATGAACCGGGTGCTGGGGTTTGGAACCAAGTACCTCAAAGACAGCTTCTCGCCCTGGGTCCAGCAGCACGGTGGATGGGTGAGTGCATCCGATTTCAAAATGAATCTTCCCAGCCTTCAGAGGAGATGGAGTGGAAAGTTGTGGGGGGTTTTCTTTTTTCATTTTTTTTCAACCGAAGGGAACACGTCTTTGAGGCAGTTCTCATGGATTTAGAACAGTTGAGTGGCAAGAGATATATCCCAGTGATGGGAACCTATTTTTAGTGATTATCTTCATCATCGATAAATATTTACTGGACTCCCAAAGGGTACATGGGGTATGTGTGTTGGAGAGGAGGGACTGGTCAGATATAACAGGAAATGAAGAGATGTCGAGATATAAAATGTTTAGATATAATTTGTTCTCACACATTTTGCAGGCAGCAGAAGTCTGGCAGTGAGATGAGGAGAGGAAACAGTTCCTTGTTCTCTTAGCTGCTGACAGGCAGGGAGAGGCACAGCGACCATGATATTTTGTCATTGCCGCTTGGACCCAGCCCTTTTAAAAGGGAGATTTTTTTTTTAATGTTTATTTCTTTTTTATTTTTTTAACATTTATTTCTTTTTGAGAGACAAAGAGACAGAGCATGAGCAGGGGAGTGGCATAGAGAGAGGGAGACACAGAATCGGAAGCAGGCTCCAGGCTCTGAGCTGTCAGCCCAGAGCCGGACACGGGGCTCGAACCCACGAACCGTGAGATCATGACCTGAGCCGAAGTCAGACGCTCAGCCGACTGAGCCACCCAGGTGCCCCTAAAAGGGACATTTGATACAAACCAAAAAGCAAGCCATTATGTCAGTATCTTTTTGTTTAGTTTTAAATAAAGTTTATTTATTTATTTTTAAAGCAGTCTCTATGCCCCACATGGGGCTTGAACTCACAATCCCGAGATCAAGAGTCACCTGCTCTTCTCCACTGAGCCAGCCCGGCGCCCCAGACTTGTATTTGCTTTTAACTGCCTGCCATCAGGCGAAACAGACCTTTCTCACCCCCGACCTTTCTCCTCATTCCTTGAGATTTCCTCAAAGCAGCTATATACTCAGACGGACTCATAAGGTTAACCTTTTCAAAATGCTTTAGCCCGTAGTTTAGTTTAGCCCAAATATCAGTAGGCTCAGGGCCCTTTTTCTTTTTTTCTTTTTTTCTTTTTTTTCCGGTCTGTTCAAACCCTTCCTGGAAGCCCAGGCCTTTGTCCCACGTTATCATTCGTCCTCTTTCCACTAGAAGGGAGCCAGCGTAGCAGGTTTGAGTCTGCTCCACGCAGGGTCAGCATGGCCCTGAGGCCTCCAGTCTTGGTCTCTTGGTTTCCAGAAAGGACATAGAGCTGATCTTGCTAAGGGACTGACGTGCCCGCTGTGGCCTTCAGTGGCTGCCTGTTAGCTTACCTCGTCCTCTGTTCCCTTCTGTTTTCCACGCCTGCACCAGGTATGGGAGCCGTAAGTGGCTGATCTGAACAACTGAGGCTCTTCAGTATTCTCAATTTAAGCTGCCTTAACTCGTGCTAAAAGGAGGGTAGACACCTTGATGTTAATTTTGGCTTTAACTGTTCTTTCTTCCAGAACCCTCTTAAGCCCCTCCTCTGCCCCAGAGCCTTTCCTGACCACCCTAGCTTAAGGGCCTCACCAGCCTCTGACTTCTTACAATACTTCATATCTGCACTAGGATTATATACAGGAAAGAATCATCCCTGTGGGACTTGTTAATACATTTTCCCAAAAAGATTGTAAGTATCAACTGGGCCCAGTTCTCAGAAGTCTAGTTAGTTAGTTAGTGTAGCCGAACTGCTAAAAGTGCTCTATAAAAAATAATCTATGCCGAAAGCACAAACAACAAAAGAAAAAATAAATTGGACTACATCAAATTAAAAATTTTTCTGATTCAGGGGTGCCTGGCTGGCTCAGTCGGTGGAGCATGTGACTCTTGATCTTGGGGTTGTGAGTTTGAGCCCCACATTGGGTATAGAGATTATTTAACAAAATCTTAAAAAAAATTAATTTAAAAAATAAGTCATTTTTTCCTGCTTCAAAGGACACTACCAAGAAAATCAAAAGCCAACACACAGAATGGAACAAAATATGTTCAGATCATTTATCTGAAAGAGAACTTGTTTTCAGAAGATGTAATAGACTCTGACAAGTCGACAGTAAAAAGACAAGAGCCAATTTTGAATAGACATTTCTCCAAAGAAGATACACAAATGGCCAATAAACAATGAAAAGATGCTTGCTTAACGTCTTCATTTCAACATTAGGGGAATGCAAATCAAAACCACAATAAGATATTTCACACCCACTAGCATGGTGTGACAAATGTTGGTGAAGACATGGAGAAATTTGAACCCTCATACATTACTGGTTGAGTTCTAAAATTTTTCCTTTGGAAACAATTTGGCAATCCCCCCAAAATATTAAACATAGAGTTACCAATTCCACTCTTAGATATATACTCAAGAAAATTGGTAACAAATGTTCACATAAAAACTTGTAGATGAATGACCATGGCAGCGTTCGTTATGCATAATACCCTCAAAGTGGAAATACCTCAAGTGTTCATCAGTGATGAATGGTGAATAGCAAACCCAAAGGTGGTATGTCCATAAAGTGGAATATTATTTAGCCATAAAAAGGAATGGAACAGATGGATGAACCTTGAAACCATTATGCTAAGTGAAAGAAGTTAAACAAAAGGGCCATATATTATATGACTCTATTTTCATGAAATGTCCAGAACAGGTGAATTTTCAGAGGCAGATTAGAGGGGAAGAGAGAGAATGGGGAGTGGCTGCTAATGGATAAGGGGTTTCTTTTTGTGTGATGGAAATGTTGTAAAATCAGGCAAATGTACACAATTTTGTGAACATACTAAATGCCCCTGGATTACATATTTTAAAAGGATGAATTCTAGGGTATAGTTCAACAAGTCTGTTGTGAAAAAGTGGTCGTTCTAATTCTAGCAAGCACATAAAATGACAAAAGGAAAAAAGAATACATTTTTATTTACTTATTTTTTAATTTGGCTGCTGGTGCTAGAGAGAAAAACAGTTCTAATTAGGGAAGATCGATGGATTTTTGGTGGAAATAATAAATGGAATTTTCAAGGGCTTCAGAATTTGATGGCATTGTTCCTTATCATTTGTAATTTATTAGTTTACTTGTCCAGGTCATCATAAATCTGAATTTTGAGTCTTGGCCGCAGTTAGGTTTAATTCGGAGCATGTGGCTGGAAATTGGGAGGGGGATGAGAGAGAAAGGACTATAATTTTTCCAAGGCTGATAGAGGAGTTGCAAAAACTAAAGAAGGAAGATGTTGATAAAGGCATATTTATGAGTTGATATGAGCTATGAAAGTATGAAGGAGATGTGACATCTGTGCTCAGTCTTCGTGCACAAGAAAGAAGGATGACGCTGGGTGGCAAGCCTCTAGGGACTTCCATTGGCCTCTGTTATTTTGGTGGTGCTCCAGGGTGTGCTTATAATGGTATGGAAAGAGGAAAATGATTCCTATGCACCACCCAAGGTTCCCAACTCTCTCAGTATTTTGCATTTCATGCAAGTACGTCTAACCTTCTCAACTAAAGTACAAACACAAGGGCAGGTTTATGTATTTTATGCTTGTCTCTCAGAACTTCCATTCTTTCTACATACATCATAGATGTTCAGCCAATACTCTGAGCATAATCAGTCAATCAAGCAGTCAAATGAATGAATAGCAACTGTATCTAAAAAGCATGTTAGGGGTGCCTGGGTGGCCCAGTGGGTTAAGGGTCTGACTCTTGGTTTCGGCTCAGGTCATGGCCTCACAGTTCCTGGGTTCAACCCCCGCATTGGGCTCCATGTTTGGCATTCTCTCTCTCTCCCCCCCCCACCACCCCTCTCCCCCACATGCATACTCTATCTCTCAAAAATAAATAAACTTTAAAAAAATAAAATAAAAAGCATGCTAAAGTAGTTCTCGTGAGACTTTAATTCACCCCTTGGCCATTTTTCCTCACTGTCAAGGACTGTTCAAATGTTACCCTCTGTTCCTGGGACCTCATCCATTTCGCAGAGCTTTGTAGGGAGAGGTTGGTGATCTCCATAACCTTCAACCTTCCAGTATCTACTCTTTTAATTTTCTTTTTTACTCTTTTGAATTTTTTTTTTTCTAGGAGAGAGAGTGAGCGTGAGCAGGGCAGGGTCAGAGAGAGAGGGAGTCACAGACTGAAACAGGCTCCAGGCTCTGAGCGGGCAGTCAGCACAGAGCCCGACGCGGGGCCCGAACCCATGAACCGCGAGATCATGACCTAAGCGAAAGTCGGACGCTCAACCGACTAAGCCACCCAGGCGCCCCTCTCTTTTGAATTTTAAAGACAGCATCAAAGGCCTTTCTCATCTAGCCCGTCAGGCCTGGATGTGTAACATAAGTCCTTCGTATATGTTTTCCTTTCAGGAATACCAAGGCCGCTGCTCATCTTTCCAAAGCTTCCCCCAACCCTAACATAGTCTCTAAAACCCAGACCATGCCTGGGACAAGAGAGCAGAGTTAACAGGTATATGTTTTCAGTTCAACAGTGATTCAAACTTGGAATTTTATGGATCTGTTTCTCTTTTTCCCCTGTAGGAAAATGTACTCGGAATATCACATGAAGAAGTAGACTGAAACATCAGAAGATTTGTAATCCGGAACACTCCTTATGCAGCTAGGATCTTGTCTATGTTGGTCTCGGCATAGGCTATGGGAGAAAATAAACATGTGCAAGGCAGAGGGAGCACTGAAGTTTTCAAAGTCATTGTTCCTGTGAATCCAGAGGCCTGAGGGGAGAGGCCGCGTCCGTCTGCGGCTCATAGAATGTAGTAGCGTGGCCAGTGACATCCCTGTTTTTCAGGTCGTCCAGTGAGTGTGGAAGGAAGTCTGGGAAGACAAGTGGCAATTTTCCTTTCAGATGTTCAGAACGGAGACAGTCATCTTGCCTCTGTGGGCCGCTTTAGGGAAATTCTGTTACAGATATTTGCTGATCTCATGAGGGTGAAATGAGAAATCGTGCATGTGTTTACTCTTTGGTTTTCTAGTACCATTTCTTTTTAAACGACACTTGGGATGGCCTACCAATGACTTGTTTCAAGCTTACCTTTAGGAAGATGTTGCTATTCATGTTGGTAGACATAGTTCAAAGAGACTGTTGAGTTCCCTGCTCTATCCACTGGTTTGGAGAGATACTACCATGTCTGCCTTTGACTCACTTCCCTAGAAAAATGCTTTGGCAGTTTGAAAAACTTCCATTTGGCAGAAAATAATTACTCCTGTCTCCCTCGACAATCTCAGAGACCCCACCTTTATTTCTCAAGGACTCTGAAACTTTCTTTGCTGTTTTTTTTGCGGTAGTGTCATGACCAGTAGCTGTCAAACATGTGGAAGGACCACTGTCAAAAGAGTATCACATGAGGCGCCTGGGTGGCTCAGTCAGTTAAGCGTCCAACTTCGGATCAGGTCATGATCACGCAGTTTGTGAGTCTGAGCCCCACATTGGGCTCTGTGCTGACAGCTCAGAGCCTAGAGCCTGCTTTGGATTCTGTGTCTCCCTCTCTCTCTCAAAAAATAAAATAAAATAAAATAAAATAAAATAAAATAAAATAAAATAAAATAAACATTTAAAAAATTTTAAGGAGTATCTTATGGTTAAAACAAGTAAAACATAATAGTACTAAGATTTCCATGAAGATTGAATGAGTTAATTTATAAAAAGGGCTTACAACGGTGCTTGGTATTTAGTGCTGAGCGCTCACGTATGCTCAATATTAATGTGCTGCTCTCAGCTTAAACGGAAATTTCCCCTCCTCTCAGAGCAGTCCCTGATTGTTTTCCTGAAATTATTACTGTTCAGAGTGAGGTTTTATAGTAAGTGAAATATGTGTCACAACTGCTTAACAAAGGGTAATGATTGAAGCAATAATTTTAAGAATACTATCAAATTATAGTCTTACAAATTTCTGTATCTGTAGCACCCAGCATGTAGCGTGATGTAAAACCGGTGTTTAGCAGACCTTTGATGCACCAGTAAATGAATGAGTTAATCAGACATACTTCCAGCTTCAAGGCAAAATGGGCCTCTCTAGTACCTCATCCCCATCACTACGCTACCCATCGCCATAAAAATGAGTTTTTCTCCTAGACTTGGATATGGGAAAACTGAAAGGAAGCCCATGTCGCCGGAATCACAGGCAAAATCACACTTCAGTCTGGTGTCACCACAGAACACGGATGTCCCCGTCTCCACCAGCGACCCAGAAATGGCGTGCCACTGCTGGCCCCGCCGCTACTGAAAAATGCTGCTGCTACCCCCACTCCCATCTGTCCTCTCTACCGGGAAAAATCATCCCAACCTTGCCTCACTGTCCCCAAGGTAAAAATCCCAGGTGGATTATTTCGCTTAGCTGACCCCGGACCATAGGCCTGTGCAACAGCTGTCAGGAGCTAGGACACTGGGCTTGTCCGACGCTTTCAGTTCATTATGGGAAGAAGGTTCTGTTTACCATATTTAAGTTACATAAGGTAGAGAATTCCCTAAAGAGAGGAGGAGGGCTCAATATGGGTCGTCCCCATTTATAGGGACAAATATCCACTATACAAGTCTTTTTCCCCCACTCCTTCTGCTTACCATGGCCGCAAGAGCCAAAAGAATTTTGAGTGAGTAACAATCAGATGTCGCCAAATTCTTTGTCCAACACCTCGTGTGATGTGGCTTTTGTGTAACTGTTTCTGACTTGTTCATTTGAAAGACTGTAAAAACTTTAAAGAGATCATTAATTAAAGGTATTCTGGTACTTTTTAATCGAAGTACACACAAAAAAGATAACTAATGTTAAACAGTGTTTGGATTGCAATTGTTTTGGTTTTCCTTGTGGAATTAATCTATAGAAACCATACATCATAGGGGCTGATGAGGGGGAAGCCTATGTTTGATCTGTAAAGTGTGACAATCTGAGAAATAAACAGCGACTTGACAGAGCATGAAAGAGGAAGAACAAATGATTAGTAAACCCTGATACCACTGTTGATAAATGGCGGCTTTAGACAATGCTGAATCAAGCCTGGAGCTGTGGGAAAGGGCAAATAAAGAAAGTAAATCAGGTAACAGTGGAAAAAAAATATTCCCTTTCACTTCCTGCCCCCACCCAGAAAGTCATAACGGGTAGGGATAAAGGCATTAGGGATAAAGGAGTTTCCTTTTATGGATGGGACAATGGAGATCACCTCTTCTCCCCCTTTGATCCAACCATCCCACATTATCTATTTGCAACCTTGCATCTCTGAGCCTTTATAACCGTATTTTCTTCCTTTGGTGCGTCTTTGCCGCCTGGTCCCCATACCTCTTATTTCCACTAATTCAATTAACTCCAGCCCATCCTTCCAAATTCCCTCCTGTGGTTCTTCCGGGAAGCATTTGCTAACCCTCCCTTGGCTGCCTCAGGGCTACCACTGGATACCTTCTCCACAGCACACCATTTATAGACAGTAATACTTTATGCCATAAGAACTAATCTTTTGCACTGGCTTATACATGCTTTCGTAAACAAAAATGCTTTTGTAAACAAGTATGATGTCTAGTTTAACTTTGTCTACCTAACGCCTGGCATACTTTGAACGTACAATTGCAAAATCATATACCCTCACCTCGTTGCTCTAGCCGGTAAATCAATGAGATTGCAGTACGGTCCAAGATATGTGTAGTGTTAACAAACTCTCCAGATGTTCTAAGGTGAGCTGCAGCTTTCGGCCAAGATGAAGTAATAGAAACTGAGTTTAAACTCCTGCTTAAAACAACTGAGGGGCGCCTGGGTGGCTCAGCTGGCTAAGCGTCGGACTTTGGCTCAGGTCACGATCTTGCGGTTTGTGGGTTCGAGCCCCACATCAAGCTCTGTGCTGACAGCTAGCTCAGAACCTGGAGCCTGCTTCCGATTCTGTGTCTCCCTCTCTCTCTGACCCTCCTCTGCTCACACCGCCTCTCTCTCTCTCTCAGAAATAAATAAAACATTAAAAAAAATTCTAAAACAACTGAAAAAAAAAAAAAAGACAAACCATATGAAAGAATAGTTTTCAGTTTTCAAGACATTGTGCACCAGGTAATGAAGGAGCAGTCCCTGAGAGGTGAGAAACAGAGTGAGCCCTATGACTGTCCGGGAGTACTGCAAGTAGAGTTTCCGGGCTGTGCTGGAAGGAGGGGAACCCACATAGGGGTCTGCAATCTCCTTGAGTAGAGGAGATAGAGCCTAGGAGTCCAGGAAGGCCAGGGAGCTCGAGTCTGCCGGGCAAATAACGGAGAGAAGAGGATGGCACACAAGGCTTCGGAGATCTACAGGCAGATGCCTTCAATGACATGGAAGTGTTGCTCGTGAATACCGATCAGCATATGCGTGTGAAGAAGCTATCAAAGGCTTGGGAAAGAACCACCTGAAGATAGTGAGGGGAGCACTCTCCACAGTTGACGCAGGGCTAGGAGTAGTGCCTATTTCCACCAGCCAGAATGGGAACACCTCCAAGTTTGCATGGCAATAGGTAGAAGACTCAGAATTTTGCCTCAGCAGAGGGAACAAATAAGCTGTAAACTCAACATACTTCTGGTTCTGTCCAACGAAGGTGAAGAGCAAGAGCCAACAGGATTAAGCTGTTATCAGGTAACTTAGCTGGGTTCCAGAACAAAACTCTTGAATCTTCAGAGGATCAGAAAAATATCCAATACCCAACAAGGTCACATTCACAACGCCTGGCACCCAATTAAAACGTTATGAGGTAGGGAAAGAAGCAGGAAAATGAGACCCAGAGTGAGGAGAAAAATCAAGAAAAACCACTCCAGAAATGTTACAGCCGACATAATGATTAAACAAGGACATTAAAACTACTGTAACTGCATATATTCAATAAACTAGAGGAAAGACTGAGCATGTGAAGAACACAAAGTTACACATATGACTCAAGTCAGAAGAAAACTATAACTCAGAGATGAAAAACACACGGATTGAGTTAACAGCAAGTAGGTATTGTAAAAGAATAAATAAGTTAACTTAAAGATATAGCAATAGATCCAAAATAAAACACAGAAATAAGACTGGAGAGAAAACATTAACAGAGCTACAGTGAATTTGGATGACTTCTACTGGCATAATTTATGTGTAACTGGCTTGAAGGTTTTCCAAATTTGATGAAAACTATAAACGCACAGAACCAAGAAAGTCAGCAAATGCCAAGTACACACACACACACACACACACACACACACACACACACAAAACATGTAGAAACCCACACATCATAAGGCACATCACAAATTGCTCAAAACCAGTGATAAAGAGCAAAATTTAAGTAGCCAGAGAAAAAAGGCACATTACATACAGAAAAAACACAAATAAAAATGACAGCAAACTTTTCTTGGGAAACTATACAAGACAGAAGTAGAGTAGCATCTTTAAAACATCAGAGGAAAAAAAAAAACTGTCAACACAGAATTCTATACCGAACAAAAAGGTGTTTAAAAAAAGAAGGTGAAGTACTTTTTGAGATATACAAAAGTGAAAATCTCCACACTAGCAGAACTGAACTACAAAAATACTAAAGGGAGACCTTTAGGCAGCAGGAAAATTATACCAAACAGAAATCTTATCTATAGAAAAGAAAGAGCATTGTAAATGATAAGTATATAAATATAAGACTCTTTTTCTTATTTAAATCTCTTTAAAGTATAATGGATCTTTTAAGGGAAAAATAACATATTATAGGGTTTATAACATATGTAGAATAAAATATATGACAAAAATAGTACAGAGGCTGTGAATAGAGAGACAGAAATATAATTGTAAGTTTCCAAACTATATGTGAAGTGTATAATTTCACTTGAAAGTAGACTGGTAAATTAAAAATGTATACTATAAATCTAAGAAATCACTGAAACACATACCTACATATACACAGTCACACAAGATTTATAGCTAATAAGGCAACAAAGGTGATAAAATGGAATCATGAAAAACAATCCAAAGATAAAGCAGAAAAGGAGGAAAAGAAGAACAATGGACAGAGAAGACAAAAAATAAATAGCAGGTTGGTATATTAAATCAAATCGTGTCAATAATCACGATAAATGACAATGGTCTAGGGGCGCCTGGGTGGCTCAGTCAGTTAAACATCCGACTCTTGATTTCAGCTGGGTAATGATCTCATGGTTTGTAAGTTCAGGCCCCACCTTAGGCTCTGTGCTAACTGTTCAGAGCCTGCCTGGGATCCTTTCTCTCCCCGTCTCTCTCTGTCTCTTTCCTGCTTGTGCTCTCTATCTCAAAATAAATAAATACATTAAAAGAAAAAAAGAAAGAAAATGGTCTAAACATCCCTATTAAAAGCCAGAGACTAGGGGTTAGATTTTAAAAGCCAGACCTAGGTATATGCATACTACAAAAATCCACTTTAAATATAAAGACATGATTGCATTAAATGTAAAAGGATGGAGGAAGCAGCACTGTGACAATTCTAATCAAAAGAAAGATTGAGTGGCTATATTAACACCAGTCAAGTAGACTTCGGAGCAAAGATTATTAATATTGTTAATTGTCAATTAATAATAAAGGGGCCGATTCATCAAAAGGACATAATGGTTTTAATGTTTATGCATCTTCCAGTGTATGTTTTTGTCCACACCACCAAGAATTCTCTGACACCAGCGGGTTATCCTACAATTCATCTCAATTCAATTATCTGCCCAGGGATACTGTCAAGTCCTACAGGCCAAGTGTTCAGTCCCGTTACACTGGTTGCCACAACACAGACTTCAGACCTCACCTGGGCTCCTGACCAATAGGCTTTCCATCAGAAGTTCCCATGACCTCCTCCTTGGGCTCAATGAATTTGCTAGAACAGCTCACAGAACTCAGGGCAACATTTTACTTACTAGGTTCCTTTATTCTAAAAGGATGCAACTCAGGAACAGCCAGGTGGAAGAGATGCACAGGGCAAGGTGTGGAAAGGAGCATATGGCTTCCATGATCTCTGAGTGCACCACTCTGCCAGCACCTACATGTGTCCACCAACCCGGAAGCTCTCCCAACCCCATTCTTTTGGGTTTTTATGGAGGCCTCATCACATTGGCGTGACTAATTAAATCATCAGCTGTTGCCAATTGATTCAGCCTCCAGCCCTCCCCACTCCTCAGAGGTCAGGAGGTGGTACTGAAAGTTCTACGCCTCTAGTAACAAGGTTGGTTTCCTTGACAACCCGTCCATAGGTTACTTAAGGACTTTCCAAAAGTTGGCTCATTAACATAAAAACAAACACCTTCAAGGCTCTCATCACTTGGGAATTCTTTTTTTTTTACTAATGTTTATTTTTGAGGGGGAAGAGGAGGAGGGCAGAGAAAGAGGGAGACACAGAATCCAAAGCAAGGTCTAGGACCTGAGCTGTCAGCACAGAGCCTGACACGGGGCTTGAACCCATGAACTGTGAAATCCTGACCTGAGCCAAAGTCAGATGCTTAACTAACTGAGCCACCAGGCACCCCTCATCACTTAGGAAATTCTAAGGGTTTCCTTAGTTCTGTGCCAGGAGGAGTAGGCACAAAAACCAAATATATAGATTTCTTATTATAAATCACAGTGTCACAGTCTAATAACAGCTTCAAAGTACACAAAGCAAAAAAAAGAATTGCAAGGAGCATAGACTAGTTCACAATCATGGAGATTTTAAGGCCTCCCCAATAACTGATAGAACAGGTAGACAGATACTCAGTAAGGATACTGTAGACTTCAATGCTGCTGACCCACCCGGCTGATTTGACATCGCAGAGCATTGAAACCAACAATAGTAGAAAACGTTTTTGAGATAGATACAGAACACTTATAAACTATCTTCTGGGTCATAAGACAAATGTCAGTAAACGTAAAAGGATTCACATCATACAAAGTATGTTTGGTGATCGTAGTGGAATTAAATTATAAATCAGTAACAGAAAGACATCCAGAAAATCCCTCCAATGTTTGAAAACCAAATAACCCATGTCTAAATCCCCTGTGGAGTAAGGAATGAATTTGAACTTAAAATAAAAGCAAAGCAGACCAAACTTTATGAGGGGCACTAGAGTAGTACTTAGGGGGAAACTGATAGCACTGAACACCTATAATAAAAAGAACGGTCATTAACTGATGACTTCAGCTGATACCTTAAACTAGAAAAAGCAAATGCAGAGTAGGCATGAGAAAGGAAATAGAGGGGGGATATCTGGGTGGCTCAATCAGTTGAGCATCCAACACTTGCTTTTGGCTCATCATGACATGGAGCTGAGCGTGGAGCTTGCTTAAGATTCTCTCTCTCTCCCTCTCCCTGCCCCTCCCCAGGTCACACGTGCACACACACTCTCTCAAAAAACTTACAAATAAAAAAAATACATAAAAAATTTTAAAAGTTATAAAAGAGAAAAAAATAAGGAGAATCAAAGAAACAGAAAGAATAAAAATTGTGTAAACGCAATGAAACCAAAAGAGGATTTGTTGAGTAGATCAATCAAATCTCTAGCCTGATTATCAGGGGGAAAGGCACAAATTACTAAGAACAGGAATAAAGAGAGGGAACATCACTATAGGTTCTACGGATATTGAAAGGATGATAAGAGATAAGAGAATATCATATGCCAAAAATTCAACAACTTAGGTGAAATGGACAAATCTCTTAAAAGATAAACTACCAAAGTTCACTCAAGAAAAACAGAATGTAGGGGCACCTGGGTGGCTCAGTCGGTTAAGCCTCTGACTCTTGATTTCAGCTCAGGTCATGATCTTGCAGTCCATGAGATGGAGCCTGGCATGGATAGAAGGGAGCCTGCTTAGGATTCTCTCTTTCCTTTCTCTCTGTCCCTCCTCCCCACTCCTGGTGTGTGCTCACTCTCTCTCTAAATAAATAAATTAAATTTAAAATATAGAATGCAAAACTATACATTCCCAAAATGGAAAACATTTTAGCAGTTTCTTTTTTGGCTTTTTTCTTTTTCTTTGGAAGTATAGGATTGCATCTCTTTCTCTGCTTTTATTTATTGTGAACACCCAGTGCTCATCCCAGCAAGTGCCCTTGTCAATGTCTATCACCCATTTACCCCACCCCCATTAGCCCTTAGTGTGTTCCCTGTATTTAAGAGTCTCTTATGGTTTGCCTTCCTCTCTGTTTGTATCTTCTTTTTCCTTCTCTTCCACAGTTTATTAAAAATTGAAGCATCTACCAGATGACCCAACCATTTCACTCTTAATGAATTTATTCAAAAGAAATGAACTGGTCTAAAACTTGTACCAAATATAGTAACTATATTTGTGAAAGCCCTAAATGGAAAACAACCCAAATGTTCATCAACAGATGAATGGATAAACAAATTGTGGTATATCCATACAATGAGATACTATTCATAAATATATGAATATGCAGTATAGAATTAACTATTAGCATATGCTGTAACATGGATGTGAATGAATCTCTAAGTGAAAGGAGCTCAACCAAAACCAAAGAAAGCACACACTATATACTGACATAAAATTATAGAAAATTTTATTGTGACAGGAAACAGGTCATTGGTAGCCTGGAACGGAGGAAGGGAAAGAAGGAATTACACAGGGGCATGAGCATTTGGAGGTGATAGAACTGTTGATTACCTTGTCTTACTAGTTTGTGGGTATACACAATACAAAATTACTGCATACTTCAAGTCCATGCAGTTTATTGTATGTCAATTATACCTCAATAAAGCTGTCATACATTGTTTAAGTGAAGACAAAATAGAAACATTTCAGACAATCAAAAGCACAGCCTGTCATGATTAGATCAATGCTGTAAGATATGCCGAAGGAAATTTCTATAGCGTGAGGAAAATTATATTAGAAACCCAGATCTATAAAAAGGAATGAAGAGCACCAAAATAATATGTAGGTAAATAAAAATATTTTTCTCATCTTTAAATTTTAAAAAAGAGAATTGATTAAAGCAAAAACAATGTATCATGACATAACATGCGCAACATGTATGACAATCAAACACAAAAGACTAGAAGGGAAAAACGAAACAGACGGTTTTAAGGTTTTCATGTTATATGCAAAGTGGTGTATTATTTCAAGTAGACTACAGCAAGTTAAAGATACATGCTGTAAACCATACACCAATGACTACATATGAGCATAGCTAGTAAGTCATTTGTGGAAATAAAATGGAATACTAAAAGATACTCAATTCAAAAGGTGGCCAGAGAAGAGTAAAAAGAAGGAACAGTTGGAACAAAGAGAAAATATCAAAATGGTAGACAAATCCAATCATAGCGATAATCCCATTAAATGGAAATGGCTAAATACTGCAGTTAAAATGCAGAAATAGTATTGATAAAAATGAAGACCCAACTATACTCTATATTTTATGTCTAAACATGAAAGAGAGATAGGTTAAAAGTAAAAGAATAGAAAAATAAATGCAAAACTAGGAAGAAAGCTAGAACGGTATATTAATATCAAAGTAGGCTTTAAGTCGAGGAATATGGCAGCAGAGGGACATTGCATAGCGATAAAAAGGTGAATTATTGACAATTCTAAATTACGCAGAGCTCAAAGCAAAAATTGACAAAACTAAAATGGGAAATAGACAAATCCACAATTAAAGTTGATTTCCACACTTTTCTCCCAGTAACTGATACAACTGAATAGAAAATCAGTAAATATACAGAAGACTTAATGACAGTATAAACCAAACGAATCTAATTGACCTTTTCTGAACACTGTATCCAACAACTGCAGAATACTATAGTTAAATAACAAAAAGTCAACCAAGTAAATTTTGTCATTTTTTTCAACCAAGTACATTTTAATTTTTTTTTTTTTAGTGTTTTTTATTTATTTCTGAGAGAGAGAGAAACAGTGTGAGCAGGGGAAGGTCAGAGAGAGAGAGAGACACACAGAATCTGAAACAGGCTCCAGGCTCTGAGCTGGCTGTCAGCAAGAGCCCGACGCGGGGCTCGAACCCACGGACCATGAGATCATGGCCTGAGCTGAAGTTGGACGCTTAACCGACTGAGCCACCCAGGCGCCCCTCAATCAAGTACATTTTAAAGATCTAATTGGCTTTATTGATCAATTCATGAAATGACAGCGTCCCCTGTAGCAAGTTGAGCAGAGCTCCAAAGGGCCACAGAAAAGGAAAAGGTTTTTAAAGGCAGGACAAGGAAGTCATGAAGAGAAGAAAGGATTCTGTCGGGTGAAGTCACTTTCCTTTGGGGAACAAAAGGATTTTATTTGGCAGATTACCTCATCTACCTTTGGGGAAGGCAGAGGGCCCATGTGACAGATGACCTTATTGGTGCTGACTAGAAAATTCGTGACAGGTTAAGACTGTCCCCCTTTCTGGGGGAGGCTGAAACTACAATTAGGTTAAGCATTACACCCTGGTTTGTTGATGTGGCCTAGCATAAGTGGCTCCATTTTGGACTTGTGATTTTCTTTTTAATACCTCTCAAGTGCTTATAAAACTTTCACTATGATAGACCATAGTCTGGCCGGTAAAACAAGTCTCAATAAACTCTAAAGGGTTAAACTCATACGGAGGACCTATGATCATTATGGAATTAAATCTAAAAACAACAAAATGCTATCTGGAAAATCCCCAAATATGTAGAAATTAAACATACTTTTATGTAATCCATGGCTCAAAGAAGTTACAAGTGAAATTAGAAACTGTTTTGAACTGAATGATAATGAAAACATCAACATTTGTGGGATGCAGCTAAAGCATGCATAGAGAGAAACATACAGCTTCAAATATTTTTATCAGAAAAAAAGTCTAAAATCAGTGACTTAAACTTTCACTAACAAATTGAATCCAAATAAGTTAAAGGAAGGAAATAATGAGCAGACAACGATAAAACAGAAAATGAACACACAATAGAGAATTTTAGAACAAGAGCTGATTTTTAAAAATTTGTTACTATTTTTTAGAGAGAGCGTGCAAGCAGGAGAGGGGCGCAAGGAGAGGGAGGGAGAGAATCTTAAGTAGGCTCCATGCCCAAGCACACACAGCCCAGTGACACAGGGCTCGGTTTCACGCACCGTGAGATCACGACCTGAGCCAAAATCAAGAGTGGGACATTTTACCGACTGAGCCATCCAGGCATCCCAGAGCGGATTTTTTTAAAAAGATCAATCATATTGATACACCCTCAGCTTGACTCACCAAGACACAAATTACCATGTCAGAAATGAAAACAGGAATTGAAAGTAGAAGAGACACAGTTTATGCCAATAAGCTGACAACTTAGAGGAAATGGACAAATTCCTTAAGAGACATAAATGACAAAAACTGACATATAAAAAATATAAATAGCTCCAGATCTACATTGGGTTCTTCAAAACCCTGTCATGAGAATCAAGCACTGCATAAAACCTGATCCCCTTAACCCTTCCCAAGTCCTTCCCAAGAACTTGGGAAAATTCTGTGAGAGCCTAATACCAACAAATACTGAGAGATTAAGTGAGTTCAGACGTGCCTTGGCAGTTAATTAAAATGGAACAAAGATTAGAATCTCAATCTCAATTTAGTGTCCTTTTCACTCCACCCACTGCCAACTGCGTCAGATGAAAATTTGCACTGGCGTTTTTCATACTCAAACTGGACATTTCCCGTCAAGCTTAGGTATTCATCAGTTCATTATTTTGAGGGGGAAAAAGTGGGAGGATATTTAGTACCCGGTGCGCAGTAAATGCTGGACGAATTTTAGCAAAATGATCCTTTATTTTTAGCCTCTTAGTTGGGAAAGACTGGCTTTATATGGTGGTGTTATATGGTGATTAAAGCTGAAATGCTGAATTTACAAATGCAAATCCTTGGTAGAGGATTTTCGGGGGTGGGGGCAGGTGGTGGTGGTGGTGGTGGTATGGAGGCTGCATAGTGGTACAAATAAATGGAACCAGAAATCAGAGCACACTGTACGAAAGGAAAGTATCTACTGAGTCCTTGAGTTGGATCCCCGTAACAAAGATTAAATTAACAAGAGAAAAGCATACAAATGTATATACGTTTTAAGGGACTCAGGAGCCCTCATAAAGAAGCGAAGACCCCAAGAAATGGTTAAACCTGTGTTTTCTGCTAGGTTTGATGAGAACTGGAAAGTCATGGAAAGGTATGAGAGAATGAAGAGTATGAGCTATGTGTAATAAGCGAGGGTGAACTTAGTGAGGCCTGTTTGGTCGGGTTCCTCTTCCGTGTCCCTTTGTCTTCTAAGGCTGCCTCTTTCCTCTCAGTACAGGGAGGGCACTTCTCACGTTGAGGTTTGTGACCTGCTTCAGGGGAAGTTCAGAGGGCCCTTCCTGCACCTGCCATTTCTCAAATTCCTTCAGCTTAAAATACTCACTATGCTAAGGTGCCGTATTTTGGGTTATCATGTCCTGGACCCCCCTCAACAGCAATTCATCCTTTCACTTAAATTTGCAGAAATACTGCAGCTGTACACAAAGCAAAATTAAAAAAAGACTTTGTGTATTAACTTAGCAGAAAACCTACCTGAATAGAGAAGAGTCCGAAACAACTTGCACAGTCCTTCCCACTCTCGGGCCTGCCTTTAAATCAGGCAAAGCAAACATGCTTCTGCCTTTCCTTTCTCGGACTCCACTGGGAATGGCCCAACTTGTCATTTTTGTTTTCCGAAGAAAAGAATGGGAGGGGTCAGCGAAGAAGTCAAGGTAAGCTTACTTACTCAAGAAAGAGAGTCTCCAAGAGAAGACTTTACACTAACATTTGTTCCACTTAACGCCCTGATGTTTGAGCTTAATTAATACCAAATAATAATGCTTTCCTCTCTTCCCATCCAACCAGCAAACTTAGATACAAGGGGAGCTTTGAGTTCTCATTGGGTTTTCCACCCACTCTCATGGTAAGTGTTGTAGGGGAGAATAGTTTTCTGTCTACCCTTCCATTCTCAGCTGAGACCCTTGTGATAAAAAACAGCTGAACAAAACAGACAGAAATTAACACATGTATCGTATGCATTCGTGGGATAGTGCCAGGGAAAAGTGAGAAACTCCCCTAGATGGCTTAGAATTCAGGCTTAAATACCCTATGAATAGGAACAGGGGAGGGAAGATGTTGGCCTCTTAGGGAAGAGTAAGTAGGAAGTGATTTTAGGAGATGAATGGGTCCTTAGAAGAACAGGTGGGAGGTGGGACAGTGTGACGAAGTTTGTCTGGCTATTTTTTCTAGTCTCCTCTCCAGTGGGAAGAATCCATTTAATCAAGCTCCCAGGGAAAGGATTTAGGATTTATGACAACTGTGTTCCTTTTGGAGGATTGGTCTTTAGACAGATTGGGGGAGCTCAGAGAAAGCCTCTATCTGTATTGCTGGTTTTAAAGTGCCCACGTGACTCAGTGGTGTATTCTGAAGGGGTATATTCTGCTGCCCTTTCAGCATCGTCGTATCATAGTGGGCTCTGTGTCAGGAAGGGCACTGTTCATTTTTAAAGCAAATTCCGAGAGCAGGGAGGCTCAGAGTCTACAGCGGGGCTCCTTCCTGGAGTATACTGAAAACAGGAGCAGGAAGCTCAAAACGTTTCCTAATCACAGGTATGGTCTGCACGGAACTATGCGTAAACCTCTCTACCAAGGTTGTATTTTATTTGAAGTACAAACAATAAAAGTGGGTTTGTTGCCTCTGAAGCACAAGTCACATCAATGAACAATCAGCTATTTTAATTTCTTGCCGAAAAGAAATGACACTTTTATTTTCCACTGTTTTATTATAAAAATCAACATTTCATTTGTTACAACTCAGCTTACTGTAATAATCAAAAGGGGATTTATACAAGGTATTTTTATACAGTTTACAATTAAAGCACTTATTTTACAAAAAGGGGGGAGTGAAGAGTGGACAAGGGCTGACCAAATGTTGGCCATTTAAATATAAATACATCCTTGCAAAGCACCATCGTACCAAAGTCCATGAACAAGAAACACCAGCTGACTTTAAGACAATAACAAAGATTAAAGCTTAAGAAAAAATTTAAAAACACAAAGGATAAACATCTGAAAGCAGCACCAGATCCTTCACTTGCAAATAAGGCTAGTCCAGCTTAAGCTCTTGGTATCCTCTCAATTCTTTTTACATTTTCCTAACCCCAGATACTTAATTTCATGCAAAATTAGACTTATTCACTTTCTTTTCCTTCTCACTATTCATATTTATGCATTGCATTGATGTATATATATATATATATATATATATCATACATGTATGACATATATATATATATCCCTGACCTGCTTACATTTGTTTTAAAAAATGGACAGTTAAGCATAAGCAAAAAGCACATTGTCTCTACATCTTTGGTGTAAACTTTTGGGTAAATCCTAGGTAATGGTGGAATCTAAACGTTAGTTTTTGTTAGGTCTATACTCTGAGTACAAGAAAACACACTGTTTATAGTTCTATCTGTAAAGTCATGAGAGCTGTATACAGCAATAAACTTAACAACAGCTTAAGGATGCCTTATGAAAAAGAAAAACTGAGGAAAACTACCTGGACTGAAGGAGGATGAGGACTGCCAGTAAGATCAGAGAATCTACCTCCCCTTCTACTCAGGTGCAGGCTTATTAGTGTCATGAGATGCAGAATCAAGTCCAAGAGAAATATCCTGAGTATATGGATTGACAATGCTTATAATTTAAAAACTACAGATGTAAAATGTTATCCCCCTAAAACTGAAAATTTCAAAAGCCAAATTTTGCAACTAGTATGAAATGATGCCATCCCAGAAGTCAGAAACCACACATATGCTCCCGGTACTTTCTAAAATCATGTGATTTCTCTTGGCTCATTTTAGGCTTCGGATAGAGAAAGGAATACCAAATAAAATCAAGTTTGAGTTTAAGAATTCTGAGAACATGTTTTAAACAACACTTGATTATAAACATATGACTCAGGCCCTGTCTACACTTGGTGTATAGTCTCATTTGTGGATGCCCAAGCATTTGCTGGCCAACTGATATTCACCTGCTCAAATCCACACCCCAAACAGACTACGTTATGTCATTATACAGACTTACAGCTGATTAAAAGGACGGTATATGTGGGGTATGTAAGGCCCAAGATTTTTGCTACTGAATTTTGTCAGATGTGTAATGGTAACCAATACGAAGTTCTTACAACATGCAAATCAATGAAGTGGCAAGTTTCCCCCACCGCAGGAGAAAAAACAATTTTAAAAACTCCATTCCTAGGAATCCAATCGAGGCACATGGCTGACTACTCTAGCACAACTATCACAGAGGAGCCAACCTGCCCAAGGTAAGCCTCTCTGGTACCAGAAGTAGTCAACACTAAGATGACTGGTATCAGGCTACATAAACACACACAGAAGCACTTAACAGCCTAGGTAAGCCATAGCTACTAACTCTACCTGAAGTAGTCTTCATCAACAGGCCTTTATGGCAAAACAAAAAGATTTTACCCCCAAACAAATTGCTACCTAACACAGATGGTACATATTTTTATATATTATCAAAATTGAGTTGGCCTTATACAAATTAATGACTTTAGGGTGTTTTAAAATGAACAAATGTATAATCCTCAGTCAGGCTAAAATTCTACTCAAAAGCTCTGCCCCCCAAATTATTGGCCTGTTGGATGAAAATGTACTGTAAAGTCTTCATTTCTAAATATATATCATCCCTTTAGAATAGATGTTCTCAAGCATCAGATACTACTTGATGGTATATCTCAGAGTATTGTTATATTAAAATTAGAAAACTAAAATAACGAATTTTCTGTTACGTAGACTTCTCATGTATGCTACTATAGAAGGGTGGCAGCAAATGTCAATGTTTCCTTTTTATCTTCAGTTTTCCCAATTAAACCTCTTGTGTTCAATAATCAAGACACTTAAGCTTAACTGTCCATGTAGCCTGAGGGCCAATCTTTCCCTGATTTTTGACAATTCTCTCATTTAAAAGTACCCCCCCCCTCAAATATTAAGAATCCATCTCAACTACCAAGAAAGAGGACTCTGAGATTAAGCGGAACTGCCTTCAAATAATTTCAAACAAATTGGCACACAAATCAGTATTTTGCAAGAAGAGGCCATTGCCATCGCAGTACAAGCACTTGGACTGAGATATAACAAGGCAATATTCTTCTTAATTCGTTATAGTGCAAGTTTCCACATGGGAAGCCCACCAGATAAAGATGCACATTAAAAAATGTAAACATATAGAATTCTCAAATTCTAATTGATACCCAGTTATTGCTAACCTTTCCATCTTCATTTAGGCGTCAGAGGCCCCCGTGTTATTGCTAACCTTTCCATCTTCATTTAGGCGTCAGAGGCCCCCGTGTCACAGAATGCAACTCCAAGTATCCATTCTGTTAGACTGTGAGCACTTTGTTCCACCGACAGGAAGAGTTAATGCAGAACGCTGATGGATCACCAGTTATTTATACGCAAAATCAAGGGCACTTGATTCACAGAAGGTGCCCTCCACAATCTAAGCATTATTCTGAAACCACTACTTTTTTCTCTTCAAAAAGCTTCCTTAGGTATTTTTAATTGCTTAAAACGTTACCTCACCCCTGCCAAAATTCTGAATCTTTTCTTCCATGGTTTTTCTCCTGGGCCCTGAAATCCAGAGAGGCCTCAGCAAGACAGAATTAAAAAAAAACGAAATCATTCAAATAACTGACTGACCAACATCTGTTAAGGTAAAAATATATTAGTTTAAAAACACATTCTGTTTTAGCAGAGAAGTGCTGGAAACATGTAAAAAGCAGGAAACTAACTCCTGGCAAGGCGGCAGAGCAGTGCTAGAATCATCCCACACGTCAGCAGCACCGGAGCCACGCAGGTCAGCCGACGACTAAGAGCCTTCCATTACTCCCCTCCACCTGAATTCTGACAGCTGAGAAGTGAATGGCTGGCCTTCTCATTCAATCCCTATTGTTAAATGTGTTAAATCATCTTAATCCATAACAGGATAAGAGAGAACACACAAAAATATATAAAGAGGTGATTATAAGAATAATTTGTGGATAATTTGAAAACAATCTAACATTCACATTGGGTAACAGGAAGATATTAAAGTCACGTCACACATTAAAAGAGGTACATATGTAGACATCACTCAGAAAAATTGGCCTAAAGAACATGAAAATGTCACAAACAGTTAATAAAGGGAAAACCTAATGATAACCAAAAAATTCTCTTTTTAAATAGATTGTCTCTAACCAGAACATATTTAAATGTGTTACTAGGAAAAAAAAAAAATATATATATATATATATAAATGATTTCATATTGTGGTATTATATGCTGAAAGTACTGCAAGGATATATGATTAATTTACAACAAAACATAATGGTTAAATTTGTAATTCTTAAACATTGCCTATGTGTTGTAAAAATATATTTTAATGAGCATTAAAACAATCTTGGAAGAGGAGCAGTAATATGTCTAACCTTTGATCATTATGCAAAAACAGCAGTCAAATTGAAGAGCTAAGCCTACAGAGGAACAGAGCTAGTAGAAATATTAAAATGAAACCTTAATTTAGAAAATTCCATTTTATCAATCTTCAGGTAAAAAGCTTCTTCAAATAAATTGTGATATCTTGGCAAAATGGCCTACAGAGCTGCTTGGGGAGGAAGCAAGGTAAAAACACCCAGAGAAAAAAATGAATTCTTCTGACAGAGGCCGTGAGCTAAGGTAGAGACAGAAGACTTGCACACACAGAGCCCCACACCGGCTTACCGGACAGCTCATCTCCTACAACAGCAATGCTCACAAGGGATTTTTATAAAGACCTATTTTCCTCACTAAAATAATTGGACTCCTAGAGAAAATAAAGCCCTTTGTCCAAAGTTAGTTTTAATACTTTTTTTCCTTTTGTGATTTCCTAAACTTACTGGCCCTCAAATGTTAGTTAACATGAAGGCTATTTGGCTACTTCCAAGTATCTATGGTTTGCTGCTCTGAGATGGACTTAAATTTTTCTTCTTCTTCTTCTCTTTTTCTCTCTCTTTATTTTTGGTATAATAAATCCCAGACATTCCTGGTCAGTGATGCCTTTAATATTCCTGTTTCCTTTGTACTCAGTCACTTCACTGGGTTTAAGGCATGCTTAGTGTATTTAGTTTGCAAAAATAAAACTTTTAGTACAAATTTATTTTTTATACAAATTTTTATGGCACAAGCAGCAAATCTGCTGTTTTAAGAAAATATATAAATATCCTTTTCTTCTGTACAAATATCTCCAGTATTCCCTACCCCATTTATAATTTTTAACTGTACATGGTCTGCCTCATCTTTCTCTAGTAGCTCCCTCCCCCCCTCCAGATCTCAACCAGATTTGTATTTACATTTTTGCGTTGGAGGCAGTCAGAGGAGGAGGGCCCCTCCTCAGGAGGAGTCTGTGCAGGGGGAGGGGGGCGGAGGGTAGAGGTGATGAGAGTAGCTCCTCTCTGTGTATGGAGAGGGTGGGCAGCTTTCATAGTTCTCTTCTGCTGACAAGTACTGGCTTCGGGGGGTGGGAGGCGGGGGCACAGGCTCTGAGTCATAGTTCAAGTCACTAGTGTAGCCCTTGGCCGTTGCCACGGAGGTCATTCTCCGGCTGGGAGCATAGTCACTGTCACAGACATCTGTGCTGCAGGGTGTGGTAGGGGGTGCAAAGTGCCGGTAGCTATATGGCCTGTAGCTGGTAGAGGAAGAAAACCAAAAGAAGCAGATATTTAGTTTTATAGAAAAGCAGTTTCTTCCCTATCAGAATATAGAAATATTAGATGTAAACTTCACTGAGAAGATAATATGCTACTATAATTTAAAAATTTTTTTAACACGTATTTATTTTTGAGAGACAGAGACAGAGCATGAGCGACAGAAGGGGAGAGAGACAGAGAGGGAGACACAGAACTCACAGCAGGCTCCAGGCTCTGCGCTGTCAGCACAGAGTCCGATGCGGGGCTCGAACCCACGAACTGTGAGATCATGACCCAAACCGAAGTCAGACCTTTAAACGACTGGGCCACCCACGCGCCCCAATACGCTACTACAATTTAAATTTGTACAGACCAGGAGGCAATTTTCAATGGCAAATTAAAGAAAGAAGATAGTATATATTTCCTATCAGCAAATAAAATGGTAGTAGGGCCATTTAAAAATGGATAGGGTGGGAAGGCAGAGGTAAACTCAAGCTAGCCTCTGCATGTGTTCTTACATCTTTAAGTTAAATCGTATGACAGAATATATTCAAAGCTATACTTAATGATCATCACTGGATACTCTGTTCTCTAGTTTGCATTTAGCCCACACAGTGGACGGACCTCACCAGCTCCTGCTGTGCCGCAGTCTGTGAGCAGAACGGGCCCCTACATATGTTACACTACACTCCAACATGTCAGGATTCCTTCAACAGTCCTTAATTGCTCTACATAATTTGCCTGACGAATAATTTAATGATGTCTGATGAC
This sequence comes from Hyaena hyaena, assembly GCF_003009895.1. Lineage (NCBI taxonomy): Eukaryota > Metazoa > Chordata > Mammalia > Carnivora > Hyaenidae > Hyaena > Hyaena hyaena. Next base: position 388,154 of record NW_024080796.1, read on the forward strand.
TTCATTCCCTCTTTAAAACTCAAATATTGTGCAAGCCAGGCTGAACTCTGGTAGACGGCCCAAGGGGCATATCTATCCCATTACTGTTACTATCAGCAAAGGGGAAGTGCTGTGGTTTGGGGGAAAGAGTTTCAATCCCCTATGTACAGATAAGCACACTGTCTCAACAACAAAATGATAAATTCTAAATATGCACATAGGACCAGTGTAATTTCTAATGTGTATTTCAGAGATCTAATTTATTTCTTGTTGTTCTACCTTTTCAAGTTCATCGAGTTTGCAGCATGGCTAACTAATAAAAAAGGCATTGAAAAGAGACGAACACACTGGTGAAAGGAAGAGCTAACTTCAAAGTGCTAGCTTTTCTATCATTTCCACCTCTATCTGTAATTTCATACAGTGTTTATATTCTAGATAGAGTAGAGCTGGTCTTGTTTCATATTTGTCCCAATCAAGGCTTCTTCATATACTGTCACCAAAGTGACAAAGAGGGGCAAGAGCACATGTAAAGCTGAGGTAACAACCCACAAAACACCTAGTGCTACAAGTGGGCCATAAGATTCCATCCAGACATGGAAACTATCCGCCGGGACCCAGGCTTTTGCCTCAAAACAAATGGGCACCGAAGGGCCACAAGTCACACGACTTGCTGAGCAGGTTCTCAAGCGGTTTTCCCGCCAATATTGACAGGAGGCTACTAGCACTTTTTCCGTTTTAGCTTTCTGTCCAACCAGGTTTGAGCTTTGATGAAATTTCGCGGCTCAACATTTAAAGGGCCCAACATTTCCATTTTCATGTAAAATAAACAAATAATTAAAATCTAGGGGAAAAAGTAAATCAGATCAACAAAATTTCAAATCAACAAAATTCTTTTACATTCCAGTTTAGACAAGAATCTCAACAAACGTGAAAGTGTGGCTCAGAAGAAAGAAACTGAACTTGAGACGTGGGAAATGGTCATATAAGAAATGTTTTTGATGTAATTATGTTCATTTTAATGAAACAATGTTTTATTCAATTTAAAGAAATTAAAAATAAAAATTTGGGGGTCTTTCATTTTGTCTTTTCAGTTTTGAGGTTTCTGCTTTCTCTTTTGGCTTTTTAGAACAAACTAGTGGCAAGGAAAGCAATTTACAATAAAACATCAGTTTGGAATTGAGCCTGTCTTAGCCTTATGTATAAACTGAAATGGGAATTCTGAGTAACTAGTGTCAACAGTTTCACCTGATTTCTATCTAACTGTATGGTCTTATCAGGGCAATTTGACTGGAAGCCTAGGAAACCCCTTATGGAGAAGATAACAGGCGCCTGAGGGACACGATAAACACAGCCCTAGGGTCACAGGGCCCCCGCTGCTGGCTCCTGGCGGCCCCTGGAAGCTGGAAGAGTAAGGGCACAGACACCCGCCCTCCTGCTCAACACGCTCTATGGACTCACATCAGCACAAGGGCAACATTTTCCAACCCTTGTGTCTTGCAAATAGATTTCATTTATTTTAGTGAGTTATGATTTATTCCAGGCAACTTTATGAGGAATTTTTCATTCCAGATGGTAATAAAGTATGTGAAGCAAGGGCTGAACTTAAGCTTCTCTCAACTTCTCTCAAATTCTGTGCTCCTGGCACCCCTGCTATTTCACAGCTCTCACAACTCTCTGAACCCCAGTCCTATGCCAATATTCCATTCCCAGGCCACCAATCAAACCTAACCTGACCTGTAACCCATTTTGAAATCAGTTATTTTGGTGGGTAACTTTTCCTGAGACTACTGCCAAAGCACTGGGGGCTGACTCTACTTTACTACTTTAAAAGTCAGCATTTGTGACTCTCTTTAAAAAAATGTATAATGCCCGAAAGAAGAGGATGTGCAGTAGGGACATCAGCATTATGAAGGCAAGATGCCTAGTCTCTCTCAGTGACCATCATCTGTTTATGCAGGGCCACATCAAACCCACTACTTCTTTCTTCTAATAAATACTTCCACGTATCTTACCTGTAGGACCTATGAGTGGAAGGACTATTTGAAGAATAACCAAATTCCATAGTGTAATGTGATCGCTCTGTGGCTGGGGATGGCGGAGGGTTCAAAATCTAATTAGAAAAATAATTAAATTATTAAAATAACAATAGTCTATGCCAGATAAAGACCATTAGACTTTCTTTACAGTCTCCTCCTTCATCTGTATTCCTTTCCATTATACGTTAGCACAATCTTTCTAAGAACTGACCTCAAACAATGCTTCAGGAGTGGGGCTCTTCACTCCCTAAGACACAATTTCATCACGGCTAAACGGTGCAAGGTGATAAGCAGAAAATCTATACTGTAAGTCACTGGTTTAAGTTCAGCACAACAAGCTCTGATTTTTTAAAATTATAAATGTTTAGAGAAAAATTACTGACTTAGGAGAAATAACATGTGTGCTTCCTTTTTGGGAGGTCATAGAATGAAGGTCGTCCTAAGCCTGTCAGGAGATACAATTCAGTAGTTCTACTTTTACCCAAAATATAAAATTACTGTCTAGTGCTTTCAAATATGCTGGTTACTACACAGTCAACTTAAAGACTTAGAAGTGTTGGCATGGTGGTAGCAAACCCTTCCTACGAGCCTATGTGCCTAAATTGTACACCAAACACCTTTTTAGGTTCCCATCACTGAGCACCTGCATTTAAGGAAGTTAAAAATCTAGGATCCTATTTATCTCAGCATTCAAAGTGAAACGAAGGAAAACAGACTGCTTACTGCAGGGAAGTAAGTGCCTTTGGTGCTTGAAGAACTACTCGATGATGCTCCTGTGACATGAGCTCGGTCATAAGGGGGTCCACTGCTTCCCCCCATGATACTGAGGGAGCTGATCATTGATTTACCTCGAGACATTCCTAAAATGAAGGAGGATAAATACTGAAGATGATTAAGATCTATACAAATTATTTCTATGCATAAAATATTTTTATTTAATAGTAGGATTACAAATACAATTACAAATTACAAATACAAATGGTCTGATTTTAAAACAATCTGTGCTCTCTTTTCCTAAAGTAATTGGAAATACTCAGTGGGGAAGGGAAACGAATGTTCTCTAGAAGTGAACACGTCCACTGAGAGCCGGTCTACAACAAGGCCAACAATAGCTCCCATCCTTTCCCCACAAGGATAGAAACAGAGCTCTTCAAAATAAGAAGTTTTCAACCTTCGAGGATTTGTGGAAGAAAAGGCCTACGGAGAGTGGAGGTTGTGAAGCAGAGCAGATTAAACAATAGTTTTACTCAAAAGGAAACTAAATCCACTTTTAAGGGCATGAATACAAAGTATGGGAGATTACTTTTTCATCTAATGTACGCAAATGTTGTTGGAATCACAGCCACCAATGCTAATGAAGAAATTCTATTTTTCCCAAGTGACTTCCCACACTCCAGTAACTGAAAACAGGTACAGCAAAACAAGGAATCATGATCATTAACAGTTTCAAATCCTATCTGTTTACTTAGAGTTATACCCAGAATAAGTTCTTATTTTCTGAGAGCTTTTGCCTGATACTTCCTTCTCCATATTCATTTAAAAAAAGGGGCGGGGAGGGCTTACTTTCACTATGGGCACCAGAAAGCACGGAAAAGAAAGCTGTACTTCTCTAGAGCAATACAGTCTACTCAAGTACGTAGAATTTCTGGCTACTTGGCTATGCCAAAACAAACCCCATAACATAATATAACCCTCCCTGCTATCAACCCAGCTATTTCCAAATCTTTGTTTGCTGAAAAGTAATCTTAATCTGTTTTTTTGCACCTTCAATTCCTGGCCTCAGTAGCACTGAGGTCCCTTGATAGTGCACCTAAAGGAACTATGGTTTATGACTCTTTACCAAATGTCTAGCTTTTCACTTTCAGTAGAGTACATGCAGAAATGCAGTATATGTAGTACATGTAGTAAATGCAGTCAGTACATATAAATGCGTGTATATGTATTTGCTTTATATTTTTTGGACAATTTCTACTAAGATCTAAGATCTTCTGTACAGAGAGACAGTGCTAAAAGTAAAAGAAAATATTTGTTCTTATAATTTTTTAAACCCAAAGGAGTCTAGTTTGAAACCGACTCTAGGCAGTATCCCTTTACTATAAAGGAAACTTGGGAATCTTGCCAGGACCCAAGACTTGACTCTCAGTCCATCAGTCTTAGCTCACCTGGAAGAGATCCTGACAAAGAACTTGGGTGTGGCACATAACCAAGAGGCACAGAAGCTGGTCCATGAACGACATAGTCATTAGTCATGGTTTCCCCATCTCCCTTCATACGTGGACACAACATTCTCTGGCAGATGAAGTATATGGTTCCAGACACAAAAATGGTGACAATTACTCCAATAACTGAGCCAACTGTATTGGTGGCCTGTGGAGCTGGTTCCTCAGTTGGATCTAAAATGAGAATGCAGTCCAGTTATAAAATGGAGAAACAACTGCAGACTCAGAATAGTTATTATGAACATATGTACACCATGCTTTATGGGTATATAAATACCACTCAAAATCAAAATGAACCATCCTTAAGTGAAGACAGAAATAAAATAATACACTGAGAAGTAGATCTGTAAACTGATAAAAACAAAGATGTAAATGAATCATACTTAATTCTTAAGCTATAAATACAGAGACAGTTAAAATTCATCCTACTTTATTTTTAAATTAAATTAAATTATTAATTTTAAAAAATAATCTCTACACCCAACATGGGGCTCAAACTCCCAACCCTGAGATCAAGAGTCACACGCCCCTCCAAGTGAGCCATCCAGGCGCCCCATCCTACTACTTTATTTTGTATATCATAAAATAACATGGTTATTTTGGAATTTCAGAGAAAATTTTAGGGCCAAAAGGGATATACCTAACAAAGTCAATCGAATGTTTTACCTGGAATAATGAAGAAGCCAACAGCAGCACTGAGCTTGATTTTAGGTTTGAAAAGTGACATACAGGCCTGGTGAAGGGAGACTAGAAGCTAAAGACCAGCATTAGCTCTCAGGCCCAATACGCTGGTGCCTTCAGGGTAAGTCCTGTTGCCTGAGGGCAAGAAACATAAGGACTCTGGTACCTGAGTGCATGAGGACTTAGAAAAGCCAGAGCATGAGAGAACCAGAGGAAGACCCTGCCCATGGCATTCACCTTCACCAGATCCCTGAGCTATCTGAGGCTGCAGAAGCAGGTGGCATCAATATTACAGGTAAAGAGAAAAAGCAAAAGGCCTCAGCATATTTAGAGTGTTACTCTTCTATTGAGAAGGAAAATCCTTCCATTCTGAGTAGTCAGACTGTATCTCGCAACTGTAGATCTTTAAAACACCTTCCTGCTGCTTCATTTTACCTTCATCTCCCACCCACATAGCTAAATTCAGCCTCTAAGGGAGTAAATCAAAGAAATGAAAGAAAATGGTATCATTAAATTACAAATTATGCATGGGCTGCCAGTTACATCTTTTGTTGTGGACTCTCGGGTACAGATGTTCCTAATCCTGTGGGCAGCCATGTATCTTACTCCTTTCCAGTGCACGGGCACTGCTTGCTAATGCCAAGCTTCCAGACACAACAGTTCATCTTCACGATGTCCAATTCTTAGACTCTGGGTCACATCCTAACTCACAGAAATCAAATCTCCTATCTTTACCGCCACAGAGAAACTAGTCTGGCAAAAGTCACAGTTCTCCTATTTGCCATTTTCACTAACTCTTCATCTTAGTGACCTCTCTAAACATTCAGTACTGCTGGCTCTTGTTTTCTTCTCAAATAGGTCTCAACAGTATTCTTCCAAGATACCACTCTCTTAACTTTACTGTCTCTTAGGTGCTCTCCAGAGTCCTTCTATCTTCTACTATTTTCCTCCTCTACGTAACTCTCCCTGAGAGACTTCATCCACTGCTTCAGCTTTATCTTCTTTTTTTTTTTTTTAACATTTATTCATTTTTGAGAGTCAGAGAGAGACCGAGATGAACAGGAGGGGTAGAGAGAGAGGGAGACACAGAATCTGAAGCAGGCCCCAGGCTCTGAGCTGTTAGCACAGAGCCCGACGCGGGGCTCGAACCCAGAACCACGAGATCATGACCTGAGCCGAAGTTGGATGCTTAACTGACTGAGCCACCTAGGTGCCCCCCACTTTAATTATCTTTAATAGTAGAGGCCAAATCTCTCTCCTGAGCTACAGACCCGTACAATCAACAACAACTTCCTGAAGAGCTTCAATGGGGTCTCTCATCAGCAACTTTGAAGCAACCTATCTACACTGCAATCATCTTTGCCAATATTTGACATGTTTCCTAGGTTCTAGGGGTAAAGCAGATCATAAATAAATGCTGGCACCTGTGGCAAATCAAAGGCATTTAAATTAAATTTTAAAAATTAATAAAAAACCTGTATCAGGCAAACATTGCATCTGAGACAAGATATGGAATGGTCCTTCAATTTTCAGTCCCTGCTATATATTCTAGTTAAAGACTCCAGTCACTCAATGAGATAATGAGATACCTGTGAGTTCACCTAAACTTATCAACTACATCCAAGTGGTTACAAAATGCTTTTTACTCTTATTTCTGAGATAAATCTGAAATCTATCCCCTCCTTTCCACCACCTCTGCTCCTCTTGATTTTGATAACCATCTTCTGCCTGAACTACAATTGCCTCCTAAGAATATTTAAATTACAGGCTCCAAGTAATCAGATGGTGAAAAAGATTTAGTGGGTTGCAACAAGCATTTTAAAACAGAAAACTTCAGAAGACGTTCTACATAATATAGGTAGATACTATAGTATGACTTTTGTTTATGTGTGCACCCCCATCTTTGTACTCCTCTTGAGGAGACCAAAAAAGTGTGAAAGCAACCAATTTATCATTACCTGCCTCTAATCTTATAATGGCAATGCGTCTGCTTTTACAGCTTTCACAATTACACAGTCATGCAGGTCCTTCCCTTAGGCTGGACAATTGCTCTCCGTTATTCTGGATACTGTCTAGGCTCTTTAGAAGAGAAGTAAAGTCTTCTATGATCTCACCTTTACTTATGTTCTTTTGCTGACACCCCTCCTCAAGACATAGCTTACATTTTGGCATTCCATTTATATGTGGTTTCCCAGAGGTGCCTATTTCACTGTGCTTCTGAATAGCATATTCTCTCTGCTTGGAATACAGTCTCTCCACTTATCTTTACAATTAACACTGTTCACTGATCAACACCCAATCTTAAGCACCATTTTTCTAAGAGGTCTTCCTTGATGAACCCCATCTTTATTCCTGAAGATCTGACCACTCTCTGTTTTGTGCTACTATTTGTACAGATCTCTACAATAGCAGATTTAGTATCACTTACCACACTCCTTTACCAACAGTATCTACTATGAGCCAAGCTATATATTAATTTTCTCACAACCACCAGGCTAAATAAATATTATCTTGATTTTTAAAGATAAAGAAACTAAAGTTTAACAACAAATAATTTGCTGGTAAGAGGTGGGACCAGATTTCAAATCCATCTCTACCTGGCTTTAAAATCACTATTCTTGGGGTACCTGGGTGGCTCAGTTAAGGGTCCAACTCTTGGCTTTAGCTCAGGTCACAATCTCACGGTTTCATGAGTTCAGGCCCTGCACTAGGCTCTACGGTGGTGGCACAGAGCCTGCTTGGGAGTCTCGCTCTCTCCCTTCTTCTCTACTTCTCCCCCACTCATGCTGTCTCTGTCTCTCTCAAAATAAATAAGCTCAAAAAAAAAAAATAATAAATAAATAAAATCACTATTCTTACTACAACCTCCAAACCATAGAGGACTTCGAGATACCTGGTACAGGAACCATGAACCCTCAGCATACAGCAGGTAAAAGTAAAAGTCTGTTGAATAAATGAATAGGCTCTCAAAGTCTTTAGTAAGAATCCCACTTGAATTATTTAAAAATACCAGCTTAAAGTCTTCATTATGAATAAAGAAGTTTTTTTTTAAATGTTTAGTTTGAGAGAGAGGGAGAGAGAGCAGGGGAGGGACAGAGGGAAGAGAGAAAGAATCCCAAGCAGGCTCTGTGTTGCCAGCAGAAAGCCCGACATGGGACTTGAACTCATTAAACTGTGAAATCATGACCTGAGCTGAGATTAAGAGTTGGATGCTTATAACCAACTAAGCCACCCAGGCTCAGTAAAGAGTGACTATAGAGTTTTAAAATGAATTTTATTTAAATTTCATTAAATCAGTCTGACAGGGTAGACCTGATTTATGCTGAATTCCATTCAGAACTAAGTTTACCAATTTGGGACATATTTTATGTCAGGGCACTGGTCAATAGTTATGAACCCTGAAGAAACTATGGGTTATGTTTCCTAGAGTCTTCAGGCCTAAGGGGTATAAGCTGGCCTAAGTGTCCTCAGGCTGCACTTTAAGGAAGCCATTAAAGACACTGAGAGGGGTGCCTGGGTTGCTCAGTCCAACTTTGGCTCAGGTCATGATCTCGCAGTTTGTGGGTTCGAGCCCCGCGTCGGGCTCTGTGCTGAATGCTTGCTCAGAGCCTGGAGCCTTTTTCAGATTCTGTGTCTCCTTCTCTCTCTGCCCCTCCCCTGCTCATGCTCTGTCTTACTCTCTCAAAAATAAATAAATGTAAAAAAATTTTTTAAAAAATAAGGTCACTGAGAAACTGGTGGAAATGTGTCCAGAAAAAAAATGAGAGATGATAAACATGGGCTAACGTTTAGAAACTCTCAAGCTTATGCCACTAATGGGTTTCTACATATCTAAATCATCTGAGAATTTCCTAACTCTCGTTGTGGCAAAATAATATTTATTCTTCTTTGGTGCTTTCCTAAATGTTTCTGTGAAGATTTCTGTGCATAAGAAAACCACGGTCTTTAAGGAATTATTAAAAGCAAAGCATAAAAAATCCTGGTACAAGTAACTAGCTTAACATTAATGCTTATTTCTTAATAAGGAAATACTAATTGTAAGTGAAACCCATCCAAAGAGAAAAGGAAAAAGTATTTTAAAAATTCTCCCAGAAGAGTAATATGTAAGGTTTTAGTCCTACTTACAACAATCCAGTTCATCTGATTTGTCACTGCAATCCACATTATGATCACATTTCTTATGTTTTCCAATGCACTGACCATTGGAACAGCGGAACTGGTCAATTAAACAAAGCACTGGGAAAAAAATGCAAACAGTTTTCTTATTTTGACTATCATGTAAAGAGAAACTCTGGCAAGAGTCAAAAGTCACTTTCTGGGCACAAATGAAAAACCAATTAGACTTTAAAATATAACTTAAAAATTATTCTCTGGAGATTTCCATTGGTAGAGAGAAAAAAGTGGAAAAAGAAATCCTGCAGGAAATTTCCTATTTTGTTCTCTACATTAAATTGCATCTTTCATTAATAATTCTGTTAGGAATTAAAGAATTTTTTCTACATGAATTTCTAGACACTAAAAAAAATCTAGAGCATTTATTTGCTTGTTTTTACCACGTTAAAGGTTAGTGGTGCAAAGAGGAAAGTGTGAAATTATTTTATATTATAATAAATTAATCCACTACTTTAGGGTCCACTGGAAACAAGGACTATCTTTACATACTGAAGGTCTAATCTTTGGACCTCACTTCTCAGTGTGCAAAGCTTACTAAAGTGTAGTACCTTTTGCATGTTAAGTGAATTAAAACAATAATCTGGAAGAGGCTACCAGACTTCAACATAATCAAGCCAAATGTACCTGAAATAAAACCCAAATTTACCACTGAGCCAAAGCAATACTCTGAATTTCAAACAACTGAACATTAATGGGAAAAAAAGGCAGCCAGGCCCTACGACGTCTCGATACCTTCACAGTTCTTCTCGTCGGACTTATCCTGGCAGTTTGCATCTCCGTTGCATCGGAGGGCACCATCGATACACTGCCCACTGGCACACTGGAACTGGGACTCGGAGCACACGGGGCAGTTGAGCTCGTCACTGTGGTCTTCACACTCAGTAAACCCATCACACCGCCAAGCCACAGGGATACAGTCAATTTCTCCCGTGAAACAAGTAAACTGCTGAGGAGAACATGTTGGGGGCTCTTCAAATGACCAAGGGGGAGGGGAGTGACAAAAACATAATAGTCACACAAAGGTACAAACACACCTGAGTGAAGCTCATTTAATATTAACATATGCAAAACACTTTTTAACATATAAAGTTTGTAAACTATCCCATCAATCAGAGAAGAAATACAATTTTTACACTATAATGTTTAGATTCACGAACTTACAAAACTATAAGGCAGAAGTATTCTCATATATTATAATTCAAGTAGGATTATTTGCAGTCCATTATAATCTCACACATAATTTAGGGATAATCACTATAATTACCAACCTCCAAATATTTTAAGTTAGGCTCAAATTCATAAGTTTTCTAGTGCTGAGACTTTCAGAGTGGTCCAGGAACTCCTGGGGAGGGGATCTACAAGGTCAAAAGCGTTTACAATAATACTGAGATGCCAGTTGCCTTTCTCACTGTATTTGCACTGATGTTACAAAAGGAATGGTGGATAAAAGTCTTGGAACCTTAGCAAATTCAAGGGAGTGGGATCAAACTGTACTAGTAGGCATTACAGTCTACACAGCCACACACTCACAGTTAAAAAAAGCCAGTTTTATTTTTAAATGTTCTTAATGACTCCGTAAAGATATTAACTGTATTAAAGTCAACTCTTTGAAAACATGCTGTCTCCTCATAGTGTTTGATAAAATGCAAAGTATGAATAGAGCTCACGTTGCATACCTAAGTATGAGGATTTCTCCAGGGAAAGCACTTTGAGTTGTAAACTCAACCCAAAATGTAACACCATTTTAATTTTAATTTAAAAGAACTAACAAACTTACAGTTATTTGTACTTGGGTATTTGGTAGGAAGTTTTTAAAAAATGAAACAGTGAGCCTGTTACTTCAAGGAAAATCATGGCAAATCAGAACACTGTAGTTTTAAAGCATAATGTAACACTGGAGCTTTCAACCAGAAATTATAATTTTGGAGAATCTGTATCTAACACGGTAAGCTTGACAGATTCCCAGTACTTAAAAGGTTGGTTTTTTTTTAATGTTTATTTTTGAGAAGGAGAGAGAAGAGAGAGGATGAGGGAGGGGCAGAGAGAGACCAGACAGAGGATCCAAAGGGGACTCCTCACCGATAGCAGAGAGCCAGATGCAGGGCTTGAATCCACAAACTGTGAGATCATGATTGAGTTGAAGTCAGACACTTAACTGACTGAGCCACCCAGGTGTCCCAAAAGTTTTTCTAATGAGACTGGTAGTGATATAAACATGTGGTTTTTTATATTGTATAATGAAATTCATCAAAATGTGAAGGTCTGGGAATTTCCGGTTGAAATTCTAGTATTTCCAAATGACCACTGTAAGGTTACAAAATCAGGTCTGGGTAAAATATCCAATGAGAGGACAAAACAGATCAGTGGAGGTTAATTTAAGAGAGTCGGAGAAGATAATGGTTTCCAATTCCACACTGCAACTAAATCTGCAGTAAACTACCACTTGTCAGTATCTGGTGTAGAATTCAAGATATATGCATAATTATCTGAAAAGACTAATATTATAGTTCTCTGTTTTCCAACTACACTTGAGGCTAAATTTTCTCATATATTTCAACCAAAACTACATATTACAACAGATTGAATGCAGAAGTAGACATGAGAATCTGGCCTAACATTAAAGAGATATACAAAATGTAAAAACAATGCCACACTTTCATTAAAATTATTTTGCTTCCAAAAATATTGTTATTTCTTTTTTAAAATAATTTTTAAATATTTACTTGAGAGAGAGAGAGAGCACTCACAAGCGGGCGAGGGGCAGAGAGGAGGAGAGACAGAATCCTAAGCAGGCTCCACACCATCAGCGCAGAGCCCAATGCCGGGCTTGAACGCACAAACTGCTCAAGATCAAGACTTGGGCACTTACCCAACTGAGTCACCCAGGGGCTCCAAGATAGTTAAAACTTTCTTAACAAGTTTAACTTGAGAACATAAGCGTTTATTATTGTTATTTTTAATAAATATTTTTTAAAGTTCTTGATTTTAAATTCTACTACAGTAAATACAGATAAACATAACCCAAACAAAAGCTGTTTGAGGACCTTGATGATTTTTAAGAATGTAAAAGTTGCTAATGCCACTTTGAGAATTGCCATTCAAGCCCAATTTGTTTATTTTGCAAATGAGGAAACTGAGGCTCAGAGAGACTAAGTGGCTGCCCAAGGTCATAGTGCTTCCTACACACAAGGGTTAATTAAAAATAAAAGATTGGACCAAAAGGACAGCCTCTTTAGTTTTAGCCCATTGCCTTTATATCGCAGTTTTGTGGACTTCATTTAAAAACTTGTCTGTTGGGGCGCCTGGGCGGCTCAGTCGGTTAAGTGTCCAACTTCGGCTCAGGTCATGATTCTACAGTTCGGGGGTTCGAGCCCTGCGTTGGGCTCTGTGCTGACAGCTCAGAGCCCGGAGGCTGTTTCAGATTCTGTATCTCCTTCTCTCTCTGACCCTCCCCTGCTCACACTCTCTCTCTCACACAGAAATAAATAAAACATTAAAGATACATAGATAGACAGACAGATAGATAGATAGATAAAACCTGTTAGTAAATTTTCTACATAACATAACTTTATTAATATGACTATGGATCAGAACCTCTTATCTTTAAAGTAGGGCATACTGGGGCAGCAGCTCGGTGGCTCAGTCGGTTAAGGGTCTGACTCTTGTTTTGGTTCAGGTCATGAGCTCACGGCTTCATGGGTTTAAGCGTCACATCTGGCTCTGTGCCGGCAGCTCAGAGCCTGCTTGGGATTCTCTCTCTCCCCTCTACTGTTTCTCACCTACTCATGCTGTCTCTGTCTCTCTCAAAATAAACAAACAAACAAAACACTTTAAAGTAGAGAATATTGCAAATTACAGGTGAACATGTTACATGGGGAATTTGAAGTATTAATTATAGAGGGAATTTGAGCCTATTATGTATTCAGCACTATACTAGATCATGTGGAGAATAAAAATAGGTAAATAGGATCCATGTCCTTAGAGAGCTTATAATTTAATCTGGGCTGGGAAGAAAGAGACTAATGAATATGAAACAAAACATTACTCTGAACTGTATGTCAGGCAAACTGTAGTAACAAGTGCTACAATCCAGAGAATGGAGAAACAATACTGGCTGGTGAAGGTTTTAAAGATCATGAGAAGATGCTCCTTGAAAAATAAGATTTAGGATGGCATGCAAGAAGAGAAACACATCTCTGAACCACCACAAGTAAATTCACAGAAGCAAAACCGAACAGAACATACAACAGTGATCATTAACTCTAAGCAGCCGAACAAAAATAAAGTGAGATACCGAAGGAGGTGGATCGGTAAGACAGCACAAATGAAAACACATCTTAGGGTCAGGCAGAGGAATTTACCTCCAGTGTATAATAAATGTTAAATAACACACACTCTTATAAGATTTTAAGTAATCCCTATACGCAGCATGGGGCTTAAACTCACAACTCTAAGATCAAGAATCACACCAACCGAGCCAGCCAGGCACCCCCACAAAAAAATGTTATATACAAACACTGGCTACAGTTTTATTCTTAAGAACAGAAAAATGAAAACAATCAAAAGCCACTCAACAGGAGAATAAATATATTTTGGCATATTATACAGTGAAACATCACCAAGCAATAAAAAAGAAAAAAACTACTGATATACTCCACTATATGGCTGAAGCTCAAAAATATTAACCAAGAGAATCAGATACAAAAAGCATACATACATCATGATTCCTTATATAAAATACAAGAACAGATAAAGCTAAGTTATGGGTATAAAAATCAGAATAGTGGTTACTTCTATAAGAGAGCCAGCTGGGAAAGGGCATCAGGGTATTTTTCTTAATGACACACTGGATATATCTTGAATGCTGGTAACCCATTTGTTAAAATGCTCTATTAATGTAATACAAACATTTAAAAAATTTAAATACATACATTGAAAATAATCACTAATATGAAGAAAAAAATCAAAGGCCTTTTTAAAGACATTTCCTTTAAAAAATTTTTTTAATGTTTATTTACTTTTGAAGGAGAGGGAGGGAGACAGAGTGTGAGCAGGGAAGGGGCAGATAGAGAAGGAGACAGTATCCAAAGCAGGCTCCAGGCTCCAAGCTGTCACCACAAAGCATGAGGCGGGGCTTGAACTCACGAACCATGAGATCATGACCCAAGCCAAAGTCGGACGTTTAACCAACCGAGCCACCCAGGCGCCCCTAAAAAGACATTTATTTTCTAAATGGAAGATGGTTATCTCTGACTTAGTTCTACCTATGTCATCATTACATAAAGGTAAGCATTTCTAAGATTTGTCTTATTAGAGTATTACTAATCTAGCACCTTGATATGGAAACACTTGCTATTTTTTTTTATTGTGGTAAAATACATGTAACAAAGTTTACCATTTTAACCATTTTAAAGTATATGGTTCAATGGCAGTAAGTACATTCACATTATTGTGTAACACTTGTTATTCTGGGGGGAAGATATTTCAAGTACCAGAGCTTAACTTTTACTGTGTAAAAGTGTACTGTGTACACATTTGATCTCCCCAACTAAACTATACACTCCATCTCAAAGAGCTTCAAATCTCTTGCAGGCAGGGCAGAGCGCCTCACAGGTGCTACTAAATACACTGTTAATTATTTTTAAAAGTAAAGTTAGAAGAATAAAATATTCTTATAATACCATCTCATCAACAATTTTTCTGAGTGTATAAACCAATCTTTGTTTACAGAAACGTGTATTTAAGTAGTTGTTATCATAGCAGAAAACACCATTAACTCTTTTTTCTACTTGAGCCAAATTTGCTACATTTTTATTTGAGCTTATTGTCAAAATGTTTAATAGCTATATAAACTCAGTTACTTAATTTTCTTATCCTTAGAAATTAGACTGCTTTCACATTTCTGCCACTGTAGAGAAAGAATAGTCTTTTTCTTTCAGTTGAGTTAATTTAGAATTATCCCCAAGAGGATTATTTCGGAATCAAGGGAGTGAATATTACTATGATATTTAATGTTACCACAATATGCTTTGACAAGGGAATGTACCAATTTGTTATGCTCTCATGAGTGATTGAACCATTTTTACTACACCGTTATTATAGTGATCCCTTAAAAAAATTTTTTTTGGTAGGCAAATAAGTAAAAACAATAGGGAACTACTGATAGATCTGAATAAAAGAATATTCTTTTCACTGGATACATTCCCAGCAATGATACCTAAACCTGGTAGAATCTAGAATTCAGTAGATGGAGCATATAAGAGCTAGAATTAGTTCATTTCGTTACTTTCTGGGGTGAAAAAAGCTACTTTATTATTGGGAAATACACTCATACACAAGATGAGTTTCTCCCAATAAGGGCACTTCTGCCTTAGTCTCAAGATTTATTACTTGTCATGATGGATTCACTCTCTGAATAACCCAAAGGGCTAGCATAGTGCAGATGAATGGAATACAGATGACTCATCAAGTTAGGAGAAAGGGCAATTTACTGCCAAAGGACAGAATGCTAATTATGGAACATGTTAACTGGCATTTGGACTTGTACAAGAAAATAATGTATTTACCTCCACATGATAGCTCATCCTGAAGCAGAACCAAGTGCATGGGGCAGGAGCACCGGGTAGTACCATCTCCTTTTACAAGACAAATATGTGAACAGCCACCATTATCCTGAGCACAAGGGTGCTGTCCTGAAAAAAAGAGAAGAGAAAAGTAAAGAGAAAAAGGGAACAGGAGGGACAGTAGGAGAGGGAGAGAGAGAGAAAAAGGAAAGTTGAGGGAGGGAGGAAGGGAAGAAAGGAGTATAGCCCAGTCAATATCAATTATTTATGAACTGCCATGAAAACAAAATGTGAAATTACCTTGGATTTATATATAATTATAATACATATAAAATATATATATATATGCAATAATAATACATAATATGGGGCGCCTGGGTGGCTCAGTTGGTACAGTGTCCAACTTCGGCTCAGGTCATGATCTCATGGTTTGTGGGTTCAAGCCCCGCATCGGGCTCTGTGCTGACAGCTCAGAGCCTGGAGCCTGCTTCAGATTCTGTGTCTCCCTCTCTCTCTGACCCTCCCCTGCTCATGCTGTGTGTGTCTCTCTCTCTCAGAAATAAATAAAACATTAAAAAACATAATAATACATAAAAATATAATTCCTTACTCTAATCGCCACAAAAAAATGCAAGAAAATGAGAGCAATTTTAAAATGCAAAATACTTTTATCTAACCACTGTCTTTACATACTCCTATCTAAAAAAAGTTGATTACTGAAACTAAAAACAATGTTTTAGTTTTAGTTTGGGGAGAATGCAGAAACCTGGATAATATTCTATTTAAAATATAAAAACTCTTCTAAAGATTTTAACTCAGAAATTCTACCTTTATAAAAGATGATTTTACTTAAAAACCTTATTATTTTAATGAAATATAGAAATGATAAAATACAGAAAATTTGAGTTGTTACGTTAAAGAAAAAACTTAAGTTCACATGGATGGCAACCACTCAGAGAAAACAAAAACTATTTGATCAACTGCAAAAGTAACTTGCAGTGTTACAAATGTTCAATTTCCTTATATTTGGGTTAAATTAAACAAAGTTAAGCAACTTTTCAAAGTCTGCCTCACAAATTATGTTTAATGAAGTTGTTTTGAATTTTCTACTTAGCCTGTGTTAAAACTTGACATCTGTCATCAGAATACCAACATGTAATATAGCCACCCACTTATTATCTGCCTTCTCAATAACACATCACCCTGTTGCCAGCATGGGCTGATGTGACTAAAGGACCCAGCTATCTATAAATGAGATGTGCTCTACCATGGATGTCTCCAAGCGGGTATCAGCCATACTATAGTAGAATACACAACCTACATAGCACAAACTTTATTCCACGAGGCTTTGATAAAAATCTCACTCTCTTTAATCTTATTAGAAATTTGAAAAAAGAAAAAAAAAAAAAGGTTCTTCCAAATATAAAACCATACTTAAGTGTTGAATTATTAAAAAAAAGACATTCCCCCTAAAATTCTGAAAACCTCCATGGAGATATTATACAATAAAATAATCATTCATCAACTGAATAAATAGCTTAGAATTTATTACCTTCTTTTTCTAAAGTTTATTTTTGAGAGAAAGGATGAGTTGGGGGGAGATGCAAAGAGAGAGAGACAGGAGATCCAAAGTGGGCTCTGGCCTAACAGCAGAGAGCCCGATGCAGGGCTTGAACTCACAAACTGTAAGATCATGACCTGAGCCAAAGTTGGGACACTCAGCCAACTGAGCCTCCCAGGCACCATGAAATTACTGCCTTATTTCTATTAAGTTTTCAGCAATGAGTCACATGTCATAACTTAAGAGTGACAACAATTGTAATTCTCAAATATCCTGAACTTCTAAAGTTCAGGAACAGTGACAACATAATGAAGACATGAACAAGCAAAGGTGCTCTCCTTCTTTTCTCCTTTCATTCTCCAGTTTGATTTGAAAGCACTGTGCTGAGAAGTTAAGGATTTTCAATAGCTCTCTTTTTAATATTTCATTTAACACTAGGGTTCCTGGTACGATCACATAAAACCCATAGTAGTGATTGCCATGAGGGGTCTTTTGATATTAGTAAGAAATCTGAGCAAGATAATGAGCCATATTAAAAAGTTTCCAGTAAGATTTAAAAAAAAAAAAATCATGGTTACTTTTCTAAGCTGAGAATTAAAAAATTTATCTGGGAGGAAAACAAACAAGCACTTGTTAGGTGTAGTCTTCTGTAAGTTCATTTCGAAACTTTTGAAAACACGAATTATTAGTTTATTTTGTTTTTGCTTATTAAAAAGGTTATTCCAAGGTAACTATATTCATCATTATATAATTTTTGCTTTAATTCAAACTGTGAGGGCAAAAGAAATACATACTTTATACCAATACTCTTCATGGGGCTAAGGTGAGAAAGGAGGCATGACAGGGAGAGTGCTGTATCCGGGGCAGTTTTTGAAAATGAGCAAGACCATTTCTTTCCCCACTGTTGTTTTATAGGGAAAAGATGTTTAATTTGAAAAAGTTCCCAGATGAGTTTGAAGTAAGGTTTTAAAAACACAAGAGTATAAAAATCAGCAAAATTAAAAGTGCATAAATATCTGTTATTAAAAAAAAAAAAAGGCAAGAAGGGACAGAACAACATCTTAATCTCTTACGACAAACAGGAATTCTGCAATTAGCAGTACGTCATCAGCACTTACTATATTCCTGAAGGTTCAGCTCCTTTACTGCATGAATGTCACTAAGCTGGGCAATTCGAGCCTGGACTTTGGTTCTACCCTCTCGACCTGTCATGTCAATTTTTTCAATCATTTGCTGCTGCTTATCAATCCAATATAGCCAGTTTTCAAACACAGTCAGTCCCACGGGCTGCAAGATATTGGAGTCTTCTAATACTATCCGGTTGGCACCTTGGAAGGAGAACATTCAAGAGCAATGATTCATTCATGTGGGTCAAGTCACACATTCAACAATTATTGATCGAAGTTCAGTTAGATTCTAAAAGTACTGAAAAGGAAAATATGGTAAGTTAGCTCTTTATCACAAAAAGTAAAAATTACTCTCAGAAGATATATATATGCCAGAAAACAGATTAGACATTTAAGTACCAACAAAAGCAAGGAAGTACCCAATACATAGTAAATACCTCAGTTCATAGAAACATGGACAAAAACTTAAGGGTAGTTTTCAAATATTTTAAAAAGCAGACTCTATGTTTCAAATTAAATTTTATGAAAAGCTGTAACATATAAAACAGATAAAAATCGTACTTCTCTGGATAAAGCAGAAACAAACAAAACAACAGCAACAAAACCCTGAAGAGCAGGATGCTTCTGATGGGGGCAAGGCATTCACAGAACAAAAGAAAGCTGGGAAAAAAAAATTCAACAAGAGGGTTTGAAGATAAATTTGAAAAACTCAGAAAGGAGAACACAATGAAAAAGAGATGGAAAGTAAAAAAAATACTCTCAACATCTGAGTGAAAGTTCCAGAATGAGAAAACAAATCATTAAAGAAACAACATAAAAGAAAAAAGAAAACTTGAACTCAAGATGTAAGTTTCCAGGGGCACCTGCCTGGGTGGCTCAATTGGTTAAGCGTCCGATTTAGGCTCAGGTCATGATCTCACACAGTTCATGGGTTCGAGCCCCATGTCTGGCTAGTTCAGTTCAGAGCCTAGAACCTGAAGCCTGCTTCAGATTCTATGTCTCCTTCTCCCTCTGCCCCTCCCTTGCTCACGTTGTCTCTCTCTCTCTCAAAAACAAACAAACAAACAAACAAAAAGATGTTAAATTTCCAGATACAACACCTAGTAACCAGTTCAATGAAAGAAAGAAGAAGGAAGTCAGGGAGGGATCACACAAAGGCATGTTATCATTAGGTTCTAGAACATTTAGGAAAATGAGAAGATGTTAAAAGTTTCTGGAGGGGAAAATGAAGGATCAAATACAAATAATCGAGAATCACAACGACATCAAACTTCCCAACCTGAGGTGGCTGAGGACAACAGAGTTCTGCCTTCAAAACTGGGAGATAAAAATAGTTATGAAATGGCAATGAGAAAGAATGAAATCTGGCCATGTGTAGCAACATGGATGGACCTTGAGGGTGTTATGCTGAGCGAAGTAAGTCAGGCAGAGAAGGACAAATATCATATGTTTGCACGTATAGGAGGATTAGGAGGAACTTAACTGAGGACCGTGGGGGAGAAGGGGGGAAATACTGGGAGAGAGGGAGAAAGGCAAACCATGTGAGACTCTTGAATCAGCTGAGAACAAACTGAGGACTGATGGGTGTGGGGGGGAGGGGGGCATGGAGGAGGGCACTTGTGGGGATGAGCCCTGGGTGTTACATGGAAACCAACTTGACAATAAACTATTTGTAAAAAAAATAATAGTAAATAAAAATAAAATAAAAAAATAAAAAATAGTTATGAAACATGAATTCTATACATATCCAAATTATCAATCAAAATGTGAGGGGAAAAAATTCAGACAAATAAATGAAAATTTTTAACCTCCTATGAACCCCTTCCAAGAAGTAATAGAGGATGCAATCTACCAAGAAAAAGAAATTGGCCAGAGAAATGGAATCCAGTAAACAGTGTTCAGCACTAAGGAGAATGGCAGGTGCATTCCCAGGATAATAGTGAAAAGAAGTTGGCCTAAAAAAGCAAACGAATCCAGACTGGAGCAAGATGATAAAGAAATTCAAGAGGTATGCTTTCAATTAAAGAGAAAAAAGATGGACTGCTTGATCCATCTGTATGCACTGAATCAATATTTACATTAGACAAGATTAACTTCAGTGGAAAAAAAGCTACAGAGGGCAACATGGCTAAAGGTAGTATTTTCACAGCCATAAATAACAATTAAGTATGAACTTAAAAATTATGATGTAACTATCCTGGGAGGATAGGAGGAGAGTTCATATGAGTATTTTGGGCTTATATGGTTTAAGGCAGCAAAATCTTTATCTTCCACCTGTAAGTCAACTTGTGATGTGTAAAACTGAAAACCTGAGAAATACCAGTTTTAAGCAAGTTATTTAAAAATAGATGCCTCAGAGCGGGAACTGAGAGTAGGCAGGAGAATGGTAGACTTACTTTCTGTTATAACTAAACAGAAGCATCTGATTTCCACAAATATTTACATGTATTACTTTGATGAGGTTAAGATAAAAATAAGAAGAATGAATTAAAAGGATTAGTTGTGTAAGGATGGTCTCAAGTGGACCACTGAGAAAAAAAAGAGCTGTCACCAGTGTCACTGCAGAGTCCCAGACATGAGAAGGTCCTGATCTCCTTTGATGGCAGTGATAAAAGGAGAAGTAAAATACTGGAATCAACAGTGGAAAGACATACTTGTTTATTCAACAAACTATGCATGTACTAAATGCAGCCCAGTGTAAAAGTGTCTGTGGTCTTCCCAAAATATGAAGCAGAAAGAGATCCCAAGATAAAAGTGTATGATTATCTGTGAATATACAAGGAAGGAAAAAATAAAACTACCAGTTTTACACTAACCTTTTTCAGAAAACAGAAAAAGAGGAAACATTTTATGAGGCCAACATAACCTAAATGGCAAAATGCCAACAAGTACATTGTAAGAAAGGAGAATTATAGGGTAATCATTCTCGTGAACAGATACAAACCCTTAAAACATTAGCAAATCAAATCCAGCAATATATAAAAAGGAAAATGTTATCATTCCAAGTTTGATTTACTCCAGCAAACTAGGAACAAAAGGAACTTTCTTAATCTGATAAAAACATTATCTACAGAAAACCTCAGCAAACATAATAGCTAATCATGAAGCACTGAATGCCTTCCTCTAAATCGAGAATAACAAAACAAAACAAACACACAAGGATTCTATTGTTCTATTCAACACTGTCCTGGAGGTGTCAGCCAGGACCTTGTTCCTACGGTAACAAGGAAAAAGTATTGCAAAAGAAGAAACTAAACTTTCATTATTTGTAGACAAATGGTTCTATGACATACAAAATCCTAAAGAAATCACACATATATGAATTTAACAAGGTCTGTGGGAACAAGCTCAATATAACAGAATAGGAGACAAAAGGAAAACATGTCTATATTCCAGCCACAATCAGAGAATAAAATATCAAAAATTTAGAACACACTTTACTACTAGCATTCAAAAGCTTCAAATACCAAGGAATAACTCCAGTGTAGATGGGAAAGACCTCTATGAAGAAAATGATAAAACACTGAGGGAAATTAAAGTTCTAAATAAATGGAGGGATATGTTCATAATTTGGAAAATATTATAAAAATAATTCTCTCTAAATTGACCTATAAATTCAAAGCAACCCCAGTCAAAATTGTACTAGGTTTCTTTCATTTTTGGTGGAAACTCAGAAGCAAATTCTAGAATGTATTTGGAAATGCAAAAAAAAAAAAAAAATGCAATTAGCCATCTTAAGGAAATAGTAAGGACGAACACTGCCAAATAAATTTGTTATAACATTATAATGATTAAGACAATAAAATATCATGTAAGACAGTGACCAAGGGAACATTAGAAACAAACTCACAGAAATACAGTCACTTCATTTACAACAAAGGTGACATTAGAAAACGGTGGAGAAAGTATGGTCTTCTCAAAAACTGGTGTTAAGTCAAATAGTAATGCAGGGGGTGGGGGGCAGATTTTAACCCCTACCTCACCCCATGCACAAAAATAAATTGCCAATGGATCTAAATGAGAAAAGTTAAGCAAAAAAATTTTAAGGAACAAAACCCACAAAATATCTCTGTGACTTGGCAGTAGGCAAAGGCTTCTTAAATAGAATGTAAAACGTACTAATCATAAGGGGGAAAATTAGTAAACGGTACTGCACTAAAATTAATAACCTTTTCATCTAAGGACACCATTGGAAGACTGAAAAGGTAAATCACAAACTGGAAGATTTATGCAATACATTACCTTTCCCTACAAAGGAAAGTATAAAGATGTACTAAAAATTATCAAACAAGACCTAAACAAATGGAGGGATCTATCACAGGGATGAAAAGACTGAATTTCTTTAATATGCCCATTCTCCTCCAATATATATGTAACTTGATAATGGATTAATAGTCTGAATAAAGAGTTTTTAAAAATCAGTGGTAGAAAAACGGGCAATAGCAATTCACAGAAAAAATGTGAAATTTCTGAAAAAATGTGAAAAAGTAATAGCAATTCACAGAAAAATGAATGACCAATAAATTAATATCAGACAGGGAAATGCAAATTTTATTAATGAGATATACTTTTAAACTGCTGCAACAGTAAAAATTTAGAAGTCTAACAATACCAAACACTGAAGGGACAACTCACACACCTCTGGTGAGTATTTTAAATTGACATAATCACTCTGAAGAGCAATCTGGATATATCTATTCAAGGTGAATATATACATAGCACATTAAATAGCAATTCTAGCGGCGTCTGGGTGGCTCAGTCGGTTAAGCATCTGACTTTGGCTCAGGTCATGATCTCATGATTCGTGGGTTCAAGCTCCGCATGGGGCTCTGTGCTGACAGCTAGCTCAGGGCCTGGAGCCTGTTTTGGATTCTGTGTCTCCCTCTCTCTGACCCTCCCCTGCTCAAGCTGTCTCTCTCAAAAATAAGTAAAACATCAAAAAAAATTTTTTTAATAAAATAAGGAATTACATTTCTTGGTTACCTGAGAGATCACTGCTTTCAATTCTCCGGAGATCGGAATCTGCCCAAAAGAGTTTGCCCAATCTGCTATCAAGGGCTAACGCAACTGGTTTACTTAAGCCACTAAAAAAGAGGACCTCCCGTTCTGTTCCATCCAAAGCAGCCCGTTCAATTTTGGGAGACCTTTCCTGAAGATTGGTAAAATACATATACCTGAAAAGAAAAGAGGAAATAGTAAGTTTATCAAAGTAAGAAACCATACAAAATGAGAATATTCTTAAGATACAAAAAGTAGAATATTTTAAAATCTTATTTTTAAATGTTTTAGAATGTATTTTTTTAAAGGCCATGGGATACCTTTATTACTTTTGATAACAGTAACACAGGGTATACAAAAGTTTTTAAGGAGCTAATTTTCATGAATAAAATGAAATGATAGACACGGGCACACCTATTCTTTTGGAATATTACAATACTTAAATAAAAAAAAATAATCAGAGAGACCTGGACTCAAAATTTTAAATTCCTTCTCCAATTAGTCTAGTTCATAACTAAAAATAAATCATATATAAATTATTTCTTATATTCAACTTTTAAAGGTTATCTATTTCCTGTAACTCTTTTGAAGTAAGCTCCTTCCCTCGCTGAATTCCTTATAATTCATTCAGATGCAAATAAGTACTATTTTATGAAATGTAAAGCTCTGTATTGAATGAAACATATTAGTTCTTGTCATAAAGGAACCTAAAGTCTGTAGAAAATATAACACGGAAAAACAATGATTGAGGTAGAGGACTAAGCATAACAAGAGAGAGGCACAGATACAGAGTGCTGGGTATCTGAGGAAAGGGGAAAACCACACCAGGGTGGGCTGGGCGAGATGGAGAAGCTCCCTGCAGTTCTAATGGTCTCGGATGTATGGGCAGAAATTAGAACTAAAGCAGTAGTGGCAAAGGAAAGAAATTCTAGGCAGTAAAATCAGAGAAAGCAAAAGTATAAGAAAATGCAGGGGCAGGTAGATAGGGAATATTCAGGCTTTTCACTAAAGCACAGGATATTCTAAGGTAAGCTGAAAAGAGCTGAAATGAGCTGAAAAGGAAGGCTGACAAGGGCCTCAGATGCCAAGATCTCTAAATGCAACCTGAGAAACACACCCTTTCTCCGGGTTTACCACAATGGCTCGAGGTCGGTCTTGCTCGCCTTTTAATACCACTCCAATTGATCTCCCATCTAATCTTGTTACATTAATGACATTGGTGGCCTCACAAGTCCAATAAATGTAGCGGCTATAAATATCAATGCTGAGGTCATAGGGTTGTATTTCCAGGTTCTGATTTGGAACTGAGCTCACAACCACAGTAAAACCCTAGGGAAAGAAACAGACACACACACACACACAGAAAATTAGACTCCAATCCAGAGAGCCCTGAGGTGATCGCTCACTACTGCTACCTAGTACAAACCTGAGAAGGAACTCTCAAGTCTCACCAGACATTTCTTAATAATAGATTTTTTTTTTATGGGTAATGTGCTTCTTTGTTATCAGGCATTTTAAAGGTTCCCTTTGGCTATTATGACATGTAGCAGAGGAGGGAGCTGGGGCCGCATTAGTTGCTCTAGGAGGCTGGCAGTGCACTGATGAGAGTGGGAAGGTGGCAGCAGCGTCCTGTAAACTGGATCCAGCTGCAGCTAGAACCGTCCCTACAAGTCCTCCAAAGCAGTGGTTCTCGACCAGGGGCCTCTGGCACGATGGGCAGACATTTTTGACGGCCACATCTATATGGGCACAACTAGTATCTAGCGGGTGGAGGTCAGGGATGCTGTTAAACAGCTTACAGTATATGGGTCATCCCTCCACAACAAAGAGTTATATAGCCTAAAAATGTCAACAGTGCTGAAGGTGAGAAACCGCTTACAAAGACAACAGCAATTAGGGCCAGAAACCACATTGACTTGTCATGTCCTTCTCCAATCCTCAAACCACCAAAAAAAAAAAAAGTTTTTAACAAAACGAAGCAAAACAAAACAGGTTCTGTTTATCTGTTCTATGTGAATAAATTATATTTCATTTACCTGGCAACCCTGAGATAATATATTCCTTAATGAGACTATCTCATTTATGTGCTGTGTCCTTGGCTGTGTAATAACAGCTATAATTTCTATTACTTCTCAGCCTGTGAGTCCTGGTCTACATAGTGTAAGGTGCATCTGTGATATACCATTATAGCTACACCCCTCAATGATCCTTCAACAGCCCCTAAATAAATGATCAACTCACCCTTCTAAACCTCTTAAAAATAATTAATAATGATAGAACTGTTATTTACTGAGTCTATACATACTATGTAACAGATACTGAGCTATATGTTTTACATTGTTTTCAGCTAAAAAGTTCCTAAGAATCTTAGTGACACAGATAGATCAAAACCAAGGTCTATTTAATTTCAAAGCTTCTAACACTCCATGTAAATGAAACCATAATGGAAAAAAATAAACAGATATGAGTGAGTGGCGGTCACAAAGTCATTACCAACATAATGAACCTAAGTTTCCTTATACAATTTTTATTCCAACAGCATCTCCAACAATTAAGATCTTTGATAATGATCAAAGATCATTAGGAGGAAAAAAAGCTGCTAGGTCCAGAATTTCAGGCTCCCTCCCCCGACTCGAGAATTAAGAAAAACAGATTGGTTGGTTAGTCCAATTACTGGGCAAAGGAAACAGAATTTGAACTGAGCCCTGAATTACCTGGCTGCCATCTTCTTGTGCTTTTCGGATCATGTTTTGCCGTGAGTCAATCCAATAGAGTTGCTTGTCCAGTGGGTCATAGTCAATGGCCCGGACATTCCGAAGGCTGTGGATAGGAAGGATGATGTCAGGGCTCTGCTGCTCATCAATCACCATGCGGTTGATGGCACTTTTCTGACTGAAGAGCAGGAAAGTAGTTGGTGCTTAAATAAAGAAAAGAGCAAATTTTAAATACAATTACTCTAAATCTTGTATCACTCAAAGACTTGATCAAACTCTGTTGTCTACATTTCACACAAAACAGACCCAGACGTTAAAGAGGTAAGGTTGAGGACAAAACCCTCTGGCACGTCCCTAGAAATTCTCCTTAAGGTGACACTAATGAGCACTGTTCTACCAAACCAGTTATGAATTTACCCAGTGACATAGGCCCCTAGACTATTTTGTTCCATCTTGTCCACAGTGCTATAAAAGTAGACTTGATTTCAATAAAGCATTTGATAAAGATATCAAAATTCTCCTTGTGTGCCAAGTGAGTAACCCTACTCCTCCATAACTTATTCCATGGGTGGCAGGAAACCTGGGTTTCCACAGGTCAAGGCAGAAATTTCAAGACTGATTTTAGTCTCAGCTCTCTCATTATCTAGTCACTTGATCATAACTAAGTCACTGAACCTCTTTGGGTCAAAGTTTGCTCAACTCTAAAATAAGGTTACAGCTGTCTTGTCCTGCTCATTGAGTTCCTATAAGAATTTTACATTTATGAAGATACTTTAAGAATTAAGGGCGCCTGGGTAACTCAGTTGGTTAAGCCTCCTACTCTTTTTTTTTTTTTTTTTTTTTTTTTAATGTTTTATTTATTTCTAGGAGACAGAGAGAGACAGTGTGAGCAGGGGAGGGTCAGAGAGAGAGGGAGTCACAGACTGAAACAAGCTCCAGGCTCTGAGCTGGCAGTCAGCACAGAGCCCGACGCGGGGCTCGAACCCACGAACCGCGAGATCATGACCCAAGCGAAAGTCGGACGCTTAACCGACTAAGCCACCCAGGCGCCCCAAGCCTCCTACTCTTGATTTCGGCTCGGGTCATGGTCTCAGAGTTCGTGAGTTCAAGCCCCGCTTCGGGCTCTGCACTGTCAATGTGGAGCCTACTTGGGATTCTCTCAGGGCACCTGGGTGGCTCAGTCAGTTGAGCACCTGACTTGGGCTCATTATCTCAGTTTCTGGGTTCAAGCTCTATGTTGGGCTCAGTGCTGACAGCTTGGAGCCTAGAGCCTACTTTGGATTTTATGTCTCCCTCTCCGTCTGCCCCTTGCCTGCTTGTACTCTGTCTCTCTCTCAAGAATAAATAAACATTGGGGCACCTGGGTGGCCCAGTTGGTGGAGTGTCCAACTTCGGTTCAGGTCATGATCTCTCAGTTCATGGGTTCGAGCCCCACGTGGGGCTCTGTGCTGACCGCTCAAAGCCTGGAGCCTCCTTCAGATTCTGTGTCTCCCTCTCTCTTTGCCCCTCCCCTGCTCATGCTCTGTCTTTCTCTCTCTCAAAAATAAACATTAAAAAAAATAAAAATAAACATTTAAAAAATGTAAAGCATTACATCATTTATACTTCAGTAAAAAAGTGTAAGGTGTTATATAAACATAAAGTAAAATAACTATTGTTTATTGTATCAGTAGTAGCAGTAATAAAGTTAGTACTAATAAAAATTAAATTCTCATGGATTGTAATTACAGGTTTTATTTTGCATTGTGTGGATAATTGCAAGGAAAGCCAGTAAAAATCTCTCTCTTGTTTGTTCTCACAGACATGCACCTGCATACACAAAACTAGTAATAACAAACACTTTATATTCATTATCTCTATCCTTATTAAAAAAAAAAACCCCTTGTATTTATATTTAAAAAAAAATATTAATCTGATATCAAGTTGATGTCCTAGGTTAATGAAATGGGGAATGCAATAGAGATAACCCTGGGGACTCAGCCACTGATTACTATGTAGGAAAACGTCTAGAAAACATCAACATTTGGGGCACCTGGGTGGCTCAGTGGGTTAAGTGTTCAACTTCTGCCATCAGCATAACGGCTCAGGTCACGATCTCATGGTTGAGATCAAGACCCACTTGAGATTCTCTCTCTCCCACTTTCTCTGCTCCACCCCTGCACCATCTCTTGCTCAAAAAATAAAATAAAGAAACAGCATTTGACAGTGCTACCAACAACTTCAAAGTCTATTAAGTATTTCGAAGATCTTCATTAAACCATATATAAAAATTCCATAGTTATACTCCATTCTCTTGGTATTCAGTCATCACCTAAATTCAGTAGAATTTTTTTTTCATGGACATAAACATAAATGGCCAATCTAGAAGTCCTTGCTGTATTTCCTCCCAGGGCCCATTCTTCACGACTCCATCAGGTGTGGTTCCCTGGTTTACTGTACATTTACATGCAAATGGCTTAAATCCCAAGGAAACTCATTGGTACTCATAAGAAACTTGGTATTTAGAATACTGAAATTCTTTTGTTTTTTTAAATGAAGCATAACTGACACACAATGCTACGTTCACAACACTGAAATTCTGCCTTATGTAAATTCTTCACTGGCGAGAAGCCCATACCTGGCTTGGAAGATTCAGAAAGGATCCCCAGGACTGCACTGGAACCCTCCATTATCTGGAGTTGGCTCCAACACATACTGGTCTAACAACTTTTAGCAATTTGAGTAGAACACCCACCCTAAGTAGTAAGAATGTGTGTCACAACAGGGTAGCTTTTTTTTCAAAGAATTATTTTTTGGCAGTACCACTTTCTTGTAATTGAATAAAAAAGGGGTGGGGGGAAGCTCTAAAGTTTCCAACACAAAAATCACCACTTAGTACTAAGACATACAATGAGGCTTAGACTCCAGAGTTTTAGTTGCAACTTTTTCTGCCGGGGAAACAATCAAATATATATTTGGCTCCTACCATTTTTACTGGGCACTTTTTTTGTTTGTTTGTTTTTTTTGAGGGGGGCAAGTTTTAGCCTTCAATTAGATAATACAATTAGGTGTTTTAGAAATGTAGATTAAGACAAAGTCAAACACAGCTTCAAATAAATGCTTGTTTTGAAAGGTCTACATATGACAGTAACAGAAGCTGATGTTTTCACTTATTTCAATGAAGACTTGATTCACTCATTCAGCGCTTAAGTGACAAAGAATATGCAATTTTGTAAGCCCAAATCCACCCTAATTTATGTAACCCCTAGCTCCCTCATCTCCTGAAGAACGGTACTTTAAAAACTGTCATACAGGCTGAGTTTTACATTCTCACAATGTAGACAGACGTGGTGTGAAGTAGGAGGGAGGTTTTCAGCTCCTTTCGAAGGTATAATTGTTCACCTGCAGCTTACAGGAAGGCGATGCTCTTGTGGAAGAACTTCATAAACTACAAGGCCAAGTCCATCTCACCTGACTATGCCGTTTGTGCACTGTGCCAAGGGCATGAGGAGGGACCAAAGTCCAGTCCACACTTTATCAGCCAAGCCATGCACCTGTGTGGCTGCAACTGCTGAAAGGAAACCATCTTTTCCTAATTTGCACAAAGGTGCCAAAGAGACCAGCCACCTCAGTACTGAACAAGGGATTACACAATTTGGCTTGTTTCCTCCCTGACTTGATCTCTTTATTCACTCTAATCCAGGGACACTGGCCCCCTAGGTGTCCCTCTAACATGCCGGACATGCTCCTCCTAGGGCCTTTGCATTTGCTGTCTCTTTTGCTTAACAGGTCTTCTCACAGATATCCACATAGCTCATTTCCTCACCTCCTTCAGTTCTTGAAATAATGTCATTTTATCAGTAAGGATTCCTCTGATCATTGTATTTAACTTGCAACCCTCCTCCTCACCCCTTCTTGCTCTTAATATTTCTCCAAAACATTTATCTCCATCTAACCCATGATATAGTTTACTTACTTGGTTTGCTATCTGTCCCACTGGACTATTTCATTCACTGCTACATTTTCTACTGGCTCGAATAATGCCCAGTATGTAGCACACATTCAGTAAATATTCATTGGAAGAATAAATGAATAAACACACAAAGAAATAAGCATTAGATCACAATAACTAAGGGATAGCCCTGTAGCCCCAATTTTGAAAGTAAGAGAATATAATTATTTCAGATAATTGGGAAGGACAAGAAACCAACATTTATTTAGGACCTCCAACATGTCACTCATCTTCTAGATATTAATCCCCAAATTATCATCTCCATTTTTAGGTAAGCAAACTCAGAGAGGTTAACTATCTTCCCCAGGTCACGAAGCTGGTGAATGGAATAGCACATGTATTTTTCCATGTCCTTCCCTGCTTCTTCATTCTTTTAATTTACAATGATTTCTTGAATCATTACCATTTACCAAGCATGGTTCTAGGCACCTAAGATCAGTGAAAAACAAAACAAAACAAAAACACTGCTCCAGGGAGTTTATGTTCCAATAAACAGACAATAAGCAATTAACATAATTAAGAAGTTATAGTATATAAATATGAGGGCACATAAATTATATACGATAACAAAGAATAAGTGTTACAGGAAAAAGAAAAAGTACAGGTAAGGAGATGTGGCAATGCTAACTAGGGTGGAAGGATGATTTGCGATTTTAAATAGGGCAGATCCAGTCTCACTGTGCAGGTCACAATTAAGCAAAGACCTGGAGATGAAGTATATCCATGTAAATATTTGGAGGAAAAACATTCCAAAAGGCAATAAGCAGTACAGTAATCCAGAGCTGAGAGTGACTGGCATATTTGAAAGCAACAAGGCTAGTGTAGCTGTCACGAAGAGAGCAAGGGGGAGAATAGTGAAAGCCAAGGTTAGAGAAGCAAAGGGGAAGGATGCAAACTGTAGGGTGCAGATCACGTAGGAACCGGTACGCCATTATAAGAACTAGGTCTTTACTCTGTATGAAATGGGGAGCCACTGTAAGGTTTTGAGCAGAGAAACAACATGATCTGATTTAGCTTTTGAAACACAGGTCAAACATGAAAAGATGCTCAATATCATTCACCATCAGGGAAATACAAATCAAAACCACACTGAGATACCACCTCACACCTGTCAGAATAGCTAAAATTAACACCACAAGGAACAACAGCTGTCGGGGAGGATGCAGAGAAAAGGGGAACCCTCCCACACTGTTGGCGGGAATGCAAACTGGCGCAACCACTCTGGAAAACAGCATGGGGGTTTCTCAAAAGTTAAAAATAGAACTACCTTCCAATCCAGCAATTGCACTATTAGGTATTCACCCAAAGGATACAAAATTACTAATTCAAAGGGGTTCACATGTCCCAACGTTTACAGCATTATCAACAAACAGCCAAACTATAGAAGGACCCCAAATGTCCACTGACTGAATGGAAGATGTAGTATATATACAATGGAATATTACTCAACCATCAAAAGGAATGAAATCTTGCCATATGCAACAATGTGAATGGAGCTACAGTGTATTAGCTAGGCAAAATAAGTCGGTCAGAGAATGACAAACATCTTATGCTTTCACTCTCATGTGGAATTTAAGAAACAAAACAGATGAACATATGGGAGGGGGGAGTAAAAAGAAAAGAGAAAGGTAAACAAACTATATCTTAAAGATAAAGAACAACCTCAGGATTGATGGAGGGAAGTGGATGAGGGAGGGGCTAGATGGATGATGGGTACTAGGGAAGGCACTTGTTATGATGAACATTGGGTGTTATATGTAAGTGATGAATCACTGAATTCTACTCCTGAAACCACTATTGCACTGTAACTAGAACTTAAATAAAAATCTGAAAAGAATACATACATACATACATACATACATGAAACACAGGTCAAGAAGTAATTTATACACAATGTTAGAAAACTTTCTAAAGGCAAGCACTTTGTGTTAAATTTCTCTCATAATCTGCCTTGGAATCTAATATATCTTTACACAAATATTAAGTAGTACTAATTATAAAAAGAGGACACAACTGGGGCACCTGGATGGCTCAGCAGGTTAAGCACCCGACTCCTGAATTTGGCTCAGGTCATGCATGATCTCAGTTTGTGGGTTTGAGTCCCACATCGGGCTCCACTCTAGAAGCACAGAGCCTGCTTTAGATTATCTTTCCCTCTCTCTCTCTCTGCCTCTCCCCTGCTTGCATTCTCTCATTCTAATATAAATAAGTAAACTTAAAAAAAAAAAAAGACTACACAACAGAAAGCCACTTGAAGCCCTGCTGATCTATCTCCAAAAGGCAGCCAAAGACAAATAGATATGGGGACTCTTGGCACCAATTTCTCACGGCCTTCACTCAGCAACTAATACGCACAAATATATGCAGCAAAAACAATAATGATCTCAAAAGGTCTTTCCATATTCCCTTTGTCTCCATTCTCCATCAGTCATTACTTCTATTTTCTTCCTTCCATTCAACGTCAAACTCCTTGAAAAAGAGAACTACCTCCCTTCCCCGTCCCCACTCACATTCTGACCAACTCTAATCTTTAACCAGTACTTCCCTGCAACTCATCTCTTCAGGGCTACTAATCACCACCTTCTTTAAGAATCCAGTGGACATGATTCTGGGATTCCCCTAACTCAGCCCGTCAACAGCATTCAGCACAGTTCTCGGCTTTGGAATGATCTTATTTCCAGTGCTTTTCCTTTTACCCCTCTGGATGCTACTTTTTGGTGTCCACTGCAAGCTCTCCCTCCTCAGACAGACTCCTTAGGTTACCAGGCCCCTTCCTTTCTCTATACCAGGAGCTGGCAAACTGCAGCCCACAGCTATATCTTGCCCTGCTGTTTTGGAATAGTTTTTTGGATTTCAGACACGTTTTAAAAATGTCTTGTCTATGGCTGCTTTGATGCTACAGTAGACAGAGTTGAACAGGTATGAGAAATTATATGACTCACAAAGCCTAAATGTTTACTCCCTGGCCCTTTACAGAAAGTTTGCAAACTCTAGCTCCATACCCTCTCCCTAAGTAATCTTGCCCATTTTAAATACGTTCTGGCAATTCCAAAATTTATTTATCTTCAACCTCATGTCTCCCCTCTTCTATCGAACTACCTATTAAATGTATCTATGTCAATGTCCCATAGGGAAATTAATATAAACATGCCTAAAATTAAACTTCTCACTCTAGTCTTCTCATCTCCTACCTACTTAACTACTCAAACCAAAACTCTAAAAGTCACCCTTGCCTCCTCCCACTTCTTCTTCTTCACATACAACCTATTGTTCTGCTCATTCTAGCTCCAAAATATACCTTCCACCCATCAGCTTCTCTCTGTCAGCACTGCCACGCCCCAAGCAAACCTACCAGATTACCACAGCAGCCTGGCTGACCTCCCTGCTACCGTAACTCTTTCTCTTCATATCCGTTCTACACAACAATCAAATCATATTCTATCTTAATTTTCACAGCAACTTTACACAGTAGTTACTATTATTGTTATTCCCATTTTACAAAAGAGAAAATTCAGGCTTAAAAAATTTATGTAACTTTAGTAAAACTAAGAACTATTATGTGGCAAAGACTCCACTAAATCTTTAGACTATAAAACTTATATCCTTTCTTTTTTACAACTGAAGGTTTGTGTCAGAATACAATGAATCCTTTCCTATATGACTTCTTATACTTTCAGTCACAGAATAAAGTAATTTCAATAGTTAACTGAACATATAATAGCTATTATTATTATATACATTATTTAACATTGTATGTTAGATTTAAATATGTTATCATGTAGAATATATATTTTAAACTTTTTATACAGTATGTATTTCATATATTTTTACATATTACATTATCATGTCATATATGTGACTAATAACTGAATAATTAATAGCTAATCCAATATCCTATAGCAGTTTTGTTACCAGCTACCAGAGTGAACCATATCGTACACTCCTCTGCCATGAATTTATTCTTTCTGATCGAATTCTCTATTTCTTTATCATATCTAGCAATTTGTTCTAGAAGACATGGGCCTTCTCACATACTTGAGTCATAAACCAGGTTTCCCCAAGCCAACAATGTTTGTTATACATTGTGTCTTGTCATTAGCACAGGTGTGTGGTTAACATGTATTTAATATGTAGTATGTACTGCTAATATTTAAATATCAGAGGATATTGCAGCCAAGAAAAATCTGGATGATGAAAAAGATCTGATAAATCCGCTGGAATTAAGTAGTGACCACCCATTATGCTCCGAACATGTGCTCTTTAGTTGCCCATATATTTACAATATATACCAGGATAAATTTACATAAAAAATAGCATTTTCCACCTGGCCTCTTATACACTTAAATTTTTTACCTTTAGTCTATACTATGAACTTCAAAGGACAAGGAGGTTGTATTCTGAAGATTCTGTTTTACTGTCTGTACTTTATAATAAATATAACATAACAAATATATAATAAATTATATATAGCATGCATGAGTGACAGTCTCAATGAAGCTATGCAACTATGCACTAAATATTTTAGTGCTCAAAAGTAAAAGACTTAATTTTCCTGTATTACCAGTTTTTCCGTAAGAGCAACTGGCTGTCATCAAACAGTAAGTTACAAAAACGTGCATTTTTCCATCTTTAGTCCTTTCCTTTTGTTAAATGATCAACTCTGAACTTCTACAACTTCTTAACTCTAGAAAGAACATGAACTACAGTGTTTTCAAAATCCGGCCTTCTCCCCAAATTCTAGTTTGCCCCAGGGGGGAACGCAGCTTACCACTGCACGTCCTGTTGTCAGCATTAAGAGAGTAGTGGGCAGGGCACCCACAAACAAAACCCCCAACTGGCACAGCCAAGCAGAGGTGGGAGCAGTGCCCATTGCTGGAAGCACACTCATTCCACCCTGCCTGCCGAGAGGAGTGAAAGACGAGGATGTCCATCACATAATCCAAATGGCCCTGAATGATGGTGCGGTTTTGGCCACTGGTTTTGTTGGCACGTTCAATGCTGCGTCGGCTCCAGTCCGTCCAGTAGATGTAATCTTGGTACTGAGTTAAGCCAAAAGGATGAGGCAAGTCATCTGCTATAACTTCCCGGTTGAGTCCTATTTTCAGAAAGGCAGTAGACAGGGGAAAAACAGAGGTATGAAACATGTGAGGGTAAAGAGTTTTATTGGCCAAAAGAAAAAAAGTTGTAACATATAAAATATTACATTTGTAAGCAATTTAAAATAGAACAATTTATTTAAAAGCAATTTTAAAACCAGACCAGTCCTGTGAAATCAATCCATCTGCAGTCTGACCCCATGCCTCAAACCTCCATTCTTGCTTTAAATCTCTTGAGTTTGTTTAAACTCCAAATGGTCTGTTTTGACTGTGATCTTATTTTCTCTCCATAAGGGTTGAACTTTTCGTCTTCCTTCCATACAAAGATGGAAATGCATATACTGTATTTTACTAGTATAAAAAGTCACTTCAGGAATACCTAGGGAGTTATAAATTCCACCACAAGCCCAACAATAATGAAATTTCAACAAAATAAGGAGATGCGAATCCAAGAACCTGGCCCACTATTAATAATAATAAACAGGATACAACGTCAGACAGAGAATCTAGACATTCATATGAATTTCTGTTAATAGTATCTAACCAATGGCAAATAGCAGTTATGGATTTCTGCACAGAAAGAATAACATACTATCTACCTGATGAAAAAAAAAAAAAGTACAGCTTACCAAGCATATTTGAAGATTCTATTAAGTTGGTGTCCAGGTCTGTCCAATATAGCCTCCTTTTAGCATAATCAATAGTTAGGCCGTTTGCCCGCCCCACATTTGGAACTAATGTAGTACGTTCACTTCCATCCATGGCAGCTCTGTCTATCTTAGGTTTTCCACCCCATTCAGTCCAATACATAAATCTAAATTCAAAACAACAGATATGTAACAGGTCACTTTTGATTATTTGGGAGAAAGGGTCACATTCATGCATGGTAACTAAATAAATTTAAAGAAAATATACACTAAATCAAGGAAATCGGTGAAACAAAATCACGGTTATGATTTTTTCAATTATTTTGGCACCCTCAACTAAATATT
Organism: Hyaena hyaena; assembly: GCF_003009895.1. NCBI lineage: Eukaryota > Metazoa > Chordata > Mammalia > Carnivora > Hyaenidae > Hyaena > Hyaena hyaena. Next base: position 424,284 of record NW_024080796.1, read on the forward strand.
TTCTCTCATATCCTAAAAAGGAAGTGAGTCAGCTTTCTTTAGTCTTTCCAATGAATCTGTTCCATCCAAAACCCAGGAACTGGAAACAAGCCAGTAATATCCATACTGCAGACTTGCATTTATACGACTAATATTCAAGAAGATACCAAAAACTTACTGGACTCAGAATCTGATTCACTTCCTCATAAAATATTTTTATATCTTTACATATTTCTGAACACAAGTAATTGGAGGTTTTAAATTTTTAGACTAATTTTTCAACTTATATAATCATCTCCCCCCAAAAACAAATTGCAGGAGTGTATCAAAGGAAAAATTAACTAGTCTTTAAATGGAGTTAAAAAGCAAAGTTTGAAATGTATTTGGTCACACAGTCCAAAGGAACATACTATGTGTATAAGAGCAGTGAATCACCCCTTATAGTGTCAGCTGGGCAGTAAACACTACTACTATAATTCCTGTAAAATTTTAGAATACTCTCTTGCTTTTTTCCAAGTTTTTCACATTAACCTTAGAGCAGCCCCACGGTATAGGCTGATATTTATAGATGTAAAGAGGCAAAAGCAATAAAAGAAATGTGAATGATCTAATTTCTTTAACTAAGTCACATGGCAGAGCTAGAACAAGAACCTAATCCTTAGTTAAGTACTTTTCAACTAAACTAGTAAGGTGCTAGTTTTGAGACATTCCAAATACTGAAACTAGAAAAGCACTCCACATGCCAACTCTCATCAAATACCTGAGGACAGACATTTACTCATCAGCCAGTCGGCTGACGGCTGACTTGTAGCAATGCATGAACATGCTTTTTTGAAAATTAACGTTAGTCTTGGGCTTTTGCATTTGCACTTGTCAGCTGACAGACACGTGCACACAAGAAGCAGACAAACAACTGTGAGACAAATGTCACAGTTGCCAGCAGCCAAATAAACTGGAGTCCTTAGTCCCAACTATGAAATTTATCTGTTTGGCAACTAATGCTTAGAGTGAAGACCACCGTAATCCAACCACAACATGTCAGCGCAGAGAAACCGTCTCTGCTATAGCCTTCTAACTAGATGGTAACTAAGTAATAATGGAATTGATGTCATTTCAAGCAATCTATTTTTAATTACAGATAGGGTAAATATGCTTCTGTGTTCACATTGTTAACTTCTGCTTTTAGAAGTGGAATTATTCTTCCAATTTCAGATTTCTTAGCTGTTGGCTTTTTAAAACTTGCTAAATCACATAAGAGGATCACCTATCCTTGAAAAACATTGTGTTGTAAATAATTTTTTTAATTGAAAACAGTTTACTATTTAATATCAAAGTTTCTCTAAGCTTTTAACAAAGATCAAACTAACTGTCCACTTTGAATTAATGAATAGTCTAAAATGGAGCTTTTTAAAATGCAGCTATTTCTTAGTACACGGCATAATTTCAGTGGGTTTTGGAATCTGGTTTAACTTCAGACAGGATGCAAGCAAATGCAAACTTGATATCCTTAAAAAGGCTGTTTATTAGCATACAGATATGATCAATAGTATTTAATTAGTAATCTATCTCACCAATCTTCCTTTACCTAATGTTAATAATGACAAAAGACACAGCTAATAATTAGTTCTAAATCAGTGAAATCTCAACTAATGGGTTTTAAAATAAAGCCTACCTACAGTTTATTGATCAGATTCCTAGTAACCATTATTTAAGACATCAAAAATACAGTCCGTAACTAGGCTATGGGCAACACACTTGCAAAGAATGCATCCATAAAAGCTGTTTACCCTTCAGCAGGGTCCAACGCAAGAGCTCTGGGACTATCTAGGTCTTTCCACACCAAAACTTGTCGGTGCTGCCCGTCCAACTTTGACACCTCAATTCGATTCGTTCCTGTGTCTGCCCAGTACAGGTTCTTCCCAAGCCAGTCTACTGCCATGCCTTCTGGATAATCTAAGCCGAATTCCACCACGTGCTCCAGGGCACTGCCATTCATAAAGGCTCTGCTGATGGTCTGTAAGAATAAGATTAATAACAAAATCACTTGGCTTAAGTATAAAGCACTATCCAGAAAGCAGAGTTCTGGTTTTTGTTGGGTGGGAGGATCCAGAAGCATAGCTTCTTAATACAATTCACATATTTTACAGGCACAGAAAAAGCCTGATGTCAATCTCTAATAAATGCAACTGTGACCTCAAGTCAAGCCAAGGAGAAATTTTTGTAATTTCTTAAGGACCAGAAATTTATTCTAATAAGACAGTGGAATAATTTGCTTTTAAAACCTATTAGTAATCAAGTGGAAAAAATATGACCAGAATGCTGTAGACTCAGAAATGGTGGTCAACTTCCTAAAGGTTCCTGAGAGTATGCCATATCATTGTGTCAATCTGAAAAGATCTCAACAACCCTATATATACGTCATAAATGTATATAACCATTATCAGATTATTACCACTGTAGCTCTGGGTTCCCAAAATTTCATATCATAATTCAAGCCATTAATAATGGCTGCTACTTCTTGGCAAGCACTACCTTAAGCACCTTGTGTATACATATTTCCTCATTTAATCCTCGAAATAGCCCTGCAAGATAGACATTATCTCTATTTTCAAGATGAGAAAACTTAGAAGACCATACAGTACAAGCCAAAATATACTTATTTTACTTCATTTATTCATTCATTTAATAGATTTTACTGAACACCATTAGAATCCAACTCTGGCTCCAACACTCCATAATTTTTGCACATTAGACAAATTTTACACAAATTATCTGAAATAAGCCCAAAACAATCTAGAAGAAGGAAAGATTATTCTCCAGATTTTCTGTTCGGGAGCTCCTTTCTCTTATTGTCTCATAATTGCTTTTCAATATTTATTTTAAGAAAAAGAAAATAAAGGTATATTCTAACTCATAATTGGCATTTTCTACCTCAGCCAGACTACAAAATTTTGTTTAAAATAAGTCAAGTCTCTATAAGCCTTTATATGGGACTTCAATTGTTTACTCTTTAACTGCAAAAAATGTCACTCATTATCCTCAAATGGAATAAAGCAGAGAAAGATTATGTCTTGCAGATTAAGAACACTCAAGCAAAGTATCTTGTATTTTTAAAAAAGCACTTATTTAAACACTGAATGGATGTTCTCCTTGATTTCCTTTAAAAAGTAAAGGACTTGGGGCGCCTGGGTGGCTTAGTCGGTTAAGCGTCCGACTTTCACTTAGGTCACGATCTCGCGGTTCGTGGGTTCGAGCCCCGCTTCGGGCTCTGTGCTGACTGCCAGCTCAGAGCCTGGAGCCTGTTTCAGATTCTGTGTCTCCCTCTCTCTCTGACCCTCCCCTGCTCACGCTGTCTCTCTCTCTCTCTCCTAGAAATAAATTAAAAAATATTAAAAAAAAAAAAAAAAGTAAAGGACTTTTGTTGAATTCTGCCTATTAAACAAGGGGGAGTGATTACAGAATGAATACTGAGAAATTTTAGATGCTCTTTTAGTCTCTGGTTTTGACATTCCAATTCTTTTAGCTAACCTTGAGGGATATATCGGTCCAGTAAATACGGTTGTCTGTCACATCAAAATCCAAAGCAGAAGCTTCTTTGACACCAGTGAGAGGAATGGCCACATTATTATTGTTAGTTTCCAAAGAAATTCGCCTGATATCTGCTCTCCGTGAAAACAAAAGGAAAGCCTCTGGGACAATGCAAGTCTTCATGTCACTGATGAGCTCAAAGCCAATGGGGCAGGCACAACGAAGGCCCTGAGGCCTGTACAGGCAAAGATGGCTACATCCCCCATTTTCCTCTGCGCAAGGGTTGGAACCTAAAAGATACGTTAATTATAAAAGGGCACAGGACACACACATCGACACAATCAACTATTTTCACTTTAAAATGACTAGGCGTGTGGTTCACAAAGACCTATGATTATATCTGCTCCTAAATATAGCTTCAATCCTAATCTCATAGATGAATACTGTGAGGATTAATAGAGAATAAAAAGCCAGGTGCAGTGGCACAGGCCTGTAGTCCCACCTACTCAGGAGGTTGAGGCAGGGGGTCTGCCTGGGCCCAGGAGTTCCAAGTTGTAGCGTATGCACTTTGTTAGGTCGGCTGTGCACACTAGTTAGCATCAATGTGGAACCCTCTGGGGAACGGGGTACCACCAGACTACCTAAGGGCTGTGCGTTGGCCCAAGTTGGAAACGGGACAGGTCAAAACCCATTGCTCAGCAACTGGAAATAAAAGACATGCAAATATTTTCCTTTGTACCCACAGTAAGCTTTAAAATAAGTTATGTTATTCATACAATAGGACAGAATTCTTTTAATGAAGCAGGTGTGTGCGTGTGTATATATGCAGCCCTTCAAGCCAAACTATGTAGCCAGAGTACTAAGCCAACATTTAAGAGGCACATTCCTTGTTGAAAAATAATTAATGGATGATTTCTATATTCTCTCAAAACAGCAACAATTTACAGTGGTGCTTTATAAGCCACTATCTATCTATTCTCATTCTTGGCATCCAACTCTGAAGGAATTTTTGAATTACTTACCGATGATTCGATGAACATTTGTGGCCTTTAGGCCCATGAGGTCAGGAAGTTGATCTATGATGATTTCCCTCTCTGCACTTCGTTTATGTACTCTTTCGATGCTACGCCTCTGCCAGTCAGTCCAGTAAACATAGTCACCCAACAATGTAAACCCAAATATGTGAGGAATTTTGTCTTCCACCAGTACTCGTCTCCCAGTGCCATCAATATTCATAACCTTCGAGTTTAAGTTTAAAGACAAGAGGAAAAGATGTGGACTTATTCTTCAAATGTATATAAAATGACAAATCCAACCGCCTGTTATATCAAAACTGAAAAGTGTCATCTTAGTTATTTTTATTACAGTGCTTTCACAAAATGACAACATGCTAATTTAACAAGAATGATTTCAAATGCTCAGTATAAGCTCATATTTTACCTCCTTTTCTCCATCTCTTATTACCCTTCCTTCTAAAACTTCTGGCAATATTAGCTTTAGTATGTGTCTCTTTTATTAAGTGACTTCGTAAAAATTAAAAATATAGTATCATTACCTTAAATTTGCTTGCACATTTGTTTTTATATTATGATGTACCTTCATATACATTATTTGATTACATATCTTGTTTTATAACATACTTTATTTTTCCTGAAAGTTCTGTTTTACATCTATATGGAAACTGAGATTCATAAAAGATCACACAGCTGAAAACATAGCTAATGTCTTGTTTAGGATGTTTTCCACTTACTATATTTTTGTATTTTACGGTTTTTGTTTGAAAATTTTTTGAAAGCCCAAGATGAAAGGGCTCTTGAAACATCTCTCAAGTCTCCTAAGATTATAATTATAAATGTATCTGGAGTTTATACCACTCTCTGCAACTAAATTTCCAGTAACTAGATGTACCTACCGTCTCCAACTACCCCATTTAACAACATTATTAAATTCATTCTGACCCTCTCATAAACTCAGCAATTTCCGTACAAGTGGCAAAGGCATCTTTTCTGTCTCTGCATTCTAGCAACATGTACTAATCTGTTCTGAAAGACGGAGTCAGTCTGTTAAACCACCAAGTTGGAAGTCCCCAACTAAAACAATTTCTACCATTAAAGTGGCCCGTGTGCCAGGCAAACTGGACTTCAGAAATGTTATTCTGGGGGCGCCTGGGTGGCTTAGTCGGTTAAGCGTCTGACTTTCCGACTTTCGCTTGGGTCATGATCTCGCGGTTTGTGGGTTCGAGCCCCGCGTCGGGCTCTGTGCTGACTGCCAGCTCGGAGCCTGGAGCCTGTTTCAGTCTGTGACTCCCTCTCTCTCTGACCCTCCCCTGCTCACGCTGTNTGATTTTTGCCAGCCTTTTGAAATATTTTGTAGGGGCGCCTGGGTGGCTTAGTCGGTTAAGCGTCCGACTTTCGCTTGGGTCATGATCTCACGGATCGTGGGTTCGAGTCCCGCGTCGGGCTCTGTGCTGACTGCCAGCTCGGAGCCTGGAGCCTGTTTCAGTCTGTGACTCCCTCTCTCTCTGACCCTCCCCTGCTCACGCTGTCTCTCTCTCCTAGAAATAAATAAAACATTTAAAAAAAAAAAAAGAAATGTTATTCTGGTACTAAAATTGTGTACGTGCAAACAGTATCTGTTCCTGCCATGCTACAAACAATATTATGATTTATGCAAGTATTAATTTTTTAGCCATAAAATTAGTAGAGAATAGTCCATAAAAGTCAATACGGTGATTGCCTAAATGTAATGACAACCAGATGTTATCTTTATCTCTTAAAAATTCTTGCTGACCTTCCAAGAACAGCCAAACCTTGAAAACAAAGTACTTAAAAAACTGAGTGAGCAAAACTGTGCTATATCCTTGTATTTTCACAGGTAAATATCAATAAATATTTCATTTATATCTGACAGAAGAGATTATAACTGAATGGTTATCTGTTCATATCAGCTACAACAGGACTTCCATTAAGCCAACTGTATAAATCTTTGTTTAAACAGAGTATTTTTAAAGCATAGCTTTTTTAATGTTTATTTTTTTTATGACTTTTTATTTTTATTTTTTATAATAGTTTATCGTCAAGTTGGTTTCCATATAATACCCAGTGCTCATCCCAACAAGTGCCCTCCTCCATGCCCATCACCCCCCTTCCGCATGTCTCCCCACCCCCATCAGTCCTCAGTTTGTTCTCAGCATTCAAGAATCTCTCATGGTTTGCCTCCCTCCCTCTCCCCAACTATTTTGCCCCTACTTCTCCCCCAGAGTCCTCCATTAAGTTCCTCCTAATCCTCCCATACATGCAAACATATGGTATCTATCCTTCTCTGCCTGACTTATTTCGCTCAGCATAACACCCTCAAGTTCCATCCATGTTGCTACACAGGCCAGATTTCATTCTTTCTCATTGCAATGTAGTATTCCATTGTATAGATAAACCACATCTTCTTGATCCACTCTTCAGTTTAATGTTTATTTTTGAGAGAGAAAGACAGAGACAGAGACAGAGACAGAGAGACAGACGCATGCAGAGTGCAAGCAAGGGAGGAGCACAGAGAGATAAGGAGACAGAATCCAAATCGGACTCCAGGCTCAGAGCTGTCAGCACAGAGCTTGAAGTGGGGCTCAAACTCATGAACCGTGAGATCATGACCTGAGCCAAAGTCAGACACCAAACTGAGCCACCCAGGCACCCCAGAAAACATAGTTTAAAAGAATACTATTCCAATTCCCACCTTAAATACTGTTTAAAGTTAATTTCTCCTTAATTTGAGACATGACTCTTGACTTTTTACATTCGTGTCTTCTTGCAACAGATCATTTCTGGATATATTTGATGTTTATGTTCTATCTTAAAATTACTTTGGTGTTTAAAAGCAAATGATCTAAGCAGAGAAAAAGGGTCAATAATTTGTTTACAAAGCTAACTAGAACGTGACTTCTAGAATAGCAGGAACCTAATTCATCCATTTATGTGCCTGCCATATCTCCTATTAAAGAGTCTGACAAAGAAGTCAATAAATATTTGTTAAGTAATTTTTAAAAGGAGGTAGGTTTCCTAAGACAGTCACTCAAGAAACCTTCCTAAAAATGGAAATGAAAATTTATGTAACCATTATTATCCTTAGATCCTACAGCTTAGCCATTTGAATGAAAGGTATTCTTGCCCAAATTTTAAATCCATGTAGAAAATTTAAATCCATGTAAAAAAAAGTCCACACTACTCCCTACTTTTGGAGAATGGATACATTCCTGAACACTCCTAAAAGCAGAGCTCCAAGAAAGAATTTCTGGCCCCACTGTATACTGACTGGAAACTGTGATCAGAGTGAAAAATCTTTCCTTTACAAGACGTATAACAGAAATGTCTTTATTTTAGGCAGGGAAAGTTTATTTTTTAAAACTCTGTACTTTTATTTTACCTCCATCCAAACACAGAGATTATCTCTTGTCTCCAGCATCTTCTTCTACCCCCTTATGAGAATTTCCTTTCAGTACTATTTCCTTCCTTCCCAAGGACCTTCAATATCTCTCTCTTCATAAGGTCCCTTTTTTCTGCCTTTATCACAACACAATTTCTCCCAACTTAGAAAGACACTGTTTAAAAGTTCAATGATTCTGTTTTTACTGCTATATTCTTCGAATATCTGTAACAGCGCCTCTGCATCTTAAAATTCATTCCCTTACTCTCCTGACTTCCAAACTCTGACTCAGATGAAATAAGTCTACTGAAAATGGTCAGGGACTACCTCCTTGCTTTTCCCAGTTCTTGTGCTCTCTTGCTTTTGTGTCGTTGTTGTTTGTTCTTAAACATTTGATACTCGTAACCAACCACTGAAACTATACACTGGATTTTCATAGCACAATATGACCCTTTTCCTTTTTTTATAGCCAGAACAGCTTTTTCTCTCTTCATTTTACTGAAGAGAGTTCTCCCTTCCTTTTTCAGACCTGGTTGGATATTTTCCAAGGTTTCCTAAGTTCTTCTCTGCAAACTACCTTTTAAAGCTCATCAAATCTTATAGCTCCTACTATTATCTTCTGTAAAAATAATTAAATAAATAATAAATATGGAAAGTTCTAGCATAAGGTCTCATCAGTTTCTACTGCAGTATTTCCAACTGCATCTCCTGGAAAATGTACTGTTACGTCATCTGAAATGTCATATACTTAACAGTGAACTTAAGGGAGTTCACCATCCAATTGGAGAGTTACCAACACACACTGCTAAATAGTATGCACTGTACCACTCTAAAATACTACCTTCTCACAAGCTTAGAGTAGGCACTCTACCTAGGTAGAGTAAATTATGTCTGATTTGATTTTTTTCCTAGTTTCAGTATTATCTTAAATCAATTACTCTGCATTATCTTACATTTAACAAACTAACACTAATTTTGCTGTACTATGCCCCAATACTGACTTTCCTATTAAGATTTATTTGCTCATCTAAAGGTACACACTAAATGCCTAATACTGAGCTTCTTTAGAAGAATAAAATTTACGGGCACCTGAGTGGCTCAATTGGTTAAGCATCCGACTTTGGCTCTAGTTATGGTCTCACGGTGGTTCATGAGTTCAGCTGGTGCTGGGCGCACTGCTGTCAGCCCAGAGGTCACTTTCATTCTTCTCTCTCCCTTTCTCTCTGCCCTTCCACTGCTCATGCTCTCTCTCCCTCTCTCTCAAAAATAAATACGTATTAAAAAATGTTGTGTCAACCTGCAACATTTCTGTTCATTCTAATAAATGAACAGCTTAAAAGATGGCTGTGTAAGCATGAATTTGGATAACAGGCAAAGAATGAAACTGAAAATCACAGTAAGAAAAGTAACAAAACCACAATTTCAAAAGATGCTTTTAGTTTACACAATTGAGCATCTTCTATTTAGTGGATGAGTACTCCATCTGCTCTCTAAAAATCTCTCATGGTTGGCAAACAATGTTCTGGCACACTTGGATTTCAAAATATAAGTCCTATCACTCACTGGGTACCCTTAGGCAATTTCTCACAAGTAAAACAGGAAGAGAATTTGTATCACTGAATTATTTAAGGATTAAAGAAAATAATGTTAACTATATAGCAAAATATCAGATGTATAGATGCTCCATAGATGTTGGTTCTTGCCCTTTAAAATTATTTTAATAAAATGCTTTACTCCCTCTTAGTAAACAGGTCTATTTAAATGGCTGGAATTGATTAAAATGTAGTGCTTCAAAATAAAAACTGATACATCAATATAAAAGAATATGTGGAAATAAAAGACCAAAACAACCACTGAAGAATAAAAACAATACAGAGTCTCCTCCGTCCTGGCAACTAGCGGAAAACTACAGGGCTGCAGCCTTATTCCCATTTCCAACCCCAATTCGTACTGTTTGCTTCCCCCACTTAGATGTACATTAACTAAAACAGCAGATAAAAAGGAGCAAACAGTTTGATAATTCGATCACGTGTATTTTGCTGCACCAGATCCTTGCTCCACCCACCTCCCTCCCAGCCCTAAATCAAACATTAACAAACATATCTAATGAACACAAATCTCCATGAAAGACATCATGATGAATGCTAAGAAGGTTGTAACAGGGCAGTTGCAGCTAAGGGATTACAATTCAGTCGAGGAGATAAACTATATTTACATTAATACCATACACATATGTCCCTCTCTGGCCTATATCTTATCAGAAAAAAGTGTAGGAAATAGCAGGAGCTCAAGTCCATCTTGAAGAATTAGAGGAGTTCTGACAAAGGGAAAGAGAAAAGGATTACTTTAGAATAAAAGAAATCACACGTTAAGACACAGTCAAGGATGCCTTGTGTGACTGACTTTGAAACAAATGCTTTGAGGCAGAAAGAACACAAAAAGGACCCAAAGGAGATAACATTAGATCCCACCCTAGAGCAGGTGTGAAATTTCAGGACGAGACCTCTGAGAGCACCTTACAGGAGAGCAACATGACAAGGTTCTGTTTCAGGAGGATCTCATGGACCTCTGTCACTGTGTTCAGATGGTGCTAAAAATATTCACCTTAAATACAGAATTACAGTTAATAAAACATTTTCAATTAGTGCGGGATGGTGATAGAGGTCCAAATCCCTTATCTGAAATTCTTAGGGCCACATTTCAGATTTCAGATTTACTGTGAAATTTAGAAAGGGGAATACAACGCATATGGCATATTGCCTCTGCCTGGCTCCAAGGAGCACTTGGTTACCAAATACATTATTATTTTTGCAGCAAAAACACATACATATTCCCACAAAAAAAGGATAAATAAAGACTATGGATAGTCTTACACTGCTTCAAGTCAGGTTTTCCACCAAATGAACTACCGGAAAGAAGTTGGTTTTGAGAGCTTTTTCCATTTCAGAATTACACATAAGGGATTAAAGATTAGAAATGCTTTGGTCTAGGCCCTTGTCAAAATGGTGTTTGGATCAATGTTAATGCTGCTTTAAGTGCAAGCCACGGTCTCAGGAAGAAGAAAAAAGGAGCAAAGAACCTATTAAAAATAACAGGTTTTTAGCAACATCTGTCAGAACAACAACAACAAATGGTAATGAAAGTCTTATAAAGACCTTTAGATTAGCACAGTGGCCGGGAACTCAAATACAGTTCCCTAAAAGCCACAACTAAGGATTCTGTAGCTTTACCCACTAGAGCATTAGTCCCTTTCAGCTAATCCTTTTTCTTTCACTTTAAAAGCAAAAACCAGAATTGTTTTTTGTGAGGGTAGGGGGGGAAGGAGGTAAATAAAGTGCATATTAAAGCTAGATATATCACATCTATCTCCACCTAAACCATGAAATTAAGATGTGCTACAGATTTTTAAATGAAATTTTAGAAGCACATTGTTTCCCTTAATTCCCCATCTTCCTTGTAGTTTTTACAATAGGGTTGGGTCTAGAATAGTACTGCCCAAGAGAAATATTTAAGCGTTGTAATTTTAAATTTTCTAGTAGCCACATTTTAAAAAGTAAAAAGAAACAGGTAACATTAACTTTAATACTATTTTTTACCTAATCCAATATATCCAAAATATTTTTATTTCAACATGTACTCAAAACTTAAAAATGTATTACTGAGGGGCACCTGGGTGGCTCAGTTGGTTAAGTGTCAGACTTTAGCTCAGGTAATGACCTCACAGTTCCAGCCTGTGTCAGGCTCTGTACTGACAACTAAGAGCCTGGAGCCTACTCTGGATTCGGTGTCGGTGTCCTCCCCCCGCCCCTTGCATTCTGTCTCTCTCAAAAATAAACATCTAAAAATTAGTTTTAATTTATTAATGAGATTTATGGGTTTCTTTATACTAGGTCTTCTCAGTATGTATGTATTTAACACTTCAAGTATATAGATACTTGAAGTTAGAGTAACCACATTCAGAGTAGCCATATGTGACCACTGGCTACCATAATGGACTGCACAGGATTAGAATTTCATGGTGGCAGCTATCTAGCCTACAACAAATTTAATTTACTCCTTTTTTAGATTACACCACTGTCCTCTCTTACACCCACCTCTGACAAAGGTGCCCTATATACCCTTCAGGCTCAGTAAAGCCACAAACAATGAAATGTCTTCCATTTGGTCTTTACTTCCTCTTCAGCTATACTATAATTAATCCTAACACGGGTTAATATTACTTCAAAAAATGATTTCTGAGGAAAAAATTTAATAGAATTCTAATTCCCCCTCCCCCCCCCCCAGCTTTTATCACATTTGCAAATTCACATTTTAAAGCACTATCTGAGACCTGGAAGAGCAAGGACAAAGGCCTGATTCTTTCATTTCTTTTAGGTTATCTCAACATTTAAATATTAAAACTACAGTTATATTAATAAGATAGTTCTTATCTGTCATCTCCTTTGCTCTCCCACTAAGGGTATTCTAGATTGACCATTTACTAATAATAATGGTTAAAGATGGTGGTTCATGAGAGTCTTTGCTTTACTTATGTCTGACATTTTTCATAATTAAGAAAAAAGGGAGGAAAGATAAGGTGCAAGTCCAAGGGCACTTGAATAATAATAATAGTTGTCATTAATAAATGCTATTACCACTTTTGTTGCTGGTATGATGTGGAAAGCAATTATAAGAATCCTCTGAAGAGATTAAGGGATCAACAGCTTAAACAAAATCTGATTGTGAGACTTTACATCTAAAGAACCATATATTCCCCTTTATACATAGTCCAATGATTACTTTCTGAAATTGTTTCTTTACATTACTTTTGCAGAAGTGACACTTCCATTAGAAAATGACATCTCCCCTAAATACTGCTCTTTTATCAGCTACACAAACTCTTAAGTAGACAGAAGCAACACAGTGAAACAAGAACATACTGCTTTGTCTCAAAGAAAATCACTGTTACATTTCTCATATACAAGTAACAGTTTGGGGCAGGTTACTAGGTTTGCAAATATGGTTTTAAGCTTCTTATGTTTAAAATAACAACACAAATCCTGGTTAAAGCTTGCTTGTACATTCTGAACCCAGAACAAATGAACCATTTTAAGTGATTCCAAAAGATTACCCTTATGCTTTCAAAGTGAAGCCAACACTAATTAAATCTTCTGGCAACTCCTGATGGTGTGCTTTAGTGTATTACCTCAGAGTGGCTTAATTAGTTACACTGAAATTGGGCTTCTGTCACTTCTAAAATCTACCTCCCAAATCTGAACCAGAGTCTCCAGTGGTTTTAACTGCTTCAACCACATTGTGGTAGGGATTTAACTATTCTGAGGCATTCCCAAATATTACAAACCACAATGAGAATATAGACTACAACAGGAAACAGATGTGGGTTAACCAGAATAGCTCCACAGAAAGGAAGTAATAGCAAACCTTCCATAGGTATCATATCTGCTCTTTTGAGCAGTTTCATCAGCTTATTAAATGTCAAGACCAGATTACCCATGAAATTTCGGAACACAGCCAGTCTACTACCAAAGCTGTTGCTACGCAGCTCCACTTGACTAGACACGTTCAGAGATGGACAGCAACAGGACAACCAGGCGGCCATCATAAAATGAGCGAGAGTGGGAACATGACCACCTGAAACAGAAACTTAACATTTTATGTTCACAATGAACCCTTCCTCTTTTAATGTTCCGGCCAATGTCCAAAATAAGTAGGGAATTAAAACTTATACATAAAGAGACAATATACCTCACTGGAGGTTCACTGATAATAGGGTATAAAATAGAATTTCACAGAGGTAGTATTTTTAAAAATGGAATACATATCCAAGGAAATAACAGTTCAATCATGCAGAAGCTTCTTGGGGTGACAAGAGAAATGCTTTGAATCTAGAAGGGGAAATAAAGAGACACCATGTACCTGTATGAGAGAGTTAGGTAAAGGAATTACAGTGTTGCATTTTAAAAGCCTTTTAACCTAGTTTAAGATTTATTGTGTCTCAGTAAATACAAGTGATTTTTAATATGAAAAGAAAAAATATCATAGTTGCATTATGTAGTTTTATTTTTTCAAGGAGTCATGCTCAGAATATTAAACATTTGCAGTTAGTATGCTCTTTTACAGATAGAGCTAAGAATTGCTACTGTGGCCAAAGCTTTCTAAAACCAAAATTACTCAGGAATACTAGAAAACTGAGAACAGATTTTCAGTTGAAAGCATTATTATGATCAACACAATACCACCTTGGTCAGTTATACTCAATAGCTTCATGAGACACTTCTGAGAGCCCCACTGTCCTAGGGCCTTCAAAAAACTCTAATGCACAAAACATTAAGGGAAAACTGCTCTGTTTCCTCTCATTCTTTTCAAGCACAACTAAAATAAATTCTATTTGGAGTCTGAGTAGAAATAATACTCAACACCTTATTACCGAAAGACAAATTACTCCAGTTACCAATGAGCATGCCTTATGTTCAGATACTCTTTAGTTCATTTTAATTTTTTAAAGTTTTTTTTTTTTTTAAAGTAATCTTTACACCCAACATGAGCTCGAACTCATGACCCCAAGATCAAGAGTTGCATGCTCTTCCAACTGAGCCAGCCAGGCGCCCCTCCCCCCAGATATTGGTTTTTAAATACTATTCTTCATTAAAAAGAACCATGGATCCTTGGAGTAAGAGTTGATTCTGGGGCTGAGGCAAGAGAAATAGAAGATAAAGCTGAATACACTGTTGTTCCAAAGGCTTTAAAATAATGGGGGTTCCTTGAAAAACTAAAAATAGAATCACTATATGATCCAGCAATCCCACTCCGGGGTATATATCTAAAAGAAATGAAAACGGGATCTTAGAGATGTCTGTACATCCACGTTCACTGCAGCATTATTCATAACAGCCAAAAGGTTGAACCAACCTAAAAAGCCACTGATGGATGAATGGATAAAGAAAATGTGGTGCCTACATAAATTATTATTCAGACTTTAAAAGGAAGGGAATCTTGTTATATGCTACAAAACAGATGAACTGTGAGGACATTATGCTAAGTGAAATAAGCCAGCAACAACACGACAATACTGTATTATCCCACTCACTCCGCTAGATGATTCCACTTTAGGTATCTAAGAAGTCAAACTCTTTGAGAAAGCAACTAAAACAGTCGTTGCCGGGGGAGGGGGGGGTGAAGGATTTGGAAGAATTTCAGTTTTGCAAAATGAAAAGTTCTAGAGATCTTGTCGTACAACAATGTGTATATATAGTTAACACTACTATACTCTCTGCTTAAAAATGGTTAAGATGGTAGATTTTATAGGAAGTATTTTTTAACCACAATTTCAAAAAAAAGAGATAGAGGCTCATGAAAAGGACACAGGAATCAGCTTGAAGGTGTTCCTAATGCCAATTCAGGATTTTTGCAATAATTTAATGATAATGAAAAATAACCTTATAATATTCTATAATTTTACAGAATAAAATAAATATCCATGGTTCCATACTAATATCTACCTATCTATCTACACACACACACACACACACACACACACACACTCTGCATAAATAGAGGGGAGAGAACAGCTCTTCCTTATAGGTGAATTTCAATTAGTAAATATAACAGAAATAATGGAAATTGTATCAATGTTAATTTCCTGGTGTTGATAATTGTTCTAGGATTATGTAAAATCAAACTGGGTGAAATATTGTTACACATATTCTGTAAGTCTGAAATTATTTCAAAATGAACAGTCTAAAAGAGAGGCAACACAGCACAACACAAGAAGTACTGTATTAGGAAATCAGGAAATTGAAATTCTATTTTTTTTCTAAATACAAAGTTATATGACCTTGGGCAAATAAAAGAAGCTAACTAAGCAAAAACCACCAAAGAATGCTGAATTTTAGGAAGAGAAACCTGGGACACAAAGAACAAATGTCTGTGTGAGCACTGTATCTAGAAAACAGCTAATTTTATGAAAACTCTAAATGGTTTCTTTTATGTAAAAACAACTTTGCAAATCCATGAAACATTGTTTACTTACTATCTTTTTAGCCTAATGAAATCTATTGTGGCATAGAAGGGTTTTTTTCATATTTCAAGGATAACACTAAAGCTAAAATATAAAAGCAATTTTATAAGTCTCAACCAAATATAAAAGCCAAGTCATTGTCAATCCCAAATAAAAAATAAACAACAAAAAAACTCTGAATAGGGGTGATATTAATTGCATAAAGCCTCTAATTTCATTCCTACTTACAAACTCTAGAAGCCTGAAAGATTTCAGTAAATGAAATACTAAATAAATACCAGTCTACTGAAAATTTCACTACAACCAAAGAAATTCTTCTTCTTTTTTTTTAAGTTATTTGAGAGAGAAAAAGAGAGAGAGCATAGTGGGGGAGGGGCAGAGAGAGAGGGAGAGAATTTCAAGTCTGCACTGTCAGAATGGAGCCCAATGCTGGCTATGATCTCAGGAACTGTGGGATCATGACCTGAGCCAAAATCAAGAGTCAGATGCCTAAATGACTGAGCCACCCATGAGCCCTGCCAAAGGAATTCTAATCCTTCTCTGAGATTTAGTTATTTCAGATCAAATCTAACAACAACAACAACAAAATATACATACATATATACATATATATGTGTGTGTATGTGTGTGTGTGTATATATATATGTGTGTGTATATATATATATATATATATATATAATACAATAAATTAACTGTGGGAAATCTAGGAGTTCAACAAAAATAATTACAGGGCCTGCATTATAATATTCTTAGAAGGCCTAAATTTTTTTTAAGTTTATTTTCAGAGAGTGAGTGTGTGAGCATGCACGTGCATGAATGGGGGAGGGGCAGGAGGGGAGAATTCTCACTGTCAGCAGAGCCTGATGTGGGGCTTGATCTAATGACCCTGAGATAGTGGCCTGAGCAAAATTAAGAGTTGGATGCTCAACCAACTGAACCACCCAGGCGCCTTGAAATTTTTAAATTGTAAACTACACTTAAAGTGCACAAAAATACTGAAGGAGAAGCCTTTGTTCATTAGGGATAACTTTAGGAATAACTATTATACAGAATCTTTAAATAGCTGGTAATAATTTTAAATTTAAATAAGTAGTTAAAATACTTATCACTTTTAACTGCTCAATGTTTTATAAACTCTCTCCCAAGAAGTCCCAAAATTGTGGTCTTTGCCATTATATGACTATCTACCCTTTCCAAACCTACTAAAAACAGTAAAAATGAGATCTCTGTGACCCTTGTAAAAGTATAGTAGTTTTCCACCTACAGAGAAATCTCCTGAAAAATAATGTTTTACATAGACTCCATTAGTAAAAAACATTTCCATGTTTGGCCAAGTTTCAAAAAACGGCTTTACACATTTATTTAAACCTACCAAACATGTTAATAATGAAGCAGCTGGTATACAGGTCAATACAAAATATAAACGAATATTAGAAGAAATTGCTTTCAGTAAAGCTGAGTTACTAAAGGGGCGACTGGGTGGCTCAGTCGGTTAAGTGTCTGACTTTAGCTCAGGTCATGATCTCCTGGTCCATGAGTTTGAGCCCTGCATCAGGCTCTGTGTTGACAGCTGAGAGCTTGGAGCCTGCTTTAGATTCTCAGTCTCTCTCTCTCAGCCCCTCTCCCCCTCAAAAATAAATAAACATTAAAAAAGTTTTAAAAGACTGAGTTACTAAAGATTTTGAACCCCCAAAGTGCAAGTTTTCTTCAGTTAAGAAAGATCAAATGTGTAATAAATGAAGAAAAATTTAAAGAAAAAAGAAAATACTTGAGTCATCTGAATACAAAGCAATTCTCCCAAGGCAAAATGTATTATCTGTTCTTAATCTAAAATAACATACAGTTAGTACAAAAAAACACCAGAAAATGTTGTAGCGGGAAGAAACTTAAAGATCATCTGGTTCAAATGATCTTATTGGTCAAAAAACAAAGACCAGATTATTATGTGAATTATCTAAAGTTATCCAGTTAAGTGGAAAAATCAAGAATTAAGGTCAGTATCCAATATTATAAAACGTCTCAATAAAGATCTAGAGATTACCACTCTTAACAACTATACGCCATTACAAACTGTAAAGAAGCTGACTTCTCAAGAAAGTAGGATATTAAAATCAGAACTCTTTTACTTCAGGAGTATAAAAACCAAAGGAACAGAAAAGGTAGACTGAAACTAAAAATATCTCTACGCATATTAAATGGTTTTATACTGAAACATGAGGAGAAGAAGAGTAACAGAACATTTAAAAAATGATCCAAGAGCAAGTTCAAACTTGGTCACTAAAATAACAACATGCATCAGATTCTTCTAATTTACATAGATAAAACCATACTAACTCCTAAGGGAGGCAAAGCATCTTATTTGGTGCGGCTCTAGGATTTGTTGTGGCATTTCAGGAAAGCATGATTACACTCATCATCGAGCAAGTTTCTCTCATTATATATGCGCAATAATTTTTTTAGAGCCAGACAAAGTAGAGTGCATAATGGGACAACAGAGCATATAATTAGATGATGTACTATTTTGGCTGCTGTAGATTGTAACAAGTTAAATAATGTTGCTTGAATTGTACATCAAAAGGTAACCTTCAAGTAGGAATTCAAAAATGTTATCATAAGATATACCCCAAACAGATGCAAGGTAATATAAAAGGACAGTGCCATGTTTACAACGCAACGAATATGAGCCCCTAATCCAGGTATTCTGTTGAGCTAAGGAATATAATGATGGTGTTTATCAATATCATTCTTCAGTTATTATATGTCAGCAAAATGTGGCGAAAAAGTATATATTTACATACATATAGTGGTTTAAATAGTAGAAAGGGGCAAAGATTCAGGTATTTAAGCTCATTATCTTGAATATTTCTCTGAAACTGAAAAATAAAATCAATTTTAAGGAACAGTAAATGTTATAAACTGGCAAAGATTCAAAAGGTACTTGTTGGTACTTGTAATATAATCAAAAGAGTTTTATCTCAATGGCAGATGATTACATTATTTCTTAAGGAAGAATTAATCTTTGAAACAAATGACTAAGAAAAATCATCATAAATGGGCCCTTGTTTGTTTTAACAGACTTTCACAATACACAGGCTAAAAATGCCAGAGAAAGAAATTACTTTACAAAGAAATCTGATTACTTAGAAAACAAATTCCCTTATTAGGTTATTGATAAAATAGAGGAAGTAGTCATGAAGGGAAAATGTAGCCCTGCGATTTCAGGCTTAGAATATAAAATAGGTCATTCACCAATTGCCAACTTTTCAGCACACATCCTACACAATAATACCCCCTTTATTCAAAACTTCTTAATACTCCAAGTTCTAATAATCTGTTTCCCAAAGTTGTGCCAGATGTAATTAGATTTGGACAAAACTACCTACAGACACTCTCTAAAGCAGGGAAACTTACAGAAAGAGATTGAAAACAAATCAAGATGCCCTTAAAGTAGATAAGAAATCTCTCTTTACCTATAACTACCAGGTATTGCTGTGTCTGTCAGCAGAAGCTGAGAAATGAAAGAAGAAAAAATAAAACAAAAAGCATATAATAAAAAAATAAATTACGAGAAAAACTGAACCCAACAATGTCATTTTCAATAAAACCAGTGATTTAAAACACAGTGATTTATTGTCGGTTAAGTAGTATGTAATGAGAAAAGCATCCTCAAAAAAACACAAACAAACCAACACCCAAGCTAATAACATTCTTTTTTCTTTTGTAATTTTTTTCCTTTATGTTTATTTATTTTTGAAAGAGTGAGACTGAGCAAGTGGGGGAGGGGCAGACAGAGAGGGAGACACAGAATCTGAAGCAGGCTCCAGGCTCGAGGCTGTCAGCACAGAGCCCAACGCAGGGCTCGAACCATGAACGCAAAATCATGACCTGAGCTAAATCAATTAGACGCTTAACCGACTGAACTACCCAGGCGCCCCCAACATTCTTAACTTTACATAACGGCAAAAAATGCTTTAAACTTAGAAATTATCAATGATAGGCCTTTGCTACCAAAAAGCAGTATTCCAGTCCCTCAGTGCAACAGATGTTTTTGGTAGTGAAACCTGACCAATCCAAATAAGAATGCTGTTA
The DNA here is from genome assembly GCF_003009895.1 of Hyaena hyaena. Lineage (NCBI taxonomy): Eukaryota > Metazoa > Chordata > Mammalia > Carnivora > Hyaenidae > Hyaena > Hyaena hyaena. The sequence continues at coordinate 444,313 of NW_024080796.1, forward strand.
AGACACAATGTGCTTCTGCCTACTGCAGGGTCTTATGAAATAGATACAAAGGCTTATCTGATGACTGTCCTCTACCAGAATAATAGAAATGATCCTTTCTGCTAATACGTTCTTATGTATTATAAGGAAGCCCCAGAACACTATAGCAATACTTGGGTGGGCATAGAGGTATGGGGTGACGGGGAGCTCAGTGCAGACAAGTAAACTAGAAGCTTGTCTGTAAAAGGTGATGAAATGATTTAAGCATAATGAATAAGAAGCATAAACAAGTACCAGCATGTACCTTTAAAATAACACCTACAGGTAAGTGGTCAGTATCACCTGACAAGTAGGGAAATCAGATATATCCTCACAGACACATTCTTATATTAAAGCATCAGGCAATGTTATGACTGTCTTTTAAAAAATGTGACACCATTAGCAATTCCTCTTTGCAGAAGCTGGTTATAAACCTTAGATAAATCTATTTATTTTTTCTGCCAACTCTGTACAATAAAAAATCAAATCTGAAACCTGCAGCTTTCCAATATACCCAACATCTGGTTATATCACCACTCACACAAAACAGGAGAACCTGATCTAAGCAATCTCCACCAAAGGTGCAGGTAGTGTATCCCTAAGACCCAATCAAAACACAAAAGCTTACTTTGCTACTTATCCCTTATAATTGCTACATATATTTACTAAATGACAATCTTTTCTTTTCAAATGTACTATAAACACATATAGGGTAGTCTGATCCCAAGTAAACGTAATCTTCCAGAAGGGAACAGAGCTACACAACTATTATTTAATATTTTCTTACAGTCCTTGGAAAAAGCAGCTTCCATTCTTGGGAATGACAAAAACCTGAGAAGCTTTCTTCCATTCTTTTTTTTCTTCTTACGTTTATTTATTTTTGAGAGAGTGAGTACAAGTGAGGGAGGGGGGGAGGGAGAGAGAGAGAGAATCCCAAGCGGGCTCCATGCTGTTGCCGCAGAGCCTAAAGTGGGGCTCAAACTCTCCAACTATGAGATCACAGCCTGAGCTGAAATGAAGAGTCAGATGCCCCATTGGCGGAGGCACCAAGGTGCCCCTTTTCCATTCTTTCTTTTTAAACTGTAGTTGATACACAATGCTAACTTAGCTTCAGGTGACTGGCGGAGTCCTAACTGGGAGGATTTCTTAAATGGATGGACTGGAAGGGGGTACTGCCACCTAGCCCAGAACAGGATCGGTAGTTAGCATCACCTGCTACATAACAAAAGCAACTGACCTCCTTATGAAAACCAGCATTTAAAAAATTATGTGTTTTTCCAAAAGTTTTCAAGTTCACTATACCTAACCTACTATCAAGGAAAGTGAGATGAAAAGCTGGTTGTGGCAGCTGCTCCTGTAACCACCACTAGTCTCAGAAAGTGAAACGAAGAATTTTTCTCCCCCAATTATGAAAGATTAATTTAGATGGAGAGCGGTGCTGTTTTCTTAGTATGCCATATACCAGAAATTTTACACATCATCATAAAGAAGAGAATAAATAACAATAACTGCTCTCTTTATCTCCCCGATGTGTCTATGAAAAGAAAAGGACAAAAGCACTGATGCTCGGTTAGAGAAACTTCATCAGAACCTCCAGGGCAAAGAAAATGTGTGTATAATCTGGTGGAGGTAGATATACCACTAACCCCCAGTAATCTGTCAAAAAGAGGACAGACAGCAAACCTGGAAGAAGAGAAACAGATCTGAAAGGCAGGTTTTTAAGGATGCTGATACCACTCAAAGAAGAAGGAAAGGAAGAAAGAAGGAAGTGAGGAACAAATGACACCACTGTATACACATGTACAGCTCAAGAAGACAGAATAGGCCTGAATGAATACCAATTTTACAATCTACTGTATTTACTGTAAACCAAGAAAATAAATCCTATTTAATCAATATTACACACTGTTATATGTGATTCATTCTTATTCTCCAACCCTGTCACTTAGAACCTCCAAAACTTCTCACCTCTCTACCTAAATCCCTGCTAAACTATTAGTGATTTTTGAATACATGTCTATATCTAAAGTACGGAAAGTGACCTGAAGTGTGGAAAATTCCCGGTAAGAAAAAATGTTTTATTTACAATCTAATCAGTCACAGTAACCTTAAAAATATAATACCAAGTATAGAATTTTTTAAATCCCTACAAAATAATAAACCAAGTGTTCTTCTCTACCAACATTCCTGTAGGACATAGGAGCTTTTAACTATTTGTCTAAGAGTAGTAATACCGATACCCTCATATACAGTCCACAGCTGATTAACAATATATATATCTGTGAACTGCTAGGGAAAGGGAATCAATTTGTACTCAGGCTGACCCAAGTGAGGCTAACAGCCTGTCTTAAAAAAAAAAAATTGAAATCATAACTTTGGTCTCATTAGCACTGCACTCTAAGCTGTTAAAGATTCAAACCCTAACTCGGAATTAAGGAGGTGAGACGCAGTGAACCACTAACAACAGGGAGAAAATTTATACAGTTAGGTCTATGCAAAATTTTCTATTAACGCAAACCAGATGCAAGAATAAGAGATGCAGTTTGCAGTATTTGAGCCTTGTGGAATACTAATGGGTTCTTCTATTCCAAGTTTCCATTCTGAAAGGAAGGCCCTTTAATTCATTATTCCCTCAGAGTCCCTGGCACTCCTAAGAATTACCTTTCTAAAATAACTGTTCTAGAGTCCAAATTAGCTATCCATCAGGAGATTATGTGCTGTGGCTCTGAGGAGTCATTCCGAGCCATTCCTTCTATAAGAAGTCACACATCCCTCCAAAGAAATACTGTGAAAGGAACTGTGTTTAAGTATGTGATCCATAAGACCTCTAGCACAGCCAAACTCAAGGTTGTGAAATTTAGAGTTCACATTCAACCTCAATGTATATGCCACTTACAAAATACTGTGATAGCATATTCACCACTGGTTAGTTCCACCATAATTCTATTCTGACTGCCACAACTTAATTCTACCATTTGGTAAATATTTTTCTCCAAGTTTTGGTTAATTAATTTCTTTCTACACAGCTCATATATCAATTTAAAAACTGTTTGCATGCAACCATCTTAACACTTAAAATATGATGCCACCTGCCCCCAACACCAGTAACAAAAGAAAGTTACATATACACGTATGGGCTCTGTTCTCCTGACAGGACTAACCAGCACTCTCAGTGTAGGTCTTACGTAATATTTGCTTTGTGCAGAAACTGTCCCTAGGAAATTCAAGCAGTGGCTTTATCCATAATGAGGAAAATCACTCACATAAGCTTTTAGAACTAGAAATAGAGAAATGTCCACTTCTCATACCAGTATAGGTCAGAAATCTCTTAGGGTTCAGTGAAAAAAATACATAATGCCTAGAATCCTAAAGGTCGAGTAAAACTTCCATAAAAGATACCTCTGGCACCCCGGACAAGAGGCAAGAATATCTGCATCAAACTAACATCAACTCAAAAACCATTATAAAACTGGCTTTAAAATGAAAAAGCAAGAAACAAACCTCAATTTTGTCTGTTTTGGCATCTCCCCAGTATATTTTGTCTTCATCATAATCCAAGGCTAAACCATTTGGCCAACCAAGAGAAGTGTTAACCAGCACTACTCGGTCAGAACCGTCCAGAGCTGCTCGCTCAATTTTCGGGATTTCTCCCCAGTCAGTCCAATACATGTACCTACAGAAGTACACAGAAAATGAGCTAAAAACATAATAAACTATAACTTTCAGATATCCTAACGGTGAGGTCCACCCCTACACTTGTATCAGTTAATACCATAGAAGGGAAAAAAACAGGACTTAAACATACTCAAGAGTTATGTTTAAGACATAAGAGCAGTGTATATGCTTGTAGGAAATTTTCAGATCAAACGGTGTTTTCTAGAACTGATCATGGAAATTCCTTCCAATAATAAGATTTCATTTTTAGTTATGTTTTTCCAAAATATTTTGTGCTCCTTCCCATTAATAATCATCTCTTTTTTCTAAATAATTTTTTATTTAAGTAATCTCTACACCCACCAATGGGCTCAAATTCATGACCCAGAGGATCAAGAGTCGCATGCTCTTCCGACTGAGCCAGCCAGGTGCCCCCGTGAGTTCTTTTTCTTGCCGGCTTGTCATCTCTGACACAAAGAGGCTATCCCAGTCGTAATATTCAGATGACAAACTGAATTCCTAGAAAAACGAACTCTTTCTGTAGTACTAAGTAACTGCTGTGGCTCCTGGGAGGTTAAGTAGCTCTAAGGCATTGATACACACTGAAGTGTAATACTTTTGTCGTTATTTCATTATTTCACCCTCAGAATGAGTCGCATAGTAACAAATAACATTGGTGAGTATATAGAAAGCTATGTTTTCCTTGGACTATGGTCAGGGTGTTGTGACCAAAAAAAATTCTTTTTTTTATATATCTTGGGATATATAAAGTTAGATTATCCTTTACCGTATCATTCTAGAAGGACCAAAAATGGGATGAAATTAAATCTAGGGGAAGAGAAAGAGTTCTGAAAACAATTTCTTTCCACATTTTTCATGGTCATGATGCAACCTCGACAAAATCTGTAGCCAACACCCGATGTCAGCAAGCACTGACTTAATTTATAAAGAAAAACTCTCCAAATCATTCAAGGAAAAAAGACTAACAATTCTTTAACTTGAGATTTTATTCCAATCAGTATGTTCTAAAAATGAATAGCCACTAAAGAGCTGTTTATTGAAAACCAATGCATGCTTCATATTGTTTTTGTCAATGCTTTCAGGGACCTGTGGAAAACAGAAACACCAGGCAAAATTTTCTATCAGCAGAGCTCCTTACCCAACCATGGGATCTAACACAATAGCCCGGGGTTCCTCTAAGTCCTCTGAAATCAAGATCTTCCTCATGGTCCCATTGAGCCTTGTCACTTCTATCCGATCAGTGCCAGTGTCTGTCCAATAAAGATTTCGGGCAACCCAGTCAACAGCAATACCATCAGGATGCGCAATCTGCGCAGTGACCACAAACTGACTGCCAGATCCATCTATGAACGAGCGGCGTATGGCCCTCACTTCATCATCAGTCCAGTAGATATAGCCTTCCACGGGGTCATAATCTATGGCAATGGCATGACGGATGTCTTCTAACTGTAAAACGATGTCTGTGAAATCTGGTGTATCCAAAGAAATGCGTCTTAAGTCTGTCCTTCGGGCTAAAAGCAGTAATTCGGTGGCACCTAGAACAACAAAGTGAAATAAAGAAGAAAAAAACTGAAACCCACAGGCAAAATTTAGTCATTCCAAATAAAGAATGCAGAACTTCTTCAAGAATTGAAAAGTAAAGGAGTACAAAAGAAGATACTCCAGGTCTACTTAGAGTGGAAATGGAAAGTAACACAGTGAACTAGGAATATAGCCTGACTATAAGGCCAAGCTCTGTGATGGCTCAGCTCTCCAAATCAAGTTTTGATTCCTTCTCTATTTTCATTTGTTATATAGGCCCTGAAATGAAGAACAGTTACTTAAAGGTATAATGAATAATGACTAAGTAATGACTAAGAAGAAGTTGAATCCTGAAGGAGGAAGGAGTCATAGGATATAGGTCCTTTGTTCAAGAAGTATGTTTAAAAAGGTAAATAAATCCAAGACAAAAGTCTTTTGTATCTGATGAGAATGTTCTAAAATAAGATTGTGATGGCTGCACAACTGTAAATTAGTAAAAAAAAAAAAAAAAAAAAAAAAACCACACCAACTGAATTCTTTACTTCAAGTGACTGAAATTTATGGCATGTAAATTATATTTCAGTAAAGCTATTTTAGCAAAGAGAACTATAGGTAATGCCTGACATAATTAAGAACAAAGAAGGCTATGGGGAAGGAAAGAGGAGCAGCAAAGAGAGGGAATCAGTTAATGTAACATAGCAGTTAAGGATAAGAGCTGTGGATCTAACAGAACTGGATTCAAGCTCCCATACAAACTTAGGGAAACTTAATCTCTCTAAACCTAGTTTTCTTCATCTGTCTCTCACATGGATGCTGGGAGGATTAAACAATATCAGTGTATGGGCACCTGGGTGGCTCAGTCGGTTAGGTGTCCAATTCCAGTTCAGGTAACGATCTCATCATAGTCTGTGAGTTCAAGCTCCATGGTGGGCTCACTGCTGTCAGCCCAGAGCCCACTTTGGATCCTCTGTCCCTGTCTCTCTCTACCTCCCCCACCCCCACTTGCACTCTCTCTTCTCAAAAATAAACATTAAAAAAAGATCAACTTAAAATTCAGGAATGTACCGAACATACATTTGATAAATATTAGCTAATATATTATCAGTAAAAAAGAAAACACTCAAATTTTTATTTCACTGAGTTTTAAATCAAATTTGTTTATGACATGTTTTAAACTCAAAATAGTATTCAATAAAAACATAGCTGAGAATGAAGACACTAAGCTCAATCTTTTTTTTTGTTTGTTTTGATTTTTAATGTTCAAGTAAGGCACCAGCAAAAAATCATCTAACTATAAAAGACAGTAAGCAAGATGACATCTGAAAGACTGAAAAAAGATTCCCAAAGAAGTGAGTCTAAAAGAAAACACTGGTAGGGCACCTGGGTGGCTCAGCAGTTAAGCATCCAACCTCAGCTCAGATCATGATCTTGTGGTTCATGAGTTTGAGCCCCATGTCGGGCTCTATTGTGACAGCTCAGAGCCTGGAGCCTGCTTCAGATTCTGTGTCTCCCTCTCTCTGCTCCTCCCCGGCTCATGCTCTGTCTCTTTCTCTCAAGAAAAAATATTAAGAAATTTTTTTTAATAAAACACTGATATTAGGCAATCTAGAATTAGAGCTGCAAAAAAATATGAAGAGGAGTCAAGCTCTCAAGATCAACTTTTTGACTTGAGAACTAATTATAAATAAATTTGATCTTAGAGAAAATACAGCCCCAAATACCATAGCAGGCACCAAGCAGGCATAAGTTTGTATCATTCACTGCCTCTGCTAACTACCAAAAAGAGCCAGCCCCAAACTTTGCAAAGAAGTCACAGAAAATGAAGTTAATTTGAGCAAGGTGATCAAAACAGAATAGTCAACTTAAAGCAACTAAATGCCAAACATACATCTAAAATTCAAAACACCAGTTAAACATGTACATTTGCACTGCTGTGAGGGAATAGACAGACCACTATTGCTAAAACAAATCCTCTGTTTTAAAGTCAGGCTACATTTTTTAAACAAAAAAGCAACATAACAAAAACCTTTTGTTTTAAATTGAAACGAAATTATTGTTTGCCATGGAAACCACCTGACGAGAGTCAGCCAGCTTCACCTTTGACTAGGAGGGTAATTTATCAATGCCAAGTCATGACAAATATCCTGTACACCAACTCAATTCCATCTCTCTGACTCCCTGACCCCCTTGCCAGGAACTCTCTAACCACTCTGAAATAAAGACTTCTGCTTTTCACAGTTAGATAAAGAAGCCACTGCTAAATATAACAATTTTCTAACCAGGTCTTGCTGGTGGCTAGAAAACCAGATAGTGATCCACAGGGGTAAGAAAGAAGAGTAATGTTCCATTAACAAGAAAAAGAGAAGAACTGGTGTTCTCCCAAACCACAGGTCTCTCGAAATGTCCTAATTAAACATACTTTTCCAATACACCCTCTCTCTATAGGGAATTGAGAGCGTAAGCAGAAGTGGCAGTGGTTAAGTACAGAAAGAGGGTGTTGTTTGCTTTAAACAGGAGAAAAGGGATTTTTTTCTTCTTCTTCTAAAAGCACTTCTGTTGTTAAAAGGCAATTAAAAATAGCATTCAATAAACTTTTAGAAGATATATCTACCCCATGATAGTCTTTATAGCTGGAAGTTTAATAAACACTGTTTCTTTGCACTGAGGTCCTTCATTTTCAAATGCAGCCTACTGTTAAAAATACTTTAAGAAAAGTAATATTCATCTTCACAAGGATCAGCTGTGATATCAATGGCTGCCATTTCATTAAAAAATGAAATAGCAGCTAATCTTTTTCAAAAACACCATGTTAAAAATTTCGTTGAAATACTAACTTATAAAATAGTATTAAAGAGATGCCCTCAAACACAAAACACCCTTGTTATATAACCAATTGTGAAGGCAGAGATGAAGCAACTACTTTCCCCAAACACTGTAACCTACAGAGCTTATTACAGAGAAATAAATCATAAAAAATTCCAACTGCTATCTAAAAATTTTCCTTCTTGGAGACCGCCTTCTTACCATCTTTGCAGGTTTTTCCATTCTCCAGGAGTTTGACCCCAGTTGGGCAAGCACACTGATAGAAAGGCTTGACTGGAGACATCAAACACAAGTGGGAACAACCACCATTATCAATTCCACATGGATTTGTCGCTGTCAAATATAAATCACACTGATTAAAACCAATGATTATAATGCCCTCCCTCACGCTAGGTACACAAAGGTTAACAACCATAACAAGAGCAACTGTGATAAACCAAATTATTACCAAATGTCATCCAGGTAGCTTGACTACCAAACCATCTGCAAGGAAGGAAGTTAATCAGTGAGAACTGACTTATCATTTTGTACCCTAAAGGGAACACACAAGAAATAAACAGGAGACCCCTGCCCTAAAAGAGCTTACAATCTAGTCTGTATGACAAAATTAACAAATTAGGAAACAATAAAAAACAATGAAATTAAGTGCTATACACTATAGACCTTAAATATTATAGAATCAAATGGAAAATAAATTACTAAGGACTAAAGAAGAAAACTTTCATTGAAGATGTAGGACACGAGGAGTCTTGAAGGACAGGAAGGACAGACAGGAAGACATTTCAAATGTGGTAAAACTCTATGAATAAAAGCTTAGAGACTGTACACTGGGTAAGAGATTAAGGCAAATAGTCTAACTGGATATTAAGGTTTCTATTGACTAATAAGAGCTAAACCTCAGTGAGCACAGAAAATGGGAACAAATTGTGGTGGAGGACACTGGAAGCCAAGAAAACTAATTAGAATGTTGAAAAATCATACTGTGGGAATATTAACATGGAAAAGATCAACACAATAGATTAAAAGAGGGAAAACTGAGAAGTGGAGATTAATTAACACACTTGTAGAAACTATGGAAAGGGATGGACTTAAATAATATTCACAAAAAAAAAAACACAAAATGGAGACCAACAAAATATGAAAGATAAATGAAGCAGTAATAACTGCAAATTCTCGAACTAGTAAAGCAAAGGACTAACAGCACCATTAAACAAAAACAACAGGGAAATTCTCTCATATAGGCTAAGGAAAGGAATAAAAATTCATACATTTTTACAAAAGGCCAACCCATACATTTAAAAACATTTTTATGGACTCACGATCACCAGATTCCAATATAACACATTCAATATTTGACTATCTCCCCCTAAACAGACAGAACTAATACAAAGCAATGCATAATCCAAAAACCCTTCATTTTTGGCTTTGGAACACAATCTGAAATATACTCAGACAAATGCCAGACATTTTATTTATATACAAGTGCCAAACACTTAACATTCTCATATTCCTTTTAAACCTAATTCTATTCCTCTTACAAGAAATTGTTGCCAGCAGCCAAAGCTCAAGTCACTGCAAAGGTTGACCAAAAATAGAAGCAAAACTAAGAAAAAAGGAGGAGAGGGGGAGAGGGAGTGTGCATAGCAAAGCTTAAACAGGTATTTTATTAGGCAACCTGAAGTAGTTACATTCACTAGTTAGATTCACAGAGGTTTCTTTTTAAAAGTTTTTTAAACACACCCATATGAACAAAACCAAACACATTAGAGAGAAATAATACAAACAAGAAATGCATTTATGTACATGCTTAGCTATCTCAGTTTCTTATTTTATTTCTCTCTTCTCTACCACCATCATCCCAGACCCAAACAAAGGGCTGAGTTGGCCAACAGTGATAAATAACAAGCTGCAAATGGTTTAGGCTGCTGCTTGACCTGAATTATATTTTGACATTTTTCCTATGTTTTATTCCTTCCCACTACCTTTGGATACGTCCTTTCTCCTCCTGCCCTCACTGAAGCCAGACATCTGAGTGCTAAAGCTATTCCAACTTGCAATTTAAAAATCAAGATCACTTACCATTTGGCTGCCTCTGTTGGCTGAAGGCATGTATATCCATGGGAGAGAAGATGTTAGAATGGATTTCACGCAGACCCTCGCCAGTGTATTTGTTGCAAGCCAAAATGGAGTGTGTATTCCAGTCAGTCCAGTACAATGTGTCCTCAAATAATGTCAAGGCAAAAGGATGTGGAAGGGAACCTTTAACCACTGCCTGCCTATTAACAAGAAGAGAAAAACTCAAACATTTCTAAAATTTCTTTTATCAAAACTTGATCTTGCCCATTAAAACAATCTTACAGTCCACAATAACACATACAGAACCCAAGTAACACATATCTTAAGCTCAAATACACTTATGAAAAATAAGTCCCAGAGTAAATTTGAACATATTCTCATGGTGTCCAAAACCCCCAAGTACTTGGCAACAGGCCCCACGTTCACTACCAGCTAGCAGAGAGAAGCGCCAAGTATTAGCACTGCAGTCAGTTTCCATCTCTGGGCTCACATCTTTCATCCTTCCACAAAATTCATTAGGAGATAGATGGGCAAAATCGTTGGGACATAGGTGGGCAAAAAGAAAAATCCCAAGGGCTTACAGTTGGCCTGGTGAAGCATTTTTCAATGTGCAATAGGTTTCCCCTTCTTGATGTGTAAAAACAAAGAACCTGAGCCTGTTTCTTCCATCATTTATGGTTTTGATAAACGAAAGTAAAGACATATAATTGAAAGGGCTTAGAAAGGTGTTCTGGTGGAGCTGTTTCTGAGAACCCCAGTTGGCCTCCAGCGAATGACCATCTCTGCTGGTTCTCTGCTTCCTGGCTACTTAACCTCTACAAGTGACGCCCAGCACACAGAACAAGTGCTGCCACAGGCATCGTGGTCGTGAGACAAAGTAGAACCCAAAGTTGCACAAGCAATCCATGCTCCATGAAAGCAAAGACGGAGAGCCTGACGGTGCTCACCCACAGAACTTGGCAGTGTCAGGGAGAATTATTAGTATATACTCCTGAGTAATGAACAAATCATGTTCTGAGTCAAAATAATATTCAAGAAAAAATTCTTTCATGTTTACCTAATATCAAATATAATATTTTTATAAATAGTCTGGGAGGGAGGAATGGAAAATATAAGCAACTGAAGAGAAATAAAGAGCATCACATATTTTAGGAAAGATAATCCAATTTTCAGGTCCTGGACATTACATGATGATCTCAAATACTGAAGAGACCACCAGCATATTAAACTAAATTCAAGAGCAGTAAGATCATTTTTATCTAAGCAGAGTTAATATCTGTTTTTGCACATGGAACGGCCCTAGCTGAAGGTGTTTTAAATTCAGGCTAGATTTTTAAAAAAATGAATACAAGATTAGCATGACTAGTTTACCAAACAAATTTTCTATTTTAGAAACTCATCCCTATTCTTCCAGCCCACATCACCACAATTTTCTCCTCCCATTTTTCTTTTTTCTTCCCTAGCACATTACTTTTCTTTCTTACTTCCCCAAAAGAATTGTCACAATATCAACTTCTGAGGTGCCTTCTTCCACTTTCCAAATGAATGGCTTTATTAAGTTTACTATAGTGATATCATAGTTTTAAGTCCAAATTTAAATAGGTCTACACATTTCACACTAAAATCTACCAAAATTCAGTATGGTAAGACATTAAGAGAGTTCTGAGAAGCTGCCAAGAAAGACAAGCAACCCAAATGAAAAATGAATAGTAAAAAAAACACACAAAAAACAACTAAATTGCTTAGCATTTCAGTGACCATCTTAAAGAGCTGCAAATTCTATAATCAGATCTCTGAAAAACTTTGGGAAGAAAAAAGCCCTTCTAAGTCTTGTATATCATTAAATTAAAAGTTAAAATTCACTCTTTGAAGTAAACACAGGAAAACAGGAAAAATAAAAACCTTCCCCAAAAGATACACTCATTTTTATATACTGACTGAAAAGATTTATATACCGGTCAGAAATCAGATCAACGTGAGTTCAATGGCCCTCTGACACTTAACTACTTACCCCATTTCTGCAAGCTTTATTTTCTTTATCTGTAAATGAAAGATAATCTACCCTCACTGAGTTATCGTAAAGACTAAATGACAACATATGCAAAAGCATTTAGCATTATGCTTGGCCCTTTATGAATTTCATAAATAATCCCTCAGTTGTAGGATATATTTTTCAACATTTTAATATTTCTGAGATGGGGTAACATTTTACAACTGAAGTTGTACATTTCATGTGTTAGTTTGTAAACAAAAAGTTCTTATAATCGATATCACATTAGAGTCAAGTAAATACTAGACTGGCTTATTTATATTCCCAGGATCTCACTGTGCACAAATTAGGTGGAATGACTGGACACTCAGTAAATGTTTGATAAAATTAGATATTGTAAGTGATATATATAATTAACAGAGCTGAACAGAAAGCAGAGTTCAGAAGGTTATCACTTTTTTTTTTTTTTTAATGTTTAGTTTTGAGAGAGACAGACAGACAGAATGCAAGCTGCAGAGAGACAGAGAAGAGAGGGAGACACAGAATCCGAAGCAGACTCCAGGCTCTGAGCTGTCAGGCAGCCCAATGCAGCACTCGAACTCATGCTATGAGATCAGGACTTGAGCCAAAGTCGGTCCCTTAACTGACTGAGCCACCCAGGTGCTCCTCACTGATTCTTAACATGTTCACTGGTCATGTATTGATTCATTCAATCAACAGTGACTTGTTACTCAAAGTGGAGGTAATACATAGTAGCTTCACGTTTCATCTCCTGGTTGGAATTACTAAATAGGCCTACCTCTTGGTTTCTCCCTGGAAACGTAAGTTTCTTCAAGTAACTAATCACGGTACCAAGAACAAACATGGCAGGCAAGATCAAAGCCCAGTTCTTCAGCAGTATATCACAACAATAACAGGAGTTAAAAAATGGATCTCTACTATGAAGACCAAAGGAAAGACGGAGACCCCTGCTGATGTTTTGATTCAGTGCTGGCAACCTCTGAGGGTCATCCCTTCCCTGTATCTGTCATTATCAGCAGTGTAGTGATAGGACTCAACCCACCAATACCCCAAGTACGTGAGCCATTTGCTCTCTCTTTCATATTCCATGCCTCTTTTAAATTCTGCACCAACTGGACTTATCCTTTATAGAACACCTGTGCACTTGCATTCACTTTCTCTGTTTCTGGACCTCTTCCCAGAAAGCTGTCCTCTGCCCCTGTCTCAAAAATTCCCCCACCTGTGTGGGTAATAAATCTTTGTTCAGTCATACCAAAGCACTACCGTCATAAATTTTGACATGTGAACCTAACCTTGGAAGGGAGCTTCTACAGGGAGATTGTTTTAACACCTAAGAAAATGACAGCAGTAGGGGAACCCAGATGGTAAGAATATAAAAGCATTAAGGGTTGAGATTCCAACTCTTGATTTCAGCTCAAGTTATGATCTCACGGTTGTAGGATAGAGCCCCATGTCAGGCTCTATGCTGAGTGTGGAGCCTGCTTAAGATTCTCTACCTCTCCCCCCTCCCCTGGTCACATTCTCTCTCCCTCCCTCCTTCTCTCTCAAATAATAATTAAAAAAAGAGAACATGACAGCAGTGGTATCAGCACAGGTTTTGAAAAATCTCCACAAGTTCTGCACATGAAAACACAGCCAACTATGCAAATAAAGAGCTCTGTTGTGAATGGGTTTTTGGCTTTGCTACCTTGTTTTGTGGTGATATACATATATATATCACCAAAATACAAAAAGGCATGGAAAACTACCAAGAGCCATAAGATCTGATTGGCAATTGGCATCAGCACTTCTGCAGGAAGAATCAGAAAGACAACAGGGCATTTGGGAGACAAAACCAGGAGAACACACACGACAGGCAACAACAGGTAACAACGGAAAGGGGTGCAGACAAATCTGAGAATGTCAGCTGACTAGGAGGGGTTCTGGCCACTCCAAGAATGAGTCCATACAATGAATCCATGGTTGGCACTAAAGGGGCCAGTGCACTGTAACCCACTGTGAACTCCCAAAGCTGACCTTCCAGGGGCCCCTTCCAGACAAAGCTCCATACTGGGGATAAATTACTGGTAGTAGAATGAAAAATGAGCAACGATGGAAAAATAAGGCACAGAAAAAAGTGGGAGAAGGAAACAGAGCCAGGAAATCTCAGAAAGCAAGGTGCCTTTTTTTGAAACACATGCAAGAGAGTTCTGTAAAATTACAAAAGTTAGGATGAACACTGCCTTCTTTGATAAGCTTAAGAAAAACAATTACACATGAAAATTAGACAATAAAGGTATTAAAGGCAAATCCCATTTTAAAAGTTAGTATTCAAGAGGCACCTGAGTGGCTCAGTCGGTTAAGCACCCAACTTCAGTTCAGGTCATGATCTCACTGTTGGTGGGTTTGAGCCCCACATCAGGCTCTGTGCTGACAGCTCAGAGCCTGGAGCCTGCTTCGGATTCTGTGTCTCCCTCTCTCTCTGGCCCTCCCCTGCTCACACTCTGCTGCTTTCTCTCAATAAACATTAAAAAAATATACTATTCAGGGGCACCTGGGTGGCTTAGTCGGTTAAGCGTCCGACTTTCGCTTAGGTCATGATCTCGCGGTTCGTGGGTTAGGGCCCCGCGTCGGGCTCTGTGCTGACTGCCAGCTCAGAGCCTGGAGCCTGTTTCAGTCTGTGACTCCCTCTCTCTCTGACCCTCCCCTGCTCACGCTGTCTCTCTCTCTCCTAGAAATAAATAAAAACCTTAAAAAAAATAAAAATTAAAAAAAAATATACTATTCACATTCAGATTATATTATTTATATCTTCAATTTCTATTTAATAGCATAACTGTTGATCATACTCTTTTCTTATACTTTCCATTTTTATTCTTTCCTTACACTCCTCCTCCCTCCTTTTTCGTAGACTTTCCCCACTAGAGTGAATTTACATGCTCCTTTTATGTCTCTAGGGGTTTGGAGGTGTTTTACTCAGTTACCTTTATGTTTTAAAATCATATTTGGTCTTATTTTAGATGATAACTTCAAGAGTAAGACAATATCTACTGACACTGCCATATATAAGGTAAGACGTTAATACAGTTTTATTCCTGCATGTCTGTCTTCTTCATCTGACCATCCAATTATCACTTCTCATTTTTGACTGGTAACGCCTGGTACTTAGATGCTTATTATGTACTTTTTTAAATCTTCTTTTTCAAAATATCTTACAGCTTCATTAAGTTTTAAAAGCACATTAACAACAACTACTAGATTTAACCCCATGTTTAACTGGTTTCATTCTTCACAAATATTTAATTATCTGACTTCCTCACTCAAGGTCTACATTTTAATTCTGAATTATATCAAGTAACTTTTCCAGAAAGAGCAATATACACAGTGTATTTTGATTCCTTGCTAATGTCTTCCTGTTGCAGTAACACTAACAACCCCTGCATCAACCTTTAGATCTCAGATCTTTCATTGTTTTCATCTCTGCTTCTCCACATTGTGGGATTTCTAAAGGTTAAATTCCACTTCACTGATTTGATTCCTTTTTAGTCATCTGTCTAGTCCCTCACTGCTTAAACTGTTTTTAAACAATCATTTTATCGTCATTCTGTTTTTACTGATCTGAAATGTATTCTTTCATACTACTTACTCTATTCTCATGTATACTATGTCCTCTTGAACTCTGATATTTTCAATTTGCAGCTTTAATTTGGAAATCAAGTCACACAAGGTCAGGGGGCAGGGATTTGAGGCTAGCAATAATAGCATATTCATGTATTGTTTTTTCATGTTTCTGGTAGCACCAAGCAGTCTGTTAATATAGTGAGCCTGCTTATTCTCTTGACAACATTGTGCTCACTCACAGCCAGCTGTAACTACACCTCTGACCTTTGCCTAACATGCTCAATCATGTCAAGTATGGTTGCCATAATACAGATGTCCTTCAGTACCTGGTGTGTTTCCCAAAAGTGATAACATAATCCAGATTATCCCTACCTTGTACCCCATCCCACACTTCTTCCTCCTCATCAACCTCACTCCGGTCATTTCTGGAGAGCCATGGTTATTACTGCTTATTTGAGTAAATCTCTTCAACTTGGCTTCCTTGGGAAGCATATTCTTCACAAGCTCAGTAAGTGATGACCTGTGTCAATCTGCCTGGGTCTGAGGGGTTTCCTGAAACCCAGGCCAAAAACGATGGTTATCACACAACAGCTCAGTCAGACTAGGACATCTTTCAATCTTGAACCCTGCAGAAATTCTTCAAGGTTTCTAGTGTGTTGCTATCTTTGCCTAAGTCTCTGGCATTGATGCAAAATTCCCCTATGTTTATAGTTCATGGCTTTAATAATCATTAACTTGATAATAACTATAAATCTGTATCTTCCTCTAAGACTGCTCTGCTGAGCTACAGGCTCATATAGTCAAAGCTCTACAGACTTCATTAACCACAGTTTTCTCTAAGCAACTCAAACATGTCCAAAGCTGAACTCAACTCTCTTCCCACATTAAAGTAAAGAAAGGAAAAACAATCTATCCTATTTTTCTGAATCCATCTCAAGTAAGTGGCACTTTCATCTAACCAGCCATTCAAAGCAAAAACAGGAGTCATCATAGAGATCTTGAGGGAGCAACAGGTAGTTTATCAGGATTGGGCATAGTATATTAGGGAGGAAATGGTGAGAACATTTGTCTAAAATGAGAGAAAGGAATTAGATCATTTAAGTCACAATTAAGAGTTTGTACTTCACCTGAGAATAATGATGATTTACTGGAAAATTTAAGGAAGTAAACTAAATATAACTAATCTTTAAACCATTTTCTTCACAATCATAAAATTGAGATTTCTTTTTGAAAATCTCCAAAGACTACTACTACTTTTCAGGATAAAATCCAAATGCCTTATCTTAGAATATGAGGCCCACATGATCTGGCTCCTATCCATCTTCCTAGACTTGCCTCCAACCATTCCCCCACATTTCCTACTGCTGCTGAATAACGCTCACAAAACAAAGTGTTCTTTAATAACCTTAACTTAAAAACCTGACTCTAGGGGCGGCTGGGTGAGCTAAGTGTCTGACTCTTGATTTTAGCTTAGGTCATGATTTCATAGTTCCTGACACTGAGCCCCATGTTGAGCTCTGCAATGACAACATGGAGCCTGCTTAGGACTCATATTCTCTCTCTCTCTCTCTCTCTCTCTCTCTCTCTCTCTCTCTCTCTCCTCCACCTCCCTCCCTCCCTCCACCCCTTCCCCACTTGTGCTCTCTCACAAAATAAAGGAATAAACTTTAAAAAAACAAAAGAAACAACAACAACTAAAACCCTGACTCTAGCCATTAGGAATTATTTTCCATAGAGAGGGCTTTTATTATTCCCTCAAGATTTTACTCTTTTTCTTCAGTGTCTGTCAAGGAAGGTTAAAATAGTATATGTATACCCTTGATAACATGCTTTAAAGTCAGTTAACTATACATATACCTGTTTCTGAACTGTATTCTGTTCCACTGATCTCTATCCTTAGATTTAATACCTCATTTTTTAATTACTCTAGCTTTACAGTAAGTCTTGAAATCAAGTTGAAAAATGTCACACATTTTTTAAATCTTAAAAAAAATCAACTGAACTATTTTAATGGGTCCTGGGCATAACCATACAAATTTTAGATTCAATTTGTCATTTATTAAAAAAAAAAAAAAAAAGGTGTCCATGCACATGTACACACATACACACTCTCTCAAAACTCTTGGAATTAAAAAAAATTTTTTTTAATGTTTACTTATTTTTGAGAGAGAGCATGTGAGGGGCAAAGAGAGAGGGAGACACAGAATCCGAAGCGGGCTCCAGACTCCAAGTTGTCAGCACAGAACCCAATGTGGGGCTCAAACTCACGAACCATGAGATCATTACCTGAGCCAAAGTGTATGCTCAACTGACTGAGCCACCCAGGTGCCCCCCAAAAAAACTCTTGGAATTTTTGTTAAGACTGTATTGAATCTATAGACCAGTTTAGGGAGAAATACCATCTTACCAATACAGTTGAGCCTGAACAAGGCAAGGGGTTAAGGGGCACTGACCCCGAACACAGTGGAAACTCCAAACATAATTTCTGACTCCTCAAAAACTTAACTACCAATAGCTTACTGTCCATTGATCAAAAGTATTACTGATAACATAAAGAGCCAATTTACACATTTTGTATATGTACTATATTCTTATAATAAAGGAAGCTAAAGAAAATGCTATTCAGAAAATCATAAGGAAGACAAATACATTTATTGTACTGTATTTATAAAAATCTACATATAAGTGGACCTGTGTAGTTCAAACCCGTGTTATTCAAGAGTCAAGTGGATATTGATAATTTTTTCTTAAAAACTAAATACTGCAGACTTCCCACTGCTGCAACTGGAGATGAAAAAACTATGTATTTTATAACTCACAAAGTAGGTAATAGTAGGTAGTAAGGGCACCTAGGTGGATCAGTCGTTTAAGTATCCAACTTAGCTCAGGTCAAGATCTCACGATTTGTGAGTTTGAGTCCCACGTTGGGCTCTGTGCTGACAGATCAGAGCTTGGAGCCTGCTTTGGACTGTGTCTCCCTCTCTCTCTGCCTCGCCCCCGCTTGCACTTGGTTTCTCAAAAATGAATAAACATTAAAAAATAAAATAAAGTCTTACAGGTAACGTACTTTCTGCAGAGTGTTTAGGAGGCATTATTAATGCATGTTAGGAAATGCATATGAGAGCTTTGAGTTATCTATGTCCAAAAATAACTGATATACTTACAACTATATTCCACAGCTTATATGAAGACTGTTTGACATGAGATATACAAATATAGAATAACTAAGTATATGCTATAAATTCCTGTTTATTTTCTGTTAAGGAAGAGAGGCAAGAAAGAATCTTTGAAGCTCATCATGGAAACTGTACAGCTTGTGTGGGTTTTCCAGATTTGGAATCAACAATTATGTAGCTTTCCCCAGAACTGAATGGTAAGACTCTTTTTTACTTTTGTGAGATTTCTTTGCAGAACATAACAGATCTAAGGTTATTATTCTCAACTGATGATCAATTAAGCTTACTCCTTCTAAGATCAAAGTGCAATCATTCAAGTGTTTGGATAGCTTTCTGACAAATGCACTGGTGTTCATCTCAAAAGGAGTTCAGGAAGTGTGAAAGTTTAAAGATAAACCCATTATCAATGGAAGGGTGACTAAAA
Source organism: Hyaena hyaena (assembly GCF_003009895.1). Lineage (NCBI taxonomy): Eukaryota > Metazoa > Chordata > Mammalia > Carnivora > Hyaenidae > Hyaena > Hyaena hyaena. Next base: position 463,637 of record NW_024080796.1, read on the forward strand.
AGCTCATGCCTTGCTAATGACTAATTTAAAAGAACCATTTTTCATAAAGAATAGCACACAATTATTATTCTATAATAAATAATATCAACTGATACACATTTACTGAATACCTAGTAAGTACTAAGTACTATGGTCTACTACCTGCTCTTATCAAAAGCAACTGATGATTAAAGGAAGACCATTTAAGGGATATAGACTATACTCCTTCCCTGGGTACTCCAAGGCCTATCCTTAGTTTAACTTCCAGTAGATTTCTATCTTGAATAACATTAGCTTACTCATTTGTAGAATCACCTCTACTGAATTTGCCCCCAATTCTAAACAGAGACCACAATGGGACATTAATATAAAACTATCATACACAAAAAACTGCAACTTTTTAATCCATCACATCACTCCATGTGAAAATTTTCTTCTCAAATTTAATCTGATGTGAGGCGCCTGGGTGGCTCAGCTGGTTAAGCATCCGACTTCAGCTCAGGTCATGATCTTGCATGATCAGGTCATGATCTTGTGGGTTCAAGCCCCGCATCGGGCTCTGTGCTGACAGCTCAGAGCCTGAAGCCTGCTTCAGATTCTGTGTCTCCCTCTCTCTCTCTCTCTCTCAGAAATAAACATTTAAAAAATACTTTAAAAAAATTTAATCTGAAGAAAACATTCTCTTGCAAAGAACTTATAAGCTTCCACCTTTCCAATATTGTGTACTGGCAATTAATTTTACTCTATTCTGTTGAGAAGCTTAAAGATGACTTGTTTTTAACCTTTTTATTAGAAGATAAGGCTGATACAGAAAAACCCACAGAAGATAAATGCATAATTTAATGAGTTATTATACGGCAAACACCCCAAAACCTTCACCTAAATGAGGAAATAAATTTGCCAACCACTCAGAAGGTTCTTCATGGACCTGTACCAACCCTTCCCTCTCCTCAAAAGAATCATTATTCTGAGTTTACAGTAATCACTTCCTTCTCTTTACAGTTTTATTAGCCAGGTGTGAATCCACAGGAAAGTGTAACCTTGACCACCTTTTTTTCATTTACTAAGTCTGTTAAGTCGTATTTTTTAAGAGCAGCTTTAGGTTCACAGCAAAACTGAGGGGAAGGTATAGAAAATTTTCCATATACCTCCTACCCCCACAAATGCACAGTCTCCATCAACGTTCCCCAAAGGTACCAGAGTGGTACTTTTTTACACTTGATGAATCTATACTAACATATCATAATCACCCTAAGTCCATAGCTTACATGACGGTCCACTCTTGGATGTTGTCCATTCTACAGGTTTGGACAAATGCCTAACATGTATCCATCATTATAGTATCATACAGAATTATTCTCTCTACCTAAAAACCTGTGCTCGGCCTATGCATCTCTCCCTCAACCCCCTCTTCAGTCCCTTTTAATCTACAGGTTCCATCATCATTCTTCACAGTTCATCTGTTGAAGGACCTGGGTTATATTTGATCTCTATGTCCATATCCACTGATGCATACTCATAGAGCAGTTCGGTTATATTTCTCTGTTTTCTGTTTTTCTGGCAAATTTCCTGCAAACTCAAAGTTCAGTCAGATGCATCCTGAACTGATACCTTTGGCAAAATGAAAGATGGTGCACTTTTCTTTCATGAGCAGGCAAATAATGTCTTTTCCTGGTGGTGATGTTAGCACCCATTGACGTTCACTGCCTACATCCAATATTTCATTGGAAGTTATAAAATGCTGATATGCTAATTTTATCATTTATTTTTCATGTATTACTGGGAATAGCTCTCTCATGTCTACTATTTTGTAAACTACCACTAGCTTCAGGTAGGAAAGGGAAAATAAATTGCTTCTTTCCCTTTATTACTAACATTAGAAGTAATGATGAATTGTTTCCCTGTCATCCTCTCAAACTGATCTCTTCTTTTCTATAGTATCATCCTGAACTCAAGGATTTAAACATACTTGATGAGTTTCTTTCCATCTTTGACCTGAGAGGCACTTGTCAAATTACTTCTCCAGGCTTACTAAAATGACCCCAGCAAAAAGTAATAGACTCTTTGCTATCTGGTACGACAAATGTTCCAGCTTATCTTGTACATTTCTTACCTTAGACAAAATCAACCATTTCACCTGAAAGGTAGGATTTCTTTTAAGGTGGAACAGTTTTCCAAGATTATAATATAGGTACTTTTTTTCCTATTTCTCTTTAGCAGTCATAGTTAGGAAATAAACACATATAAAATACCTATTGAGCTCATGGCAATACTTCCAATTATAATGCAGAATTATCAGTTTTCCTTACTTAACCTCTACAATATTACATTTATTTCACTTCCTCCACACTGAAAACCCTGCCTATGCAAGGGCAACAGAATTAATACACCAATGATTACTCACCTACTTAATCCAAAATCTCAAAAAAAAAAAAAAAAAACAAACCCTCAGAACTGAGCATTAATACCAATACACCAATGTAGTTACTATGAAGAGTTTAACAAAATATCTGCATATAGCACCCTCTATTCTTGCTCTATTTTTTATAGTGGTACCTTAACTATCTTACCTAAACATGTAATTGTTACATACCATAACCCTCTCGATTTCAATCCTCCTTTAGTTTTCATACTACAAGTAATTATATAATTAATACTCTTCACCAAGCCTTTTTTTTTTTTTAATGTCTTGCTCATCATTTTGGTTGTCTAAAGCTCAGTCACTGGCGCATTTTCAAGAATGACTCAGGGAAAAAGTATTTCTTGACTTCCTGCTTGGTGGTAATAGTGTTATCTATAGCTTTATAAGAGAAAGCCAGTTATGATGGATAAAAAAGAAACTGCCTCACATTTTTACTCGAGTATGCTGAAAATATTATTCTACTTAATTCTGACATGAAGTGAAACTGTGAGAAAGTCTGATGCGAATTCAATTTTCTTTTCCTTTTAAATTTATGTTAGAGATCAAGAGAGTATTTTTTCTCTATAGAGTAATGTTACCACAATATGTCCTGGTGTTGTTTGCTTCAACTACTATTCTCAGGTACACAGTGTTCTCTTTTGAGCTATACTTTCATATCTTGTTTTAACTTTTCCTGAATTACAGTTTTTCTTACGTGTTCTATTCCCTTGCTTTGGTTATCTTCCTAAAAGAAGGATCTTTTATCTCTGTTGTTGTTTCTTCTTTGACTGTCTTCAATATTTGTCACTTCTCTCACACCTTTTTAAAATTTTTACATTTCACCTTGGTCTTTAAATTTTTCCTCCTTTTCAACTACTACTTAAAGATCTTTTCTGTTTATTCACTCTTGTGTCCCTTCTAGTTTAGCTATTTTTCTCAAATAACTTTTCTTCACTTATAAATTTTAGTTCTATCATTTCATTTCTGAACTTTCTCATTTTAATTTATTTTGATCTTTGACATGTGACATTGGTGTCTCAATCTGATTGTGCATTTTTAAATGGAGGTTTGATCTGCCCTACTGGCATATCTTTATGGGAGAGTTTTCTACGTAAGGACATTATTCTCTTCCTCATCCTTTTTCTTCGGCTTTATTGAAGTATAACTGACATAAAATTAAAAGGCATTTAAAGTGTACATGAGAGGGGGAAAGAGGTGATGGGCATGAAGAAGGGCATTTGTTGGAATAAGCACTGGGTGTTATATGGAAACCAACTTGACAATAAACAAAAAAAAATAAAGTAAAAAAAATAAAGTGCACATAGTGATGATACAACATAGACACGACATATACATAAATTGTAAAATGATCCCCCACATCTAGTTAATTATCACATCTCATGTATTTTTTGGTTTTGTTTGTTTTTCTTTTTGTTGGGGAGGGAGAAACATTTAGCAAATTTCAATTATATAGTACAATGTTATCAAGTATAAGGACAATGTTATGTATTAAATCCTCAAACCTTATTCATCTTCAATCTGAAAGTTTATATTACCTTTTACAAAACCTCTTCCTATTTACCTCACCCCTCATCCCCTGCAGCCACTTTTCTTCTCTTTGTCTCTATGAAATTAATTTTAGAAAGATTCCACATACATCTGATACCACATACATTTGTCTTTCTCTACTTGGTTCATTTCACTAAGTCTAATGGCCTCAAGGTCCACCCATTTATCAATCACAAACAGCAGGATGTCCTTCCTTCTTGTGGCTGAATGATATTGCATTGGATGTATACATACCATCACCTTCTTTATTCATCCACTGACAAACATAAATATTTCCAATGTACTGGGTATTATGAATAATGCTGCTATGAACATGGGAATGCAGATATCTCAAGATTCTATGTTGACTTCCTTTGGATATACACCCCAAAGTGGGATTACTGGATCACACAGTAATAATATTTTTAATTTTTTGAGGAGCCTCCATACTGTTCTCCATGCTAGCTGTACCAATATACAATCCCATCAACAGTGCAAAAGGGTTCCCTTTTCTTGACATCTTTGCCAATACTTACCTCAACTTTTTGATAACAGAAATTCTAAGAAGTGTGAGGTGATAACTAACTCTAGTTTTAATTTGCATTTCCCTGAGGATTAGTTATGTTGAGCACCTTTTCACATGCCTAATGGCCATCTCCAAGTCCTCTTTGGAAAAATTAAGTTCCTTTGAGCTTTTTTTTTTTTTAAAGTAGGCTTCATGTGCCTCAGGGAGCCAATACAGGGCTTGACCTCAGGACCTTGAGATCAAGATGTGAGCTGAGATCAAAAGTCAGATGCAGTCTTGATAAACTGTATGTTTCTAGGAATTTATCCATTTCTTCTAGGTTATTCAATTTGTCTGGCATATACTTGTTCACAGTAGTCTCCTCTGATCCTTTGTATTTGTGTGGTCTCAGTTGTAATGTCTACTCTTTCACTTCTGATTTTATTTCAGTCTTCTTTTTTGTTGTTAAGTCTAGCTAAAAGTTTCTCTATTCCAAAAGAGCTCTTAACTTGATTAGATAGAGCTTTTCTATTGTCTTTATAGTGTCTATTTCTTGAATTTCCACTCTAATTCTTTGGTATTTCCTTCTAGAAATTCTGGGCTTAGAATGTTCTTCTTTATCTAGTTCTTTGAGGAATCAATTTAGATTGAGATCTTTTGCTTCTTACTATAGGCATTTATCCCTATGAACTTCCCTCTTAGAACCGCTTTTGTTGTATCTCTTAAGTTTTGAGATGCTGCATTTGCATTTTCATTGGTCTCAGATATTTTTTATTTCCCTTTTGATTTCTTCCTTGACCCACAGATTATTCAGCCACCACATATCTGTAAATTTTCCAATTTTCTTTTTTTCAATTGAGGAATAATTGACATACATTATATTAGTTTCGGGTTCAATATAAGCATTCAATGTTTGTATATATTTTGAAATGAGCACCACAGTAAGTCTAGTTAATATCTATCACCACATACAGTTACAAAACATTTTTCTTGTAATGAGAACATTTAAGATTTACTCTTGGGCCCCTGGGTGACTCAGCTGGTTAAACATCCAATCTTGATTTCAGCTCAGGTCATGATCTTATGGTTTGTGAGACAGAGGCCCGTGTTGGAGCAGAGCCCACTTGAGATTCTCTCTCTCCCTCCCTCTGCCCTTCCCCTGCTCACTCACTCTCTCTCAAAATATATAAATAAACATTAAAAAAAGATTTATTCATAATAACTTTCAAGCATCCAATACAGTATTATGAACTGTAATCACCATGCTGTACATTACGTCTCCCTGACTTATTTTATAACTAAAATTTGTACCTTTTTCTTTTGACTCCTGTCATCCATTTTGCCCATGCCCCTCCACCTGCCTCTGGCAACCACCAATATGTTCTCTGTATCTATAAGCTTGGTTTTGTTTTTTTACATTCTACACATAAGTGAGTTCATATGGTATTTGTCTTTCTCTAACTTCTTTCACTTAGCATAATGCCCTTAAGGCCCATCCATGTTCACTCTAATGGTAAAATGTCATTCTTCTTAAAATTGACTAATATTCTTTTTTGGAATTCACCTCATTTTCTTCATCCATCCATCCATCCACCCATCCATCAAAGGGTACTCAGGTTATTTCCATATCTTGGCTATTATAAATAATGCTATAATAAACATGGGGGTGTATATATATTTTAAGCTAGTATTTTTGTTTTCTTCAAATAATCAGAAGTAGAATTGCCGGATCACATGGTAGTTCTATTTTTAATTTTTTGAGGAACTTTCATACTGTTTACCACAGTGGCTGTCCCAGTTTACATTCCCACCAACAGGGCACGAGAGTTCCCTTTTCTCCACATCCTCGCCAACACTTGTTATTTCTTGTCTTTTTCATAACAGCCATTCCAACAGGTATGAGGTGATAATTCTCCACTTTTCTTTTTGTAACTGATTTCTACTTTCATACCATTGTACTCAGTAAAATGCCAGATAGGATTTTAACCTTCTTAAATTTATTAACATTTGTCTGTGGACTAACATAACATCTATTTTGGAGAATGTTCCATATGTACTTAAGAAAAATGTGTGTTCTGGTGCTGCTGGATGAAATGTTTTTAAATATCTCTTAAGTCCACCTAGTCTAACAAGTAATTTAAGTCCTATTGATTTTCTGCCTCAATGACCTTTAAAGCTAAAGTGAGTCTTTTGTAGGCAGAATATAGTGAGACTTGTGTTTTTATCCATTCAGCCACTCTATGAGTTTTCATTAAAGAATTTCTATATGAAGTAAAAATTGATAGGTATAGACTTAATATTGCCATTTAGTTCATTGTGTTCTGGCTGTTTTGTATTTCATTTGTTCTTCTCTTGCTCTCTTACTTTGTGATTTGATCTTCTAGAGCAGTATGCTTAGATTCCTATTAATCTTTTCTCTATATACAATAGATTTTTGCTTTTGGTTACCAAGAAGCTTATGTAGGACATCTATCCCAGCAGGGCTCAGCACAGACAAAATAATCAGAATCACCCATATCCCAATCTTTCCCTGTAGGAAGTCTATTTCCCTGAAAGAAACCTGATGTAAGGCTTCTAATTTAGCAGATATCCAGGGGCTGACAACAATCATCCCAGGAGACCAGGGAGGTCTGCAGACACCACCTCCACCTTTTCTCTGTAGCCCAATCCAAATCTCCAGTATCTCCACACAATCAGCTTACATACACATTTGAAGCCTCAGCTTTTACAGATGCCACCCAAGGGATGGGACTCTGGATCACCTGTCTCTGAAAGCTAACAGGGTTTTACATTTATAAGTTGCACAGGGCTATACCAATGAAGGAGTCCTTAATGGGTATATACACCTGTATACCCAGGCTGTATACCTGGGCCCGATGCAAAAGGAGCAGGCAAAAATGTCCATCTCCAAGTCTCTCCCTGTAAGGTCCCTAAATTGTATACTTTCCCAGTTACTTCCCAGGGGATCCAGCTTCCAATCAGCCTGCATGTGCTGATGATGATCCTTCCCTCTGGAACACCTGATAAATCTGAGCACACTCTCAACTACTGGGAGCCACTAAGAAAAAAGTAGGCAGTTTGGGGGGCTGCCTGGGTGGCTCAGTCAGTTAAACGTCCAACTCTTAATCTTGGCTCAGGTCAAAATCTCACGGTTTGTGAATTCGAGCCCCGCATCAGGCTCTGTACTGATGGTGCACAGCCTGCTTGGGATTCTGTCTCTCCTTTTCTCTGTCTCTCCACCCACCGCTTGTGTTCTCTCTCTCAAAATAAATAAATAAACAAACAAACAAAAAAGAAGGCAGTTTGGGCAATAACACACGTTTGAGAGACAACCAAGAACTCACATCAGGCTGGTTGATAAGGTTCATGTCCTACAGAACACCATTCCATCAAAACTAGGGAGGTGTGGGTTTTGTTTGTTTTTGATCTAATGTGTAGAAACTAACACAGAGTCAAGAAATATGAAGAAACAGAAGAATATGTTCCAAACAAAAGAGCAAGACAAAACTCCAGAAACAGAGCTTAATGAAACAAAGATACACGATTTATTTGATAAAGAGTTCAAAATAACAGTCTTAAAGATGTTCACCTAGGTGAGCAGAACAATGCATGAAAAAAGTGAGAATTTTAACAGAGAGAGAAAATACAGGAAAGCACCAACAAAAATTATAGAGCTGAAGAATACAATATCTGAACTGAAAAATTCAAGAGAGGAGTTCAACATCAGACTAGATCAAGTAGAAGAAAGTAAATTCAAAGACAGGGCAGTAGAAGTCATCCAAAGAAACAGAAAGAAAAAACAATAAAAGTGAAAACAGCTTAGGGGGCTTTTTTAAATTTACTTTTTTTATTTTTGGAGACAGAGAGAGAGCACAAGCAGGGGAGGGGAAGAGAGAGAGGGAAAGACTCCCAAGCAGGCTCTGCGCTGTCAGTGCAGAGCCCAACACAGGGTTCGATCCCACAAACTGTGAGATCACAACCTGAGCCAAAATTAAGAGTCAGATGTTTAGCCGACTAAGCCACCCAGGTGTCCCAGATAGCTAAGGGAATTTTAGGAGACCAGCAAGTAGACCACTACTCCCATGGTAAGGGTCCCAGAAGGAGAGGACAAAAACCAAGGGTCAGGAAGTTTACTGAAAGAAAACGCCTGAAAACTGCCCTAATGTGGGAAAAGAAATAGACACCCAGATACAAGAAGCCCAGAAAGTTTCAAAAAAGATGAATCCAAAAAATCCTAATCCAAGATACATTTTAATTAAATTGTCAAACTTTAAAGACACAAAAGAGTCTCTTAAAAACAAAAGGAGAAAAAGAACTTGCTTCACACAAGGGAATCCTCGTAAGACCATCAGCATATTTTTCAGGAGAAACTTTGGAAGCCAGGAGAGGATGGCAAAATATATTCAAAGTGCCAGAAAGAGGGGGAACTGTCAACCAAGAATACTCTACCTGGCAAAGCTGTCTGAATGGAAGGAGAAATAAAGAATTTTCTAGAAAAGGAAAAGCAGGAGGAGTTTACCACCACTAGATCAGCCTTACAAGAAATGTTAAGAGGACTTCTCCAAGCTAAAACAAAAGAGCGTTAATTATTAACAAGAACACACAAAAGTATAAATCTCACTGGTAAAAAGTAAATATACGGGTAAATTCAGAATACTTTAATTTTGTAACACTGGTGGGTAAATCACTTATAAATCTAGTATGAAGGTTAAAAAATAAAAGTAGTAAAAGTAACTATAACGTATTAATGGATAAACAAGGTAAAAAGATGCAAATTGTGACAGAAACACTAAATGTGGGAGGGAGAGTAAAAACTATAAAGCTAAGATGCGTTCAAAGCTGTTATTAGCTTAAAATAGTTATAAATGTCAAATATTCTTTATAATAATTTTAGGTGAGATTTTACCTTGATACTGTTGTGTCTCTCATGTTTATGGAAAATTAGTTTTCCTGAATTTTTAGAAGATGGTGATCAAGGTAGTTTTTCTAGATTTACAGAACTCACTTGTCTGTTGTTTTCCTGTAATGTTAAACAATATGGCAGCTTCCTTTCTGAGACCTCCCAGCAGTTCCTCTGCTAATTCTTATCTGAACTTTCCCTTTTCTTCCTCCTCTGATCCTCTAATTTTTCCCTATTCTGCTCCATTTGATGCTAATATTGTATTCAATTTTGTTTCCACTCAGTGCAGTACTCTGTACTGGTAGAGAACTCTAGCAGCTCTGTTTCAAGAATTCTCTGGAGCCAGACTGCTCTATCTTCTTCTGGCTTTACCATGAACACACTGTACTTGGCCGATACTAGAATATCATTGGAGTATCAGCCATCGTCTCATTTCAGCTGCTGCTCTTAATATAGTCCACCAGTCCACCAAACTGTCTACTAAACAGTTGAAGCTATTTTGGAGGTCTCCTGTTTTTAAGTTCTATGAAATACCCCATTCAACTCTCTCTGCTTACTCCTGTACAACTAATACTATGGAGGTCTTGTGGCTGTTAGTGGTCTGCTCTTAGCTGCTTTTACTTCTGGATGCCTGATGTTAGTTTTATGGTACGCTTCTGGGTTTGCTATGTAGTTTAATTAGTTTTTGTGTGAGTATTCTGATAAAGTAAAAAAAAACAAAAGACAAAAAAAACACACCTATGGTATGACCACATTTACTTCTCAGCATCTCTCCCAAAGCCAAATTTGAAGTTCAAATAAAGCAATTATGTTTTTATATTCATCATATACTTCTTCTTTCCTTGATTTATTTCTAATTGTTATTAAACCATCTTGTAAGTCATTTCATTCTTTTTCAAAACAAAGCAAAAAAATCTTCCAACTCCATAGTTACAAAAACTTTATTTTAACAAATTATTTAAATCTTTCATGATTTTCAATACTTCTAAATGCTTCCTGAGTCATGGTTCAGATAACTTACAAATGTTTACACTTGGAAAAATTCCTTCAACTATCTAAGGGTTCTCTGTTTCTCTTGAGGTCTTAAGAATGAGACCACTAGAAAACAAAATAATCATTCAAACACAAGAACATATATAGAAAGTGTCCTTAAAATTCTGAACATGATCTGACAAGAAATTCCATGCTTATGGGGCGCCTGGGTGGCTCAGTCCATTAAGCGTCCGACTACAGCTCAGGTCATGATCTCACGGTTTGTGGGTTCAAGCCCCACGTTGGGCTCTGTGCTGACTGCCAGCTCAGAGCCTGGAGCCTGTTTCAGAGTCTGTGTCTCCCTCTCTCTCTGACCCTCCCCTGCTCTGGCTGTCTCTCTCTCTCTCTCTCTCAGAAATGAATAAAAACATTAAAAAGAAAAAAAAAAGAAAGAAATTCCATGCTTGTGTTTTATAACTTTGTCTTCTTTGAATACTGGTATGCCGCACGCATTCAGATTTTCTCCTAGTCTAGGGGTCAGCAAACTACAGCCCACTGATTTATCATATGTTTTGTAAATAAAGTTTTACTGAAATACAGCCAAGCCCATCCCTTACGTGTGTGTGTGTGTGTGTTTTACAAGAGAGTATGACTAGGGAAGGGGGTAGTAGGAGAGAGAGAGAGAGAGAGAAAGAGTCTCAAGCAGGCTCATGCTCAACATGGAGCCCAACGAGGGGCTTGATCCCACAACCCAAATCAAGATTATGAGATTATGACCTGAACCAAAATCAAGAGTTCGATGCTCAATCCACTGAACCAACCAGATGCCCCTTTGTAAAAAAAAAAAAAAAAAAAAAAAAAAAAAATTTTTTTTTAACTTATACATTATCTGCAGCTGCTTTCACACCACAACAGCATAGGCAGGCAGTTGCAAAAGAGATCATATAACCCACAAAGCCTAAAATATTTGCTGTCTGCCCCACTGCTAGTCTCAAGATGTATCAGGTGAGCTTCCACGGGCAGCACCTGGGGGCTCTATGGGTAATTCTGAGTAGGATGACTGTGGTACTGGGTGTCCAGAACACTGCAGGATATTTAGCATCTCTGCCCCCCCCCATAAATTAAATGCTAACAGCACTTTCAGCCCTTGTTAACCCAAATTCCCCACACTATGGGAGAGAGTAGAAGTAATATCCTTGATTGAGAAGCACTGAAGAACTAAATTAGCTCAGAGTTTAAAAAAAAGAAGAAAAGAAAAGAAAAAATATAGTCCATACATTCTAAATCCTATCAAGATAGATGAAACATAGTTACCTTTTGTCAAGAGCAAACTAAAAGTCTACGCTTCTTCCTCTTTGACACTTGGCCAACAATACATAAATCCATTCATATTAAAATTAGGCTTTTATAATTTGATTATGATATCAAAACACTATGATGTTTACTTAAAGTTTAAAAATAAACTTAACAATCTTACCGATTTGTTCCATCCAGATTTGATTTGTGGATGAAATTGAGTTTTGCATCTGCCCAATAAAGCTTCTGTTCTTCATAATCCAAAGTCAGTCCATTTGGCCAGTAAATTTCAGTGTTTATTATAATGAAGCGATTTGAACCATCCATTCCAGCACGTTCTATCTTTGGTACTTCTCCCCAGTCTGTCCAGTACATGAACCTAAAAACCATATAAACATATAAACCCATGGCATAAGCAGGGTAATACCCAAGTATTTTATAACTATCACGATTAGATAAAGAAAGCTCCCTCAGGAACACTAAAATTAAAACCCCTGGGTATTATCAAAATTTTAATAATTTACCTTTTTGTCACCACCATAGTAATGACTGAATCAGGCAAGTACTGTCAAGCATGCAAAAACCATGTGATCAAAGTTTATTAAGAAAAAGGGTATTCACACTCTCAGTGTATCTCCCCACAGGTTACTTATTAATGACAAGGGGAAAACAGTAACTTTAGAGAAAATAAACTTGGTGAATACTACCTTAAACACATCACCTAAGTTTATATCATCAATGAGAGGGAACAAACTGGTGTCACATACATGATACACTGGAAAGGATATGCCATCTTTCATGCAGATTCTCTTACATAGTATCTGCCAAAAAATGTATAACCTGAACACAATTATGAAGAAGTGGAGAAAACAAAATTGTGAAACATTCTATAAAACAAATGGCCTTTGAAAATATCAATGTCATGAAAGTCAAAGGAAGGCTGAGAAGCTAATCCAGATTAGAGGAGAATAATAAGACATGGTAACTACATAAAGTGCATGGTTGCGCTGATTAGTTGAGGAAAATGCTATGAAAACATTGTTAGGAAACTGGGAAAATCTAGGGGACTATCAAATTATATAATAGAAATGTACTAATGTTACTTTCCTAAATATGATCTTTGTACTGTGTGGTTAGGAGTTTATTGTACCATTTTTGCTTCTATTCTACAAGTTTGAAATTTTTTTCAAAATAAAAAAATGGAAGTCTATGAATAATAGTCACTTTCCAGAGGAGAAAAGAAAACTTTCCTTGTTAAAAGTAAAATTCTTAATGTGTTACATTTCAATTAAAGGCATATTTTTAAAAAGTTAAAGACAGTACTCTGAATTAGATATGAGGTACTCAAATAAACATGTTCAAACAATTGAAATTCAGGTATAAATTTTACTCAAAAAAAGTATTGGAATGGTAATACGAAAATGATTCCACTTGTACAAGTAGATATGTCATATAAACTGCTTCCTCAGGGGAATTATGGGAAGAGAGTATCAGGTAGAGGACAGAACACTTCCTAGATACAAGGCATTGTGCTAATGGTTTTACATAATCTCATTTATACCTTATAGCAGTGTTATGAAATATTATTTGTCCATCACTGTATTTCAGATGAAACAACTCAGAAAAGATAGCATATTGCTTAAAGTCACACAGCTAATTAATGTGGAACAGAAATTCAAACCCACCTCTCCCAGATTCCAAAGTCAATGCTTTTGCCAAAGGTCAGCTTGATTTGTAAGGAATAGAGAAGGCAGTGTCCCCTAAAATGAGGATACTGACTGGATATTGTCCAGAATGAGGAAGAGAATGATCAGATTTGTGCAAGATAAAATTATATAAAAAAGTGAGTCAGACAATTTTAGACCATCTTAAAAATTTCTTGGTTTTGTTCTAAGAGCAACATATAAACACTTGAAGACTTTTAAGAATAGATGTGAAATCACTAGCTTTGTGAGGTTTGGAGGAGTGGAGCAGCCAAGGGGGAGGAGAGTGGCTGTAGTATAGAAAAAGACTGGAGACAAACAAGAAGAAGAAAAAAAAAAAAAAAAGAATACAGAGAGCCCAAAGCTCCCAAAACGGCTCTGTGAGGAACTCAGCAAATCCTCTCCTCTAAAACCAAAAGAGAAAAGACCAAAAAACAGACAGTCAAAAGTAATTAGAGTCTCTGAAAACTGATCAAAGGGTAAATGAGAAGCATTTATTCAGGAAAATCTACTACATCTCAGGAGGAAATGTGATATTTCAGCCAGAAGTTATGAACACCCCATCCACCCTGCTGAGCGTGTGGCACACCTTAGCAGACATGGCAGACCCTAAAACTTGTCAGCTAACTGGCCCTGCAAGAGGAAACTGACTTTACTTGAAGCAAGTAATGGAAAAGCCTATGCCCAGGGATGCTGTCAAAAACAGGAGTGCTCTCCATGGCAAACACATCAGAGAGGGCTATTATCTCAAGCAATACTGATCCAAAAATATAACGTAATGTGAGTAAATTTTACTTTATTTTTTTGTAACGGATGTAAGACTTTACTAGATACAGAATGCTCAGTTTCATCAATCATCAGGGAAATGCAAATTAAAACCACAGTGAGATACCACCGAACACCCACTAGAATGGTTAACATTTAAGACTAACAATACTAGGGCTCCTGGGTGACTCAATTGGTTGCGTGTCCGACTCCTGATTTGGGCTCAGGTCACAATCCCAGAGTCGTGGGATCAGGCTACGAGCAGGGTTTGGAGCCTCCTTGAGATTCTCTCTCTCTCTCTCTCTCTCTCTCTCTCTCTCTCTCTCTCTGTCCCTCTCCGCCATTTGTGTGCTCTCTATAAAATGAAATAAAAAATAAAATAAAACATTAAAAAAATACAAGACTAATAATACTAAGTGTTGGTGAGAATGGAGCAAGTGGAACTCTCATACACCACTAGTATAATCACTCTGGAAAACAGTCTGGCAGTTTCTTATAAAGTTAAATATACATCTAACTCTATGAACCAGCAATTCTACCTTTAGCTATTTATCCAAGGGAAATGAAAACATATCCACAAATAACCCAGTTAAGAAATGGGCAGATAGCATGAATAGAGACACTCTTCCAAAGAAGATATCCAGATGGCTAACAGACACATGAAAAAATGCTCAACATCACTAAGGGAAATACAAATCAAAACCACAACCTCACACTTGTCAGAATGGCTAAAATTAACAACACAAGAAACAACAGGTGTTGGTGAGAATGCAGAGAAAGGGGAATCCTGTGGCACTGTTGGTGGGAATGCAAACTGATAGAGCCACTCTAGAGAACAGTATGGAGGTTTCTCCAGAAACTAAAAATACAACTATCCAGCAACTGAACTACTAGGTATTCACCCAATGGATACAAAAATACTGATTCAAAGTGCTACATGCACCTCAGTGTTTAAAGCAGCATTATCAACAATAGACAAACTACAGAGAGTGCCCAATGTCCATCAACTGATGAATGGATAAAGATGTGGTGTACACACACACACACACACACACACACACACACACACACAGAGAGAGGGGGGGGGGGGGGGGGAATATTACTCAGCCATCAAGAAGAATGAAATCTTGCCATTTGCAATGATGTGGATGGAGTTAGAAAATATGCTAAGTGAAATAAGTCAATCATAGAAAGACAAATACCATATTATTTCACTCATGTGGAATTTAAGAAACAAAACAGATGAACCTATGGGAAGGCAGGGGAGGTGGGGAGAGAAGAGATGGAAATAAACAAACCACATGAGACTTAATGACAAAGGACAAACTGAGAGTTACTGGAGGGAAGGTAGATGGGGAAAAGGCAAAATAGGTGATGAACATTAAGAAGGGCACTTGTTAGGATAAGCACTGGGTGTTATATGTAAGTGACAAATCAATGTAAGTGACAAATCACTGAATTCTACTCCTGAAACCAATCTGCACTTTATATTAATCAACTGAACTTTACATTTAGAAAAAAAGACATTATCTACACAACAATTTTACATGCTAGTTCACAGAAACTTTACTCATAATAGCTAAAGTCTAGAAACAACACAAATATCCATTAATAGGATGATATACAAATTCTGGTATATTCATGCAATGGAATTCTACTTAGCAATACAAAACAACAACAACAACAACATTACACTCAATAAAAGGATGAATTTTTAAAATTAGTATGAACAAAAGCAGCCAGACTCAAAAGAGTACCTACTTCATGACTCTTTTCTATGAAGTTCCAGGTTCGCAAAACTAATCTATAGTGACAGAAATCAGTAGTTACTAGGTAGAAGCAGAGGTTGACTTGAAAGGGGCTCAGGCAGCTTTCTGGAATGATGTGATGAAAAATTTAGTGGGAGTAATGGTAGGCATATACATGTACTAAAACACCAAGCTACAAATGTAAAAATATGCAAATTTCCGTATATAAATTGTATCTCAATAAAAGTCCTTAAAGCACAAATAAGATGCAGCCCCCTGGGTGGCTCAGACGGTTGAGCCAGGTCCTCATCTCACAGCTGGAGCCTCACAACGGGCTCTGTGCCAACAGCTCAAAGTCTGGAGCCTGCTTTGGATTCTGGGTCTCCCTCTCACTCTGCCCCTCCCCAAATCGCGCTCTCTCTCTCTCTCTCTCTCTCTCAAAGATAAACATTTTTTTAAAATGCTAGGGGCATCTAGGTAGCTCAGTCGATTAAACATCTGACTTTGGCTCAAGTCATTATTTCATGGTTTGTGGGTTCGAGTCCCACATCAGACTTTATGCTGACAGCTCCGAGCCTAGAGCCTGCTTCAGGTTCTGAGTCTCCATCTCCTTCTGCTCCTCCCTCACTCATGCCCTATCTCTGTCTCTCAAAAATAAATAAATGTTTTAAAAAAATGCTAAAGCTAATTCAAAGGTTCCTTCCTTTCTATAGAAGCCTTTCCTAGCTTGCCCTGAGTTACTCCCTCCGAGGTGCTCCCACAGCACGTTTCACTGTGCTATAGTACTTATCCCAAGTTGTATATAAACTATGAAGAATTCACATGGACTGATCATAAGTGATTTTACAGATTATCAAGGTGTACATAGCAGTAAGTGTACTATTTTGTACAATAAAATTTAGGTAGCTCTACAAGTTGTCATTTTCCTAAATAAGTATTAAACTTAGAATAAGAATTCAGTGTCTAGTTTTTGGTGAAATAAAAAGTTGCTACCGTGAGGGGAATCCAACATGGCATAGAAGCACGGGGAACGGAAGTTCCCTCATCTCTCACACACAGCAGTGTTGAGGCCAAAGGACTTTTGAATTCCAAGAGTCCCGGCCTCAGAGTGACAGGGACATCTCCAAGAGCCCATGGGAACAACCTGGAAGGCCACAGGTGCGTAACTGCAAACTGAGGAGATAAAACAGGCAGCGCAGGCACAGAGGGAAGGGATCCCCCTTCTGTGGAGAGACAAAGGGAAAAGAAAGAGAGGCTGTGAAAGTGTAGGACTATATTTGCACAAGAGAAAAACCATGGACCTGGATCAGAGGAAAATGAAGATCCTATTTCTAACTGCAGGGCTTTCTCCGGACTGGGGCTGGCTGCCCTGTTCACGTACCTGGGGAAGAGGGGAGCCAACCCCTGGCTCAGTAACTAGTTCAGAGACGCAGTCTGCAGTGGGAAAAAGCAAGCCTCTCCCTCCAGTGCTGTGGGAAGAAGGTGTATAACCGTTCAAAGGACAAAAGACCCTGCGCCCAGCAGCCAGAGGCCAGGGTGGAAGGCACTTCCCCGAAGCGGGGGCACGTAGCGGGACCCTTTACAACACGGAGGTCTGAATCCCAGCCTAGCAGTAGGGAGGTGCCAGGGAGGTGAAGGGAGTCCGGGGAGCAGGACAAACTGCCTCATTCGCACCCGCACAGCACTGTCAGGAGGCCACTCATGGGTGGGGGCGGAGTGGTACTCCCCCGGAATTGGGGCATGCAGAGCTGGACCCCTTAAGACATCTGGGTTTGAATCCCAGATGAGCCCCTGGGAGAAGCACAAGAGACTGTGGGTGAAAGAGGCGGCGGGGAACCAGCCTGCTCACACCTGCTCAGCACTGTGAGGATGGCCTGAACAGAGTGGTTTGGGACACCTGGTCTGGGGAGGAGAGACTGGGATGTCGCCATTTTTCTCCCCATCACCAACAAGGTGGGGCTTCAGGGATCCAACAGCGGGCCCACAGTGGAGGTGGGACCATCTACACCAAACCACGCCCCTCCGTGCCTGGTAAGTGTCTATCTACCAGAGCAAGGCGGAACGCTGACCAACCAGACAGCCCCTCCTCCAGACCAGTGCTGCCACTACCAGGTCCAAGACACCCAGAGGTTTTGCATTTTCTGATTTAATTCTTGGACAATTCTTATTATACATATTTTCCCCCTTCCCTTTCTCCTTTTTATTTCTTTTCTCCTCTAGTTTGGCTATTCCGGTTGTTGGTTTGTTTAAGAAGACATATTTAATCTATTCTCTTTACACATGTTCTCTATCTCTTTTATGTTCCTCTCCCTCTCTCTGGATTAAGCCATATAGTTTCTCTGCCTGGTCAATTTTCTTTTCTTTTCTTTCCCTGCCCCCGTGATTTCTCTCTTTGTATGGGTTAAGGCCTCTACCACCACTACCAACCAGCCCCCTTTTTTCTTTCTTTCTTTTTAAAACAATTTTTTTTCCAGGGTTACTTCAATGAACAAATCAAAGCACACCTGGTGGAGGGTCCAAACCATCAGTACGAGTAGGGAGATAAAGCAACCAGAGTCACAACAACAGAGAGCATGTAGCACCTTTCAAAAGACACTTTCTGTGGGACGCCTGGGTGGCTTAGTCGGTTAAGCGTCCGACTTTCACTTAGGTCACGATCTCGCGGTTCGTGGGTTCGAGCCCCGCGTCGGGCTCTGTGCTGACTGCCAGCTCAGAGCCTGGAGCCTGTTTCAGAGTCTGTAACTCCCTCTCTCTCTGACTCTCCCCTGCTCACGCTGTCTCTCTCTCTCCTAGAAAGAAATAAATAAAAAAATAAAATAAAATAAAACAAAAGACACTTCCTGAAAGGCCAAGCCCTGGACAGTGTATGACCCCTCTTTAATACAGTAGTGCTCACAGGTGCAGGATACATAACAAGCTTTTAAAACACATAAAGGACAGCAAACTAGCCAAAATGAAGAAACAGAAGAATTCTCCTCAAAAGAAATTCCAGGAAGAAATGACAGCTAAAGAACTGATCAAAACAGATATAAACAATATAAGTGAACAAGAATTAATAATAATAGTCAGAAGATTAATTGCTGGGCTTGGAAAAAAGCATAGAAGACAGCAGAGAATCTATAGCTGCAGAGATCAAGGAACTAAAAAATAGTCATGATGAATTAAAAAATGCTGTGAATGAGGTGAATAAACTGGAGGTGGTGACAACAAGGATTGAAGAGGCAGAGGGAAGAATAGTGAACTAGAAGACAAAATTATGGGAAAAGATGAAGCTGAGAAAAAGAAAAAAAATTCTAGACCATGAGGGAGAATAAGAGAACTAAGTGATTCAATGAACCATAATAATATCTGTATCATAGGAGTTCCATAAGAAGAAGAAGAGAGAGAGAAAGGGACAGAAAGTGTACTTAAACAAATCATAGCTGAGAACTTCCCCAATCTGGGAAAGGAAACAGACACTGAAATCCAGGAGGCACAGAGAACTTCCTTCAGACCTAACAGAAATCAATCTTCTGCAGGACATATCATAGTGAAACTAGTAAAATACCAAAGATAAAGAGAGAATTCTGAAAGCAGCTAGGATAAATGGGCCTTAACCCACAAAGGTAGACACATCAAGGGTAGTAGCAGACCGATCTACTAAAACTTGGCAGGCCAGAAGGAAGTGGCAGGAAATGTTCAATGTGCTGAATAGGAAAAATATGCAGCCAAGAATCCTTTATCCACCAAGGCTGTCAGTCAGAAGAGGAGAGAGAAAGGTTTTCCCAGACAAACAAAACCTGAAGGAATTCATCACCACTAAACCAGCCCTATAAGAGATCCTGGTGGGGGGGGCGGGGGGGAGGAGGGGGGCGCGGGGACGGACTCTAAGTGGAATGTTACAAAGACTATAAAGGATCAGAGACATCACCACAAGCATGAAACCTACAGATAACACAATGACACTAAATCCATATCTTTCAATAATAACACTGAATGTAAATGGACTTAATGCTCGAATCAAAAAACAAGGGTATCAGAATGGATTAAAAAAAACAAGACCCATCTATTTGCTGTCTACAAGAGACCCATTTTAGACCTGAGGACACCTTCAGATTGAAAGTGAGGAGATGGAGAACCATCTATCATGCTACGCAAAGTCAAAAGAAAGTTGGAGCCATATTTGTATCAGACAAACTAGATTTTAAACTAAAGGCTGTAACAAGAGATGAAGAAGGGCATCATAATAATAGAGGTCTAGCCATCAAGAAGAGCTAACAATTATAAATGTTTCTTCCCCTAACTAGGTACACCCAAATATATATATATATATATATATATATATATGTATGTATCAATCACAAACATATGCAATCTTATTGATAAGAATGTGGTAATTGCAGGGGACTTTAATACTCCACTTATAGCAATGGACTGATCATCTAAACAGAAAATAAAGAAACAGTGGCCCTGAATGATAAACTCGACCCAGATAGACTTGAGAGATATATTCATAACTTTTCATCCAAAAGCAGAATACACATTCTTCTCTAGTGCACATGGAATATTCTCCAAGATAGATCACATATGGGATCACAAAACAGTCCTCAATAAATAAAAAAGAATTGAGATGATACCATGCACATTTTTAGATCACAATGCTATGAAACCTGAAATCAACCACAGGAATAAGTTTGGAAAACCTCCAAATGCAGGGAGGTTAAAGAATATCCTACTAAAGAATGAATGGGTCAATAAGACAATTAAAGAAGAAATTTAAAAATATATGGAAACATATGAAAATGAAAACACAGAAGTCCAAACCCTTTGGGATGCAGCAAAGGCAGTCCTAAGAGGAAAATACACTGCAATCCAGGACTATCTCAAGAAACAAGAAAAATCCCAAATACCAAATCTAACAGCACACCTAAAGGAACTAGAAGGAGAGCAGCTAGAATACCCCAAACCCAGCAGAAGAAGAGAAATAATAAAATCAGAGCAGAAATAAATAATACAGAATCCAAAAAAAAACAGAACAGATCAATGGAACTAAGAGCTGGTTTTTTTGAAAAAATAAACAAAACTGATAAATCCCTAGACAGACTTCTCAAAAAGAAAAGAGGACCCAAATAGATAAAAATCACGAATGAAACTGGACTTATCACAACCAACCCCTCAGAAATACAAACAATTATTAGAGAATACTATGAAAAATTACATGCCAACAAACTGGACAACTTGGAAGAAATGGACAAATGCCTAGACACCCACACACTACCAAAACTCAAACAGGAAGAAATAGAAAATTTGAACAGACCTATAACTAGTGAAGAAATTGAATCACTTATCAAAAATCTCCCAAAAAATAAGAGTCCTGGGCCAGATGGTTTCCCAAGGGAATTCTACCAGACATTTAAAGCAGAGTTAATACCCATCCTTCTCAAGCTGTTTCAAAAAATAGAAATGGAAGGAAAACTTCCAGACCCCTTCTATGAAACCTTGATTCCCAAACCAGCAGAGACCCTATTTAAAAAGAGAATTACAGGACAATATTTCCTGATGAACATGGATGCGAAAATTCTCAACAAGATACTGGCAAATCAAATTCAACAGCATATAAAAAGAAATACTCACCATGATCAAGTGGAATTCATTCCTGGGCTGCAGGACTGGTTCAATATTTTCAAATCAATCAATGTGATACATCACATTAATAAAAGAAAGGATAAGAAACATATGATCCTGTCAATAGATGCAGAAAAAGCATTTGACAAAATACAGCATCCTTTCTTAATAAGAACCCTCAAGGAAGCCAAGATAGAAGGAACATACCTAAACATCATAAAAGCCATGTATGAAAAGCCCACAGCTAATATCATTCTCAAAGGGGAAAACATGAGAACTTTCCCCGAGATCAGGAACATGACAGGAATGTCCACTTTCATAAGTGCTGTTTAACACAGTGTTGAAGTCTTAGCCTCAGCAATCAAACAAAATGAAATAAAAGGCATCAAAATTGGCAAAGAAGTCAGGAAGTCAAATTTTCACTTTTTTGCAGATGACATGATACTCTACATGGAAAACTCCAAAGATCCCACCAAAAGCTGCTGGAACTGATATAAGAATTCACCAAAGTCGAAGGATACAAAATCAGTGTATAGAAATCAATTGCATGGGGCGCCTGGGTGGCTTAGTCGGTTAAGCTTCCGACTTTCGCTTAGGTCATGATCTCGCGGTTCGTGGGTTCAAGCCCCGCGTCGGGCTCTGTGCTGACTGCCAGCTCAGAGCCTGGAGCCTGTTTTGGAGTCTGTGACTCCTTCTCTCTCTGACCCTCTCTTGCTCACGCTGTCTCTCTCTCTCTCCTAGAAATAAATAAAAAACATTTAAAAAATTAAAAAAAAAAAAGAAATCAATTGCATTTCTATACACCAAGAATGAAGCAACAGAAAGAGAAATCAAGACACCGATCCCATTTATAACTGCACCAAGAACCATAAAATATCTAGGAATAAACATAACCAAGATATATGCTGAAAACTATAGAAGACTTCTGAAGGAAACTGAAAAAAGACAAAAGGAAATGATACTTAATCAAGCTAGTAAATGTTAACAGTTGTCAATGAAAGCTTACCAGAGGAACAATACTTTTATTTAGGCAGTTCCCAAAATGAGAAATAGCATTCCAGGAAGACACAGCATGTGCTGAAGACATCAGAAGTCATGACACATTCAAGAAAGAGCATGACTGGTAAAGCTGCAGAATGTAGTGTATTGTGGGGGGCACCTGGCCACAAAAGAAATCCCATAGAAGGGATCTATTCTGCTGTGCAAAGAAGCCTGAACTGCATGACCTGTAGGTTATGCAAAAGTATTTAAGACTCTATACAGAAAATTAGTGCAGTAAGATTATCCTTTTAATCACTAGTGATAAGGTGAAGAAATTAAAGAAAAGTAAAACACAAAACTTCTGAAATATTCCAAATGAGAACTGATGAAAACAAAAGTGGAAAGATGGATCAATGTAGGAGAAGAAAGATAAATGACAGCAGGATGGCTCTCAAGAGTTGGCAAATGTGAGGGGTGCCTGGGTGGCTCAGTTGGTTAGGCGTCCGACTTTGGCTCAGGTCATGATCTTGCAGTTGATGAGTTCAAGCCCCGCATCAGGCTCTGTGCGGACAGCTCAGAACCTGGAGCCTGCTTCTGATTCTGTCTCTCCCTGGCTCTCCGGCCCTCCCCTGCTCACGCTCTCTGCCCCACCCCCCAAAAAAGAAATAAACATGAAAAAAAAGAGTTGGCAAATGTGAATGAGTGTCATTCAACAAACTATGAAATAGAGACAGAGTTTAGGGGGCAATATGATGACTTCAGAGAAGGATGAAATGGGCATCTTTACCTCATTGTTTTTCCTTCTACAACCAGGGAACCAGTCAATAGAGTAAAAGAAAAATTAGTGTAAAAGTCAGGAGAGTTGGTCAGAAAAGGTAAATAAAATAAAAAGGATCTTACTAGTAAAACAAAGAAAAAAAAGTTGGACTACAGGAATAGGGCAAAAGTAACTGCAATAAAAAGCTTCATGTGAAACCAAACCAGCCCCAAAGTGTAAGTCATGCCACAATCTAAGAACATAATGTGATAGATATAAGGTGAAACTATAATCAGTGAAAAAAATTGTGACTACTCTAATGAGAGTGGGAAAAAAAGGTGTCATGCGAAATTCATACTCGCTTCCTCTTCCAGATCCCTGAACCAGCTCTATCTTACTTTGGTTAGTAAATTACGCTTTGAAGTAAAGTGGAGGTTGGAGGATTCAAGGATATGTTTCCTGATAGAAACTACAAAGAAAAAAAGAACTGTGAAGAAACCCGCTATAATTCTATGCTTTCCCTCTACTTGACTGTGATCATATGATCATATAATATTTTAATAAGTGGTGATTAAAAGACAGTGAAAACATTTACTTTAGAGGATTTGTTTTTAAAGAAAATGTACAGTAACCAGATGAAAAAGATTCTACTACTAAGGGACAAGAAAGAACAAGGGTATGGCTTCCATCATAACAGAATTCTACATATATAAACTGGTTATCCTGGAGAAAACTAGGTTGATAAGAATGACCTTTAAACACCCCAGTCTAGTTAACTAATTTTAAAAAGTTAGACATAATATAAAGAATAAACTTAATTCAGAAATAATACTAATATTCCATTAGAAAGTTTATAAACCTAGAAATAAACAACATACTAAATCCATTTAATTCCCTACTATTATCAAACAAAATGCTAACTATAGTACAGGCATACCTTGTTAAATTGCGTTTCACAGATACTATGTTTTTTTTGTTTTGTTTTTATAAATTAAAGGTTTGTTACAACACTATATCATGAAAGTCTATGAGAACCATTTTCCAACAGCACTTTCTCACCTCATGTCTGTCACACTTTAGTAATTCTACAAATATTTCAACTTTTCATCACTATTATATTTGTTATGGTGATCTGTGATCATCACTCACTTTGAAAGCTCAAATGGTGTAAGCATTTTTTAGCAACATTTTTTAATTAAGGTATATACATTGTTTAGACAAAATGTTAGTGCACATTTAATAGACTACAGTATAGTGTAATTATTTTATGTGTACTGGCAAACCAAAAAGTTCACTTGACTCACTTCACTGTGATACTCATTTTACTTCTGTAGTATGGAACTGGACCCCCAATATCTCCAAGTTATGCATTTTCCCAAATTTCTGTTATCTACAATCCTTTCTGTAGAAATCATAGGTGATTTATTCTGAGGTCCTCTAAATAAAATAAAAAGATATTAACTGTCTAGAATGCCTCTCTCCTCCTTCTATACTCTCATAAATATATTGATTCTTCAGAGAAGTTCAAATGTCACCATATCTTGGTGAAGAACTTCATGGCTCCCTCAAGCACACTGTCCCCTGTACATAAAATATTAGGACTGTTCACACATTTCCCACTCCTCTATATTCCAGGTCCTTGTCTTACTATTGTATCCCCTATCATAAAGCAATCATAATGGCAAGTATATGTATAGTCAACACTCAAATGCTTAAGAATGGTTTGCATTCACCTGCTCTTGGGCCATTTTGTACATGTGTATTATTACAGAGACCATAACCTTAAAAAATAAAGGCAGAATTTTATTTTAATGAATATCATTATTCCTCTACTATGTTTCAGTTACAGGCTGTTTGCTATTCCTTGAATGTGCAACGGCATGAGAGAGTCTGGGACATAGTCTTCCCACTGACTAAAAACTCCGTATCATCTCCATACCTTGTCCCCCTGTAAACAACTGCTCAGCTAGAAAACACCAACCTGAAACAGCCCCCAAAACAAAACTGAACCCTCTCTCCTTTGTTCCCCTACCGTACAGATTGCTAAGACACTACCTGTAATGCTTTACTGCAACAGTACTTCCCTAAATTTAAAACTGGTTTATACCTAATAAATCTATGTAATTAGTCTATTCAATACACATTTTGCTACTAGGTCATCTCAGAGGGTATGCTAGAATATCTCATCACTCAAAGCCAAAAGTCATACACAGACAGCTTCACGGACTTCTTTTAATGGCCTAGTTAAGAGTATTTATTTTTTCAAGGCAAAATTATTTCAGTCATGCCTTTAATTACTGACTGATATATTGTAGGAATCCCAAAATTAGTTTTTAAGGAGAATCTTGCCTTTACACTTGAGTTATTTCCTCAGTTCACCTCTCCAGCTCATCTTACCTGCTTTTATGAAATTGCACTTTGCCCTGATGCAGCAGGGATAAATGCCAAGGAAATCTGTCACTATAGGTATTATAATGGTATTGTTCATTACCATTATATAGCAGCTTTCTTATGAGGACTAATGGGGGTAAAAATTTCAGGGTAAAAATCAGTTTCATTATTAGGAGTAAAGATGATTTCTCAAAGAATGACATCTACCTAAAGAACATTAACTTTTATAATTGGATTTTTCTTTTTTAGATTGGCTTAGATTATTCCTGGGGCCCATTCCAGTTACAAAATTTATAGTTCTATTAACTCTCTTCTTTATATCCACCATCATACCTCATCACTCTTTCAATATTAAAAAGGGGGAAAAAATAAAAACTACTCAAATCATGGCAAAAATAGCCACAAATCCTATGATCATTCACTTACAAAATTTCTGCCATGGATACCTTGCATTTTAGGGGGCCATCTAGTATCTAAACTACCTATCCCAGGGTCGTGGGATCAAGCCCTATGTCCGGCTCCACATGAGCATGGAGTCCACTTAAGATTCTCTTTTCCTTTGTCCCTCTCCCCCACTTGCTCTCTAAAAATAAAAAATAAACTGTGAACACAAACAGGAATTTTTAGATCCAAACACCACCCAAAACCATCACTTTAACTCTTCTCCCAACAAAGCCTCCTATGTTACAACTACCCCATCCCCAACATCTTACAAATGGCATTTTTCAAATACTTCACAGCTCTTCCTTCAATCTACCAGGACTCCTCTCATAAGGGCCAATGTCAACATTCATGAGAATGACTGGCAGAGAACTACCAAGGAAATGACATCCTGAACCTTCCATCTTTACACTTATGTAAAACATTATCTTAATGAAAACTGATATAGAGAGAACAATCTGTGTCAGAGAAGCCAACTTAACATTAAAATTTGATATTTATGTCACCGTAAACAATGAAACAATAAACTGTAAATGAAAGAAAACTCAGCCAAACTGTCTGATTTACTCACACTTTCATAACCTAAAACCCAATAATCAGTCCTTGAATATTCAGAAACTAGAAATGTAAATGTAACAATTATGCTATGGTCTGAAAAGTCTGTCCCCCTCAAAATTCATATGTTGAAATCTCAATTCCCAATGTGATGGTATTAGGAAGGAAGGCTTCTGGGGGTAAATAGTCATGAGGGTAGAGCCCTCATAAATAAGATTACTGCCCTTACTAAAAAGGCCCAAGAAAGCTCCTTGTCTCTTCTACCTTGTGAGGTTTCAGTGAAAAACAGCCATCTAGAAAGCAGGCCCTCAGCAGACACCAAATCTGGCAGCACCTTGATCTTACCTTCTAACCTCCAGAACTGTGAGAAGTAAATTTCTGCTATTTTTAAGTCACCAGAATGGTATTTTGTTATAGAAGCCTGAAGAGACTAATACAAATTTTCTTTAACACAATGTTTCTTAGACTGTGTTCCCTACTCCACACAAATACACACTAATGATGATGACGATGCCACCATCACCACCAGCAGGATGAAATACCTAAAGCATAAATTTTCAATCCCAGCAGCATTTGGGAATGACTTCAGAAACTTAAAAAAAATATCAGGAAAAGAAAAAAAGAAACTCCTAAAAATATCAGTAACTTGGGCTCTTCCATCAGAGATTCTGATTAACTTGGTCTGGGTTGGGACCCAAGCATCAGTATTGTCTAAAACCACCTTGACCTTTCACCCAGCACAGCGTTCCATCATAGCACAATGTCAGGCCCCAACAGGGACCTGTTGAAGGCAGGTGCAAAAGGCAAGGATGATGGCTTCAGGGAAGCAGAATATGCTGCCATCAACTCCATGGTGGACCAGATCAACTCCTGTCTTGGACCACCTGGGAGGAGAAAAACAATCACCTCCATGCCCACCTCCAAGAGCTGCTTGAGTCCAACCAGCAGATAGGCCTTGCATTCCAGCAGCAGCTCAGGAAGGCTCCTAACAATGCTAGTTCCTAGGCTCTGGGAGCCACCAACCAGCCACAACCCTGCCTCCCTGGGTTAGGTTCTAGCCTGGGCACTCACAACCTGGCTTAGATACCTTCTCATGGGCTGGCCTGCAGGTCTCCTGGTGAGTCTGCCTGCCTCGGCCACCCACCACCACCCAGCATCCTCTCCTAGGGTCAGGTGTGAACTTGCAAACCACCCACCTTGCCTGTCTGCCCAATTCCAGGGCACTCCCCACTCTGTCCAAGCCTTGAGCATCCACATTAAACAGTCTCCAACAAAAAAATAAATAAAAATAAAAGTTCCTCAAGGAATTCTAATTCACTTAGGGCTCTCAGAACTAGTGAAGAAGAATCTGACTTTCTGAAGCATCTGTTTATCCTTAGTACTGCACTCTGTTCTTTTACAGCGGTATTAATGTATTTAACTCACTAATCAGCCCTAAATATTAGTTAAAAACTAGCTTTTAAAGCTATGGAAGATCATGTAAGGAGGAAAAGCACCAAATTACTTCCCACACAACAGTCTTCCATATTTTCCTCAAAAGTTTTATAACTTGAGAAGCAGAATTTTTAGATTTCACAATTACTGATTAAATTTTACTGAGTATAAATATCCAAATATCTGAAGATAAAAATAGACTGTGAAATTTCTATTACAAATTTTCACGATTTTAGTATCCAATTCTTTACATATATAAATACTTAGTGGTAACCCTCAGTGGAGGTTTTAGTTTGCTTATTCACTCAATATATTATACACACCAGAGTGTTAATTTACTTATAAGATACGAACAAATGAATATAATAAATATCCTTTAAAAGCTTCTATTCTCAGTTTAGAAAATGCTGCCAAAATGGTAAAAGAGGTATTATGTTAAGTTACCTATGAATTTTCATTAAAATATACACAATACAAATAGTGTAGTCACTTTGACACTGTATTACTTTGACACTGGGTGACCTATATCTACCATAGCTATCCTAGACAAAGTATGAAAAAGATCACAAAACTAATGCTTTGTTGTTGTTGTTATTTTAGAGAGACAGACAGACAGACAGACAGCACATGCAAGCGAGGGAGAGGGGCAAAGAGAGAGAGGTATAGAATTCCAATCAGGCTCCAGGCTCAGCTGAGAGCCCAACACATGACTCAATCCCACAACCCTGGGACATAACCTAAATCGAAATCAGGAGTCAGGCTCTTAACTGACTGAGCCTCCCTGGTGCCCCACAAAACTAATGTATTTTAAAATAATCATACTTTTTTTTGTTTTTTCCTTCAAGTAGGTCAAGTCAAATAGGAGAAGTCATCATGCCTTCAACAAAACTGCATTTCTTAGGGGCGCCTGGGTGGCTTAGTCGGTTAAGCGTCCGACTTTCGCTTAGGTCATGATCTCGCGGTTCGTGGGTTCGAGCCCCGCATCGGGCTCTGTGCTGACTGCCAGCTCGGAGCCTGGAGCCTGTTTCAGTCTGTGACTCCCTCTCTCTCTGACCCTCCCCTGCTCATGCTGTCTCTCTCTCTCCTAGAAATAAATAAAAAATATAAAAACAAACAAACAAACAAAAAAAAAACTGCATTTCTTAAAAACCAATTAATAATTCTGAGATTTCACCCGGGAAAACTAGTATAGTTCCAAATGTTTAAACACTCCTGAAAATGAAAAGCCATCACTTTACTCTCTTTCAAATCCACATAAATCAGCAGGGAAAAGTCTGCGATCTTAATCAGACATCCACAGTAGACCCACTCTTTGTCGGGGGAGGGGGGAGGGGGCATTAAGATTCTTTGAGAAAATTACTGACTCCATTTTTTTCTGAGACTCCAAAACTCAGAATGAAATAGCAGCTAGAAGATCTCCAGTCTTCTGATAATGGTGCTAATTTTAGAGCTACCCGGATACTAACTAGGGCCGAAAGGCAAGAATTAGTTACTTCCAATTTCACCCTTGAATCAAACAAGTCAAAGAAAAAACTTCAAGGTTGCCACAGAAAAAAACAGAAACAGTCATTTAATACTTATTTTTAGAACATCAAAATATGTATTTTAAATAGGATGACTTCATAAAGATTTAGTTTGCAAAAGAATATAAAGCAACAGGTATGATATAAATTTGCTATTAAGTCCTCTATAAACACTACTTTAAAAATCAAAGAGTATGTAAAAGAATCATCCACCAAGATCAAGTGGGATTCATTCCGGGGTTACAGGGCTGGTTCAACATTCGCAAATCAATCAATGTGATACATCCCATCAACAAAAGAAAAGATAAAAACCATATGATCCTGTCGATAGATGCAGAAAAAGCATTTGACAAAATACAACATCCCTTCTTAATAAAGACTCTAGAGAAAGTTGGGAGAGAAGGAACTTACTTAAACATCATAAAACATCATAAAAACATTACTTAAAAACATCATCTATGACAAGCCTTCAGCTAACATCATCCTCAACGGGGAAAAACTGAGAGCTTTCCCTCTGAGATCAGGAACACGACAGGGATGTCCACTCTCACCACTGCTGTTTAACATAGTGCTGGAAGTCCTAGCATCAGCCATCAGACAACAAATGGAAATCAAAGGCATGAGAACTGGAAAAGAGGAAGTCAAACTTTCACTTTTTGCAGACGACATGATACTTCTACATAGAAGACCCGACAGTCTCCACCAAAAGCCTATTGGAACTGATCCAAGAATTCAGCACAGTTGCAGGTACAAAATCAACGTACAGAAACTGGTTGCCTTTTTATACATCAACAATGAAGCAACAGAAAGAGAAATCAAGAAACTGATCCCATTCACAATTGCACAAAAAACCATAAAATACCTAGGAATAAACCTAACCAAGGATACAAAAGATCTGTATGATGAAAACTATAGAAAACTTATGAAGGACATTGAAGAAGACATAAAGAAATGGAAAAACATTCCATGCTCATGGATAGGAAGAATAAATATAGTTAAAACGTCATTACTACCCAAAGCAATCTACACACTGAATGCAATTCCAATCAAAATTGCACCAGCATACTTCTCAAAGCTAGAGCAAACTATCTAAAAATTTGTATGGAACCACAAAAGACCCCGAATAGCCAAAGTAATACTGAAAAATAAAACCAAAACGGGAAGGATCACAATCCCAGACTTTAGCCTCTACTACAAAGCTGTCACCATCAAGACACTATGGTATTGGCACAAAAACATACACATTGACCAATGGAACAGAATTGAGAACTCAGAGGTGGACCCAAAAGTATACAGCCAACTAATCTTTGACAAAGCAGGAAAGAATATCCAATGGAAAAAAGACAGCCTATTTAACAGATGGTGATGGGAGAACTGGACAGCAACATGCAGAAGAATGAAACTAGATCAATTTCTCACACCATACACAAAAAATAAACTCAAAATGGATAAAGGACCCGAATGTGAGACAGGAAACCATCAAAACCCTAGAGGAGAAAGCGGGAAACAACTTCCTTGACCTCCACCGCAGCAACCTCTTACCTGACACATCCCCCAAAGCAAGGGAATCAAGAGCAAAAATAAACGATTGGGACCTCATCCAGATTAAAAGCTTCAGCAAAGGAAACAACCCAAAAAACTAATAGGCAACCAACAAAATGGGAAAAGATAGTTGCAAATGACATATCAGATAAAGGGATAATATCCAAAATCTATAAGGAACTCAACAAACTCCAAACCCAAAAAACAAACAAACCAGTGAAGAAATGGGCAGAAGATACGAACAGACACGTCTCCAAACAGGACATCCAGATGGCCAACAGACACATGAAACGATGCTCAGCATCCCTCCTCATCAGGGAAATACACATCAAAACCACACTGAGATACGACCTCACGCCAGTCAGAGTGGCTAAAATGAGCAAATCAAAGGATTCTAGATGCTGGCAAGGATGTGGAGAAATGGGCACCCTCCTACACTGTTGGTGGGGAATGTAAACTGGCACAGCTCCTCTGGAAAACAGTGTGGAGGTTCCTCAAAAAATTAACAATAGAACTCCCCTATGACCCAGCAATAGCACTGCTAGGAATTTACCCAAGGGATACAGGAGTGCTGATGCACAGGGGCACATGGACCCCAATGTTCACAGCAGCACTCTCAACAACAGCCAAAACGTGGAAAGAGCCTAAGTGTCCATCAACGGACGAATGGATCAAGAAGATGTGGTTTATCTATACCATGGAATACTACATGACGATGAGAAACAATGAAATCTGGCCTTGTGTAACAACATAGATGGACCTTGAGGGTGTTAAGGTATAAGTCAGGCAGAGAAGGACAAATATCATATGTTTGCACCTATAGGAGGATTAGGAGGAACTTAAAGGAGGACCATGGGGGAGAAGAAGGGGGGAAATAGTGGGGGAAAGGGGGAGAGGCAAACCATGAAAGACTCTTGAATGCTGACAAAAACTGAGGACTGATGGATGTGGGGGGGGAAAGGGGGATGGGCACGGAGAGGGACATTTGTGGGGATGAGCACTGGGTGTTATATGGAAACAACTTGACAATAAACTATTTGTAAAAAAAAAAAAAAAAAAAATCAAAGAGTACGTTTCAGTAGGCATTCATTAATCTACCAGAGATGGAAAGCAGGCAGAAAAGAAGGACAAAATCATTTGAAAACTACAGAATAAAATTTTCCTTAAACTGAAATAACTGACAAAAAAAATGGGACCAGACTGAGGAACTAATTTCTAATCCAACTCTCAAAACTTATCAAATTGAAAATCTAGTGTATATTTTTAAAACTCATGGTGGGAGGCAGGTTCTCTTTAGAGTTTCACACTACTTCACATCCCCAAAAACAATTAAAGAATTAAGTATGATGTATGGTGCAAGGAAGGAGGCAACCAGTATGGACAGCAATCTGTACTGGTAATCGTCTATGCCTAGCTTGTATATATAGTAGGCATACCATTATTATTATGTTATTCTTTTTATCTCAATTTTAAAAATAATGTCTTGCAGGTTGGAAAGAATGAATGAGAACTTAAACTCATGATAATAACAATATATAAGACAGAAGGGTAATAAGCAGAGGAAAAGTAAATATACATGTAAAAAAAATCCCAGGTTTTTAAAAAATTCTCAAAAAGACTGCAAATTTATAGACAGAAAAAACTGACAAAAATAATAAGAAAGAAAGAAGACTAAAGAAATGGGCAGAACAAATAGAAAACAAAATGTCAGCTATTAATCCAAATATATGAGCAATTACAGTAAGCACAAGTTGTAAAAGGACTTTAAAAAGCTTCAGTAGACAGGCATCTGGGTGGCTCAGTAGGTTAAGCATCTGACTTCAGCTCAGGTCAATCTCACAGCTTGTAAATTCGAGCCCCACACTGGGCTCTGTGCTGACAGCTCAGAGCCTGGAGCCTACTTTGGATTCTGTGGTCTCCTTCTCTCTCTGCCCCGCCCCCCCACCTGTGTTCTGTCTCTCTGTCTCTCAAAAATAAATAAATGCAGTTTTAAAAATTTAAAAACAGAAAAAAGCTTCAGCAGAAGACAAACTTTAACAATGGATTTAAAATCAACCCCAAAACTCCAACTTTACGCTACTTAAAAAAGAAATACCTAGAAAATATAAACACAGAAAAAGTATAAAGAGGCAAAACTATAAATGAAGCAAAACTTACCAGAGAAAAGTGGATATAGCAAGCAATACCTAACAAAACTCTAGGGCAAAATGCATTAGTAGCAACTAAGTCAATAAATAATGGTATGAGGTACATCAGAAAGAAATTTCTTTATCTACCTGTATTTGAAAACACAGCTTCAATGGACATAAAGCAAAACCGGCATATCTATATAAAGAAATTATCAAATTAATTACCAAGCGAGAGATTTTTAATACACTTCTCTTAGCAATAAATCAGAGACTTAAATATCAGGAATCAGAAGATTTCAACAGAACAAATGAATTTGGTTTAATGGACACATCTAGAACACTGCACTCAAAAAACACAGAATATACCATCTTCCAAGCACACATGGAATATTTTTTTTTTTTAGGATTTTTAACATTTTTTTTAAAGTAGCCTCTACACTCAACATAGGGCTTGAACTCACAACTCCAAAACCAAGAGTCATGCCCCACATGGAATTATTTTTTTAAGTTTACTTATTTATTTTGAGAGAGAAGGAGAGAGAGAGAATGGGAGCACATGCACTCGGGGACAGGGCAAGGAGTAAGGGAGAGAGAAAAATCCCAAGCAGGCTCCCCCCTGTCAGTGCAGAACCCTACAGAGGCTGGATCCCAAGAACTGTGAGATCATGACCTGAGCCAAAACCAAGAGTCAGAGGCTCAACTGCAGGAGCCACCCAGATGCCCAATATTTTTTCAGTATAACCACACGCTGGACCATAACGCAAACCTTAAGTATAGGACTACTGTACATGCCACATAGTAACTGTAATTAATTAATCTAGAAATATTAACTAGGAAAAATCCACAGGTCTCAAAATGAAGATTTACATTTCTAAAAAGCAAAACACAGTTCAAGGAAATCTCAATGGAAATTGTAAATTTCCATTATTAGATTATTACTAAATTATTAGATGCAAATAATGAAACTTTGATGTACAGGTAAAAACAGCACTAAAAATGTTTAAATTATAAAAGCAAAAAGACTGAAAAGTAAACAGCTAACCCAAAGAAAGTATAAGAAAAATAAAAGGAGAAGAAATCCCTAAAGTAAAAAAATAAAAATAAAAAAAGTACCACAGAGAAAAGTGTAGGAAAAAACATGATCTTATAAAACTATATCAATACAAGTTTTTAGCCTGAATAAGTTACAACTATGAATAAAATCATAAATTCATCTTTCCCAGGTGGGAAAAAAATGGAGGAAGAACATAGCCCAGATATCTACTGGTAAATTCTCTAAAATTTTCAAAGACCAAATAATTCTAACCTAAGACAAAAACTATTAAAACGTACAGGAAAAGAAAACACTCCAAAAAAGCAAAATAAACAGTCTTCACCAGTACATACAGAATATTCACAAGAACTGATATCATACATAGTACGTTCTCTGGCCACAAGAAAATTAAAGTAGAATATATGAGAAAGATATCTACAAAATCCTAAAAATCTGGAAATTAACCAATACACTTCTGAACACATAAGTACAGTAAATGATTAACTTTTTCCTTAGAGAGGGCTAGCCTTTGCCCTCAGCCAGTGTGAGGTAATCTCTAAACCCCTGAACTGTCTTCACTGGTAACAGTGCCTTTTTGTTAATCCAAGGCCATGAGCCACCTCAGATAATCTAGGCTAACAATGTGATTTATAGCAGGGTCTTTGGGCCACTCAGCGTAAACCCAACCTGCGGGGGGGGGCTAGAGACTACAGTCAGCAAAGCAGGAAGTAATCATGTCTACATGACCAAACCCTAATCAAACACACACCAAGTCTCAGGTGACTTCCCTGGTTGGCATTACTCTGCATGCTGGCAAACACTTCTGGGAGAAGTGAGCCACACACCTAACTCCACTGGGAGAAGACAACTGGAGGCTCTGCACTTGGAACTTCCTTGCACCCTGTCCTGTGCACCTCTTTCCCTGGCTGATTTTCATTTGTACTGAAATTAACCATAACTAGCATGTAACACTTTCAGTGAATTCTGGAAGTCCTGGTGAATTACTGAACCTAAAGGTAGTCATAAGACCCTCAATCTGCAGCTCGTGTCAAAAGAGAGAGTGGTTTTAGGGATGAGGGGATAGTAAAATAGGTAATGGGGATTAAGAGTTATAAACTTATGGTTATAAATAAGTAAGTCACAGGCATGAAAAGTACAACATGAGGAATATATATAATACTATAGTAACTTTTTACATTGACAGATGGTAACTACACTTACCACAGTGAGCATTTCATAATGTATACATAATTGTTGAATCATTATGCTGTACATTTGAAACTAATATAATATTTTATGTCAACTATGCTTCAATTTAAAAAATAAGATCTGGGGCGCCTGGGTGGCCTAGTCGGTTAAGCGTCCAACTTTCGCTTAGGCCATGATCTCGCGGTTCGTGGGTTCAAGCCCCGCGTCAGGCTCTGTGCTGACTGCCAGCTCAGAGCCTGGAGCCTGTTTCAGAGTCTGTGTCTCCCTCTCTCTCTGACCCTCCCCTGCTCACACTGTCTCTCTCTCTCCTAGAAATAAATAAAAAAATATTAAAACAAAAAAAAGATCTACGGATTAAATTTAAAAGCTTTAGAAGGGCAGCTGGGTGGCTCCATCAGTTTCGGCTCAGGTCATGATCTCACAGTTCACGGGATTAAGTCCTTCATCAGGCTCTGCACTGCCAGAAGTTTAAGATTCTCTCTCTGTCTCTACTCTTCCCCCACTCACACACGTGCACACCCACACTCTATCAAAATAAATATTAAAAATAAATAAAAGCTTTAGAAAGATCTGTATTTGTAAATA
Source organism: Hyaena hyaena (assembly GCF_003009895.1). Taxonomy (NCBI): domain Eukaryota; kingdom Metazoa; phylum Chordata; class Mammalia; order Carnivora; family Hyaenidae; genus Hyaena; species Hyaena hyaena. The sequence goes on from NW_024080796.1 coordinate 499,638, forward strand.
AATGGAATGTAATTTTTTAAATTCTGTCTAAAAAGCCTAGTAGTTTATGTTTTATTGGCCATACCCTGACTAATATGCCAACCCAGGTAGAGCCTAGGTTGGTGACTTTACCCAGGGATTAACCAGCCCTGAGAATGGGGGCCATGTGCCCCCTAGACACCACTAGGTGTCTAGTTCATCATGAAATGAACATGCCATATTCTCTGAATTCTGCAAAGTGGCTCTGAATAAAAAGCTGATTGACAGTGTTTAACACACACACACACACACACACACACACACACACAAGATACCATTACATACATGTAAAAATGGTTTAAAGAAAACTGACAGTATCAAGTACTGGTGAGGATGCAAAGCAACTGGAACTCTCATACATTGCTAGAGGAAATGAAAAATGGCAAAGCAACTCTGGCAAAATTTCAGTTTCTTACAAAGTTAATTCTAGTCACCACAGAACCCAGCATCTGACTCCTGGATATTTACCCAAGAGTAATGAAAGAGGAATAAAAACTTAGGCCTGCACATAGTAGGAATAGTTATAGCAGCTTTATTTGTGACTGCCAAAACTGGAAACAACCCAAATATTCTTGAACTAATTAGTGGATAAACAAAATGTAAGGCATCCATACAATCTTACTCAGCCACAACAACAAAAACTACTGATACAGACAACAACACAGATAAACCTCAAATGCATCATGCGGCCTCAAGGAAGCCAATCTCAAAAGGCTACATACTGTATGATTCCATTTATATGACATTCTGGAAAAGGCAAAACTACAGGAACAGAAAACAAGTCAGTAACTGCAAGGAGCTGAGAGTGGGGCAAGAAGGGAAGTACAAATAAGCACAAAAAAAATTGGGGGGGCGGTAACACAACAGTTCTAGATCTCAGTTGTGGTGCTGATATCTACCAAGATTCTCTGACTAAACTCTATCTAGGCTCCACTGAGTCCTTTCTCAGCTAGGCTTCAACTCGGGCCTACAAAGATTTGAACAAAATACTAACATAGTTTCTAATAGCTCAAGGCTGCATCCCTAAAATGACCCTAGCCCCTCATAAAGTGCCTGCCTGAGAAAACTCATTGCTGCCCAAAGAATTTACTGTTTGTTCCAGCCAACACCTGAACACAGGGCCCCTGTCTGCCAGTCTCTGTGGGAGGGTAAGAGCCTTGGATAAGTGCCAGTTAACCAATCCAGATTTCGCACAGCCCAACTTCCTCTTCCAGTGTTTTATAATTTATCATTCCCCTGACTCTACTGAACCCCTGCTTACACCCTCTCCCTGCTCCCTCATTCTCCCTTTAAAACACTGAGTCACCCATGTACAAATTAGAGTTCCATTTACACTGCACCCTCTTCCATACTGCAGTGATACATTACTAATTGAAACCTGTCCTTACCATTTTAACTAGGGTCCAGTATTGTTCATCTTTGACAATACACAATTGTATGCATTTGTCAAAATTCACAATATCATATTCTAAAAAAGAAAGTGAATTTTACTGTATGTAAAATTATACTTCAATTACAAGAAGCAAGCAAACCAACAAAAGAAACAAGTTTCTGAACCATCAGCTTCTGAACCATAATTCACTTCATGAATATGTCAAAGAAAAATCATATGATTAGCTGAAATGCAGAATAGCCACAACAAACATCAATTCTAGAATTTTTGCTTGTATCAACAACTGAATGCATACATCCTTTATCTCTAAAGCAAAAATGGCAAACTATGACCAGGGGTTCAAATCTATCCCATGTTTTGTTTTTGTATGGCCCTATGAGCTAAGAATGGTTTTTTCATTTTTAAAGGGTTGTGAAAGGAAGGAAGGAAGGAAGGAAGGAAGGAAGGAAGGAAGGAAGGAAGGAAGGAAGGAAGGAAGGGGAAGGGAGGGAGGGAGAGGGGGAGAGTAGGAAAGAAAAGAAAGAAAAGGGAAAGGGGAAGGGAAGGGAAGGAAAGAGGAAGGAAGGAAGGTAGGAAGAAAAGAGGAGAGGAGAGGAAAGGAAAGGAAACATACAACAGAGACCATATGTGGACAACAAAGACTAAAATGTTTATACTCTGGACATTTCTAGAAAACTTTTGGCCATCCTTTGCTCTAAAGCCTTGCAACTCAAAATACAGACCATGTACCAACAGCCCCAAAAAATCTAAAGTTCCATCCAAAAGTACTAAAGCAGAATCTGCACTGTAAGAATAAAACCAAAGTATTACATTTCCATAGAAATGGGTCTTTGGAGTATCAGAAAATACACAGTAAATACATAATAACAGAAGTGGTATATACAACTCTAGGAAACACTAAGCAATATTTCTAGTATAAAATACACCAATTCAGATAAAGCATCAATCAAATCTCAATGCTACTGTGACTGTATTTTCTGAACCCAAAATTATAGTTGATACAATCCAACACCAAGATAAAATATTTTAAATCATTCTCCCAGAAAATGTGGAAATAAGCATGTATAATAAAAAAAAATACAAAGATGCTCCAAGGTTTTTAAGAAATATTTCCCTAATTATTTTATTCAAGCCCTTCATTTCATCAAAAGAAAAAACAGGACTCGGAATTTCCCAAGACTTTATATGGCATACTATAGTCATTTATCTTAGCCTCAGAATGACTTGAAAATGGTCATTCTAGGGGCGCCTGGGTGGCTTAGTCGGTTAAGCGTCCGACTTTCGCTTAGGTCATGATCTCGTGGTTCGTGGGTTCGAGCCCCGCCATCGGGCTCTGTGCTGACTGCCAGCTCAGAGCCTGGAGCCTGTTTCAGAGTCTGTGTCTCCCTCTCTCTCTGACCCTCCCCTGCTCACGCTGTCTCTCTCTCTCTCCTAGAAATAAATTAAAAAAAAAAAAAAGAAAATGGTCATTCTACAAGTCTTGCCACAAACTTTTTACTTGAAAATTAGGTACAAGTATTAGCTACATTGAAACTCTGTTGCTGATCCATAAAACTAATAGGCAACCCACGCAATGGGAAAAGATAGTTGCAAATGACATATCAGATAAAGGGCTAGTATCCAAAATCTATAAGGAACTCATCAAACTCCAAACCCAAAAAACAAACAATCCAGTGAAGAAATGGGCAGAAGATACGAACAGACACGTCTCCAAACAGGACATCCAGATGGCCAACAGACACATGAAACGATGCTCAGCATCCCTCCTCATCAGGGAAATACAAATCAAAACCACACTGAGATACGACCTCACGCCAGTCAGAGTGGCTAAAATGAGCAAATCAAAGGATTCTAGATGCTGGCAAGGATGTGGAGAAATGGGCACCCTCCTACACTGTTGGTGGGAATGTAAACTGGCACAGCTCCTCTGGAAAACAGTGTGGAGGTTCCTCAAAAAATTAACAATAGAACTCCCCTATGACCCAGCAATAGCACTGCTAGGAATTTACCCAAGGGATACAGGAGTGCTGATGCACAGGGGCACATGGACCCCAATGCTCACAGCAGCACTCTCAACAACAGCCAAAACGTGGAAAGAGCCTAAGTGTCCATCAACGGACGAATGGATCAAGAAGATGTGGTTTATCTATACAATAGAATACTACATGGCAATGAGAAAGAATGAAATCTGGCCATGTGTAGCAACGTGGATGGACCTTGAGGGTGTTATGCTGAGCGAAATAAGTCACGCAGAGAAGGACAGATACCATATGGTTGCACCTATAGGAGGATTAGGAGGAATTTAATGGAGGACCGTGGGGGAGAAGAAGGGAAGAAACGGGGAGAGGGAGGGAGGCAAACCATGAGAGACTCTTGAATGCTGAGGACTAATGGGTATGGGGGAGAGCGGAAGGGGGGTGATGGGCATGGAGGAGGGCACTTGTTGGGATGAGCACTGGGTGTTGTATGGAAACCAACATGACAATAAACTATTAAAAAAAACAACAACAACTGTTGCTGTATTTTCCTGGGAATGAGAAAGAGAGACAGAGACAGAGAGGGAAGGAGGGAGGGAGGGAAGGTAGGGGGAGGGAGAGGGAGAGAGAGAGAGAAGCATTCCACATATATTTAACAGTGATTTAAATAAAACTGCAAATACTATAAAATGGAATCATTACGATTAAGGGTTATGTATTTGTATCAATACAAATCACCTTCATATCCAAAGTCATTCAACAACATGATTGCTAATACACAGGTTTGGAGTTAGGGCTCTCCCACATTCATTCTGTGAGATCTGACAAATCCTACAATACTTTTGAAAGCAAATGTTGAAAATTATTAACTATAATATACTTTTCTACTACTAGTTCTACCTTAAATATAAAAAACTGTGCATTAATTCCAGGGCTGAATTTTTTTTACTTTTAATTGCTTCGATGTGAATGAACTAAACTCACTTAAAATGTACACCGTGTATCAAGTTAAACATGAGCTCATATTTAGTTCTTCAATTCTAATTCACTACCACAAGGATCATCCTTCCCCTTGTTTATATGCACCTTCCAACCACAACTAAGAAATGTGGTTCCTACCACATATGATCTATTTTACTGAACTGTTGAATTCTAGCATGCAGTCACAGCTACGGGAGCCAACACAGACAACCAGAGTTCACTGCCTATGTGCAGTTCCTTTTGCCTTTAGTCTTTTAGGTTCCATGCATTTCCAAAGTTAATTAGGTCAGCACCTTTCCTCCCCAACTTTGTTCAGGGAGATTCTTTCCTAATTTCTAAGAGAACTAGATTCTTCTGTCTCAATCTGCAATCTACTAAGATCCTAAATGTTTTTTTTTAATTTGCATACATTAAGGTTCACTTTCTGAGTTAAAGTTCTATGGGTTTTGACAAATGCACAGTGTGCTTTTTTATGATGCTTCTCATCTTCTATAAATATTTATAAAACATCCTACAAACAATTTTATCACTCATTCTACATGCAGCACACACATTTCCAAAGTCATCCTCAATTCTACTAAAGAGGATACAGAGTTTACATGTTTGTATTCTTATCTCCATGCACATACCACTTTTTCCACAATCTCTGAGGAGACTTATTTCAGAAAGCTTTGCTTTCAGATTACTAACAGTTGTCTACTCATGATTAGGCTTCAAAGAAAGACTGTTACGGTTATATAAGAAAACAGATTTCATTTTATTTTACAACAAAGTTCTGAGAGTTTTACTCACACTTTTATCATTAGTAAACTAATGAAAGTGTATAAAGACAGTTATGAGTTCATTTTGTTGATTTCACTCCATTTTGGTCTTTGTATAAATTGATATGATCCAGATTTGCTTATTCAGTCTCACTGTAAAGATTTTTAAACAAAGTCAGTCTGGTCTAAACAGTATCTGCTTACTGCAGATAAAGCTTATTCTAATAAATAACAATATTATTAGTTCAGGGAATACCAATGGTTCAGGGAATTTGAGGACATAAGTAAGATACAAGAGCACACAGGTTCTACCCCCTAAAGCTTGCCCCAATCCAGACAAAAATCTCTGAATATTCCTAGAACTCATCTATCAAAACTAAAATTTGAGATTATACTATGAAGATCTTCCTTGTTAACAAATATCATATTTTCTCATAATTCATGTATTCATATCTTCAATGCGAAAAAAGCAAATTTTTGACTTCCAACTTACAGTCCAGTGTGTAAGCAGCTCAGAAGTCATCACTCCATTCTAATGACCAGCAAAAACCTGAACTGAAAAACCAACAATTCTTAGATCCATCAGAGAGGCAGGGTCACAGAGCAAACTGCTGTCCTCAAAACTGGACAAGCAAATCCAGAATATCACAACTTACAAGAGCAGAAACCCATAAACAGAAATCTCCAGGAGAAGTAGTACTAGGATAGGAAAACCTAAACTGTATTTGACTTGTAAAAGGCTTAGCATAGACAAATCTGAAAGTTAAAAATTCCAAAGGGAGTCAATCATGAGGGGGTCCTCACACTTCTGTAAGTTTTACCTCTAAGACCTCTACCAGGTCCTCCCAGTGAAGATCAAAGAAAAATCACCTCATGCTTCCAGCAGGGGGAAGGAGATAAACTAACCGTTTTTAAATATATCAACACATTATATACTCTTCTTAACAAGGCCTGCCCTCAAGGGAAATAAATTTACCAGAGCCTAACCTATTGGGATTTTATCAGATAACCCACTTAAGGGAAGGGAATTACCCAACTCCAGAATACTGTACCCATCCTGCCCCACCTAAGGAGGAAAAACTCTAAAGCATTTGAAGCTCACAGCTCAGGATCACTGGCTCACTAAAAAACTGGGCCCTAATTGCAATCCTTATCAAACTAACACCAACATTCTTCAAAGAGCTAAAACAAACAATCCTAAAATGTGTATGGAATCAGAAAAGACCCCAAATAAGCAAGCAATCTTGAAGAAGAAAACCAAAGCTGGAGACATCACAATTCTGGACTTCAAGCTGTATTACAAAGCTGTAATCATCAAGACAGTATGGTACTGGCACAAAACACACACTCAGATCAACGGAACGGAATAGAGAACCCAGAAATAGACTCACAAACGTATGGCCTACTAATCTTTGACAAAGCAAGAAAGAATATCCAGTGGAATAAACACAGCCTCTTCACCAAATGGTGCTGGGAAAACTGGACAGCAACATGCACAAAAATGAACCTGGACCACTTGCTTACACCATACACAAAAAGAAAGTCAAAATGGATGAAATACCTAAATGTAAGACAGGAAGCCACCAAAATCCTAGAGGAGAAAACAGGCAAGAACCCCTTTGACCTTGGCCTTAGCAACTTCTAACTCCACATGTCTCCGGAGGTAAGGGAAACCAAAGCAAAAATGAACTATTGGGACTCATCAAGATGAAAACCTTTCTGCACAGCAAAGGAAACAATCATCAAAACTAAAAGGCAAACCAATAGGATGGGAGAAAATGTTTATAAATGACATATCAGATAAAGGGTTAGTATCCAAAATCTATTAAGAACTTATCAAACACAACACCCCAAAAAATAAATAATCCAGTGAAAAAATGGACAGAAGACATGAAATAGACACTTCTCCAAAGAAGACATCCAGATGACCAACCAACACATAAAAAAATGCTCAACATCACTCATCATCAGGAAAATACAAATCAGGCAACAGCAGATGTTGGTGAGGATGTGGAGAAAGGGGAATCTTATTGCACTATTGGTGGGAATGCAAACTGGTACAACTGCTCTGGAAAACAGTATGGAGGTTCCTCAAAAAATTAAAAATAGAACTACCCTATGATTCAGCAGTTGCACGACTAGGTATTTATACAAGGGATACAGGTGTGCTGTTTCGAACATGCACCCCAATGTTTATAGCAGCACTATGGACAATAGCCAAAGTATGGAAAGAGCCCACATGTCCATCAATGAACATGAATGGATGATAGGACATGAATGGATAAAGAAGATGTGGGGTGTGTGTGTGTGTGTGTGTGTGTGTGTGCATGCGCGTGCGCTGGAGTATTACTCGGCAATCAAAAGAATGAAATCTTGCCATATGCAACTATGTGGGTGGAACTACAGGATATTATGCTAAATGAAATTAGAGAAAAACAAGTATCACATGACTTCACTCATATGAGGAATTTATGATACAAAACAGATGAACATAAGGGAAAGGAAGCAAAAATAATATAAAAACAGGGAGGGGGACGAAACTTAAGAGACTCAAATATGGAGAACAAACAGAGGGTTTCTGGAGGGGTTGTGGGAGGGGGGATGGGCTAAATGGGTAAAGAGCACTAAGGAATTTACTCCTGAAATCATTGCTGCACTATATGCTAACTAACTTGATGTAAATTAAAAACACACACACAAACACACAAAACTGGGCCCTAATCAAAGTATTATAGAATGTTTCTCCCCTACCAAGACCTCAACACATTACTGAAGGCCAATTTACTGCAATCCCTTTTACCTAGTATAGTATAGCTGGCTTTCAACAAAAAATTATAAGGCATACTAAAGAGAAAAGTTTTTTGAAAAGACACAGAAAGCATCAGAAACAGAATCAGATATGGCAGGAATGTTGGAATTACCAGACTACGAATTTAAACAATAATTAATATGCCAAGGACTCTAATGGAAAAGATAGGCAACATGTAAGAAGAGATCAGGAATATGCCCCAAAAGATGGAAAGTCTAAGAACCAAAAAAAAAAAAAAAAAAAAAAAAAAGAAAGAGAGAGAGATCAAAAACACTATAACAGAAATAAATCTCTTTAATGGACTCAACAGTAGACAGTACACAGCTGAAGAAAGAATCTCTGAGCTTACAGACAGGTCTATAGAAAGAGCCAAAGAGAAAAAAAACGAGGGTGGGGGGGTAAAAACAGAACAGAATATCCAAGAGCTGGGGGACAACTACAAAATAGCATAAAGATGTAACATATACACAACAGGAATACCAGAAGGAAAAGAAAAAAAGGAATACGTGAGGCAATGATGACAGAATTTCTCCAAATTAATGTCAGATACCAAACCACAGGTCCAAGAAGCTCAAAGAACAGGAAAGCAGCAATAATTAAAGCAGCAAAATTTAAAAAAATAGTAATAACCTACACCTAAAGATATCATATTTAAACTCTGGAAATTCAAAAGACATAGAAAAAAATCTTGGGGGAAAAAAACCCAGAAGGAAAAAAAAAAAAAAAAAACACCTCAGGTACAGATGAGCAAAGATATGAATGACCTCAAAAACCAGGCAAACAAGAAGAGATTGGAGTGAAATATTTAGAGAGGTGAGAGGTCCAAAGAAACCTACCAACCTAGAATTCTGTACCCTGCAAAATTATCCTTCAAAAGTAAAAAAAAAAAAAAAAAAGAAAAAACCTTCCCAAACAAAAATTGAGGGAATTTTTGCCTGTAGACCTGCCTTGCAAGAAGTTCTGAAAAGAGAACAAAAGTGATATAAATAAACTCAGAACTACATTAAAGAGGGGCGCCTGGGTGGCTTAGTCGGTTAAGCGTCCGACTTTCGCTTAGGTCATGATCTCGCGGTTCGTGGGTTCGAGCCCCGCGTCGGGCTCTGTGCTGCCAGCTCGGAGCCTGGAGCCTGTTTCAGTCTGTGACTCCCTCTCTCTCTGACCCTCCCCTGCTCACGCTGTCTCTCTCTCTCTCTCTCTCCTAGAAATAAATAAAACATAAAAAAAAAAACTACATTAAAGAAAGGAAGAGCATTAGAGAAGAAATAAGGTGAATATAAAATAAAAACTTTTACTACAGAAGGGAGGAATTAGATATATTTTGTCCCAGGAGCGAGGAGGTGAGGGAGTGTTGGTGGCTTGGTGGGTTAGGCCTCCAACTTCGGCTCAGGTCATGATCTTGCAGTTTGTGGGTTTGAGCCCCGTGTCAGCCTCTGTGCTGACAGCTCAGAGCCTGGAGCCTGCTTCGGATTCTGTGTCTTTCTCTGTCCCTCCTCCACTCACGCTCTCTGTCTCTCTCTTTTTTTAAAAAAGAATGAAAGAAAGATTTTGTCCCACTCAATTTTGCTGTGAACCTAAAATTTCTCTTTAAAAAGTCTACAAAAAAACAGGTGGGACATATTATACTAAGCAAAATAAGTCAGTCAAAGAAAGACAAATACCATGATTTCACTCACGTGTGGAATTTAAGAAACACAACAGACGAACATAGGGGAAGGGAAGAAAAAATAAGATAAAAACAGAGAGGGAGGCAAACCCTAAGAGACTCTTAAATACAGAGAACAAACAGGGTTGCTGGAGGGGTGTTGGGTCAGGAGGTTGGGCTAAATGGGTGATAAGCATTAAAGAGGGGACTTGTTGGGAGGAGCACTATGTGTTATATTTAAGTGATGAATCACTAAATTCTACTTCTGAAACATATAGTTAACTATATGTTAACTAATTTGAACTTAAATGAAAATTTAAAAATAAAAATAATTTTTAAAAAAAGGTGGAGCACCTGGGTGGCTCAGTCAGTTAAGCATCTGACTCCTGGTTTCGCCTCAGGTCATGATCTCGGGGTTCCTTAGTTCGAGCCCCACATCAGGCTCTGCACTGGCAGCGCAGAGACTGCTTGGGATTCTCTCCCTCTCCCTCTCTGCCCCTTCCGTGCTCACATGCACGTGCATGCTCTCTCTCTCTCAAAATAAATAAACTTAAAAAAAAGGCAAATCCCTTGTGCTTCAGTTTGCTGTTCTATAAAGCTTAGTACTCATTTGTACTGGTCAGTTAGACTGGCACAAAATCTTCAACTGACACCTTTTCCCAAAGGCAGCTAAATTATGTATTCACAGGAAGGAATAAAAAACAGAGCCTGAAAGAAATAAATGTTATTCCTAAAATGTAACAAGTGGGTGTCTCCAGTAATGGGATGAGCTGACAGCAGAATGAGGCTCTCTGCTTGGGTCTTCTCCACAGCAGTCACAGTATTTTTCCCCTAGGCTTCAGACTCAGAATCTGCTTTGGGAGACTCTGTCCTTCTCCAGAGAGTGCAATAAACTGGCAATAGGTCCTAGAGAGGCAGGAGAGAAGCATTCACAGCATTCAGGGATGCATCAAGGAAGCTGATCCAAAAGGAGTGGAAGCTACTGAGCCCTGCTCCAAGGACACTATACTGGGATGTGATGCTGGAGAAATGTGGCAGCAGATCGCACGGATGGATCCATTTTGTAAACCCAAACTCATCGTTCAGCATGAAGGGAAGAGAACAACCCTACACAGAGGAAAGAAAACATCTAATGAGATTTGTATCTCCTGTATCCAAACTGGGTTATGATTATCTGAGGACTTTATTTGAGCCAGGTGAGGAGACAAAGCCAATTTACATCCCTTAGTATAAGTGTAGTGCAAGACAAGACTAGCATGCACTGTCCTCAAATATGTATAATCCAGACATGGTACAAAAATACAATTATCTCTGTAAGTGTAACAGACATCTAGGTACTAAGAGAAATTAAAAGTCCATTCTTTGTACCAGAAAGATTACATAAACTAGAAAAATTCCAAGTTTATAAAAAAGCTTTAAAAATTCCCAGGGGCGCATGCGTGGCTCAGTTGGTTAAGCGTCCGATTTCGGTTCAGGTCATGATCTCACGGTTCGTGGGTTCAAGCCCTGTGTCGGGCTCTGTGCTGACAGCCAGCTCAGAGCCTGGAGCCTGCTTCAGATTCTGTGTCTCCCTCTCTCTCTGACCCTCCCCTGCTTCTGCTTGCTCACGCTCTCTTTCTCTTTCTCTCTCAGAAATAAATAAAACATTTAAAAAATAAATAAAAATGAAAAATTCCCAGTAAACTTTAACTTTACAATTTCTTCACCAAAAATTTAAAAACAAAATTAGATCCTTCAGGGACTTTTGTCATTTTTCAAAATTACCCTGAATTCAAAATTTCCAGAAACAGCTAGAGTTGCCAACACAAAGCATCATGGGGGCAATGAATATCAAATAAGTTATCAAGAGTTATATCTGCATTGGAAAGGTAAGTGAAGGACACTTCCAGCACTAAATATATAATATATGGGCACCTGGGTGGCTCAGTTGGTTGAGCAACCAACTCCTGATTTTGGATCAGGTCAGATCCCAAGGCTGTGGGATCAAGCCCCATGTCAGGCTCTGCGCTGCTAAAAATAAAAGCCCGAGTGTCAGTTATACTAAGGTGTCACACTTCATAAAAAGTAATGTATAACTCTGATACTTTTAAGACAGAGTTCATCTTTAAAGGGCATTGGGCACCAGCCAACAAGGTGTAAACTTTTTAAAGATCTATCAGTAGAATAAAAACGTCAGACTGCAGCAGAATAGAGATTTTAGGATGCAGGGGAAAAAAAGAAAATTCCTGAGTAAAAAAGAGCATTCTCCATATTCTCTGTTAGGATACGACTTACACATTTTCTCTTATTAGAATGAAGAATATCTGACACTGAGGCTTGACACCTCCCTCTTAAACCAGTTACTTAAATATTAGACTACAAAGTCAACTCTTTGACTACATCACTTTATCTTTCCAAAAATAAAAATAATTGGGGTACACATATTAAAAAGTAGGTTTGGTTTAGCTTGTTTTTTGTTTTTGTTTGGGCAGTTAACCTAGCTTAGAAACCTATGATTACCTAAATGTACTTAACAATAAAGTTGCTAAATTCAACTAGCTGTGTAATATAATCTGTAAAAGCTTTATATCAGCATCATATTTAAAAGCCAATTTTAGTATCCTTAGGAAATGCAAGAGTGTTTGGTAAATGTCTCCTGTGGCTTCTCACAGGCCAGGCTACAGGCTTATAAAGAAGAAATCGTCGGCAACAATTATTACTAACTCTCAATTATGTGGTCTATTTGGCCCCTAATTTATTTTGGCTTCAATGGGTTCTATTTTGGCTTTGACTTAAGTGAAGATAAACATTCTTACTTGATACTGAAGAATTAAATATATATGGTTACAGCGCCAGTTTGCAGTAGTATTCACATCTGCTATTCATCAAAAATCATGAACCAGTACCAGGTTGTTAAATGCTGTTCACTAGTTTCCATACAAATGTAATTTTATTGTTGTATCTGGCCTGATATCCACTGCAATACTTTTGGGAAAATAAATTTTAAATGAAGCGAAGGGTAGAAGACAGGCTTTATTTTAATTAGGAAGTAATTACAGTAAGTAAAGAAACTGTTAAGTTTTCAAAACATCAAAATTTCTTATAACAGCAAGTAAAAATACCTCAAATGACAATCAGACTAGGTATCCACCATTTTAGACAAATTTACTATAATCCAAAGCATAATAATGACTACAATTTAGGTAAGGATAAAATAATAAATTTTCAAAATATTCACAAACCCCTAATCTGTTCTCCATTCTGAATCCAGTTTCCCCCCCAAAAATATTCAAAAGTACTCAGTTTCAATAAACCTAAACTGGTGGAGGTTTTACACCCTTTACAAGATGTAATTACACAGAAAGGTGGCTTATAAAGAAAACATTTAAAATCGAGTCATAAAAACTAAATGAGCCAGATCTATACTAGATCATAAATCATGTCACGATCCTTGAAGTTACTTATTTCATCCTACCTATAATTAAAAGTCACTAATACACATATTACTAAGTATGAATAATGCTTATCATACACATATATCCACAATAAGAAAAGGCAATATTTAAAAACTTGAAAGTTAGAATTTCTATGCCTGGTAATTTAATAACAAAATAAGCAAAAAACTGGGGCACCTGAGAGGTGCTCAGTTGGTTGGGTGTCCAACTTCAGCTCAGGTCATAATCTCGTGGTCTTTGAGATCAAGCCCCTCATCGGGCTTTGTGCTGACAGCTCAGAGCGTGGAGCCTGCTTCGCATTCTGTGTCTCCCTCTCTCTCCGCCCCTCCCCACTCATTCTCTGTCTCTCTCTGTCTCTTTCTCTCTCTCAAAAATGAATAAATGTTGAAAAAAATTTTTTTAAATAAGCAGAAAATCCTCCTTTTACAAAACCTCTAGAAGCACTGGTTAGTCTTTTTATTTGATTTACACACTGCTGTGGTCTGAATGTTTGTGTCCCCTCAAAATTCTTATGTTGAAATTCTAACCCTCAAAGGTGATAAGATGTGGAGCCTTTGGGAGGTGCTTAGTCATGAGGACAGAGCTACAAAAAAAGCCCTACATTGTTCCACCATGTAAGGACACAGCAAGAAGGCACCAATTATGAACCGGAAAGAGGGCTCTCACCAGAAAAGAGATCATGCTGGCACTCTAATCTTAGAATTCTCAGCCTCCAGAATTGTAAGCAATAAATTTCTGTCATTATAAGCCACTCAGTATTTTGTTATAGCAGCCCAAACAGACCAAGTAAGACATACATATACACAAAATAAAACTACATAAACACACTTTTAAATATAGAGCTAAGTATCATGAAAGTAGGAAGAAGTCTCTAGAGAGCCAAAAATGGACAGGGAGGTAAAAAGCAGTCCATGCTTGATGCTACAGCAACCCTTTAGGATTTTCTCATTTCAGAAACAGGGGGACTTCTGTTTCAGCAGCAAAATAGGGAAGATAAGGCCTTGATACATAAAAAAAACACAGTGTGAGAAAATTCTTGCACAAAGCAAAGACTTCCAGGGAACAAAGAAGTACAAAAATCTGCCACTGGCAGAGGAAGGCAAAGAAGCTTCTCAGTCTTGGCCCAGGTTCTGAAAAGGTGGGAGAAATGAATAAAGACTTTGTAACCACAACATTGTCCTCATATAGGTTTAGGGGTTGAATTAATTCTCTATATATGGTATAGGAACTTAGAACCCCAAAAATTATATGTAAAAAATGATCTCTGCTTCAACAAGGTGATAACATAGGTGTACAGATCTGCCAAAGCTGCACAAACAAGGTCTGTGCATTTTACTGTATAGAAATTATATTTCAATTTAAAAATAAAAAAAAAGTTGTCCCTGGAAACCTTGTAGGGTGCTTAGCAGAAACAAACTAAAACCTCTCTGGAGCAATATGCACCCCCAGGAGGCCAGGAACTCCTCTGAAGATCAGCTCACAATCCAAAACTATTACAATACCTAAGGAAACAGTTCACCTTAAGCAAGAAATAGCAAATATAACAAAGCACAGAAGTGAATTTCTAAGAACTTTAGACAACTGAACAATCTGATAGATTATAAATATTTAAAGTGACTAAAACACATAAAAGATGGAACACAAGAGATAAAATATCATAAAACAGTAACAGATATTTTTAACAAAAGAATACAAAAAAAAAGTGTGGTGGCTGTTAGAACAATCAGTAGATGAAGAACTGGATACTGGCTTGGCACAAAAGGGTCACCCCACAGATTATGTGAAGGATAGAAAAGGAAAAACTCAGCTTTATAATAAAGATACTAACTTTCAGCATCTGGACCTACTGAACAATCTTAGTATCACTACAAGTAGGACAAGATATGTCCTTTCTGATGTGATGAATACAAAGTGCTTAGTACTATCTAGGAAGCATTCATGCAGAATGTTGAATTTGTCACTAAGTCTTCTATTTTAAATTTCATTTTATAAAAAATATAAAGGGATAAAAATAAGTCAAACATCACAAGGATCTCTTAGAAAATCCAAAATCTTAACACATTCTACTGGACAACAGTAGAATCTTTCCAATTAAGCAACAGGATGAGAGAAAGAAAAAAAAAAAAGGTAAGGGAGGTGGATAAGACCAGGCTTCTCACTATCATGGAATGGACCAAAAGAGGAAAGGGAAGAAGCTAGTATGTAATTTGTGGTGGTGGACTGGGAACTGGAGATATCAACATGAACTCAAGTTTTTTTCATAGGTAGACAAAGATGAACACACAGAGAACTATAAGAGAACGCTCATCTGTGCAAAAAGAAATTCAAGATAAAGCCAAAAATTACTGAGAGTAAAATACCTATAAATAAGAGGGAACAGACTGGACAGGAAAGGGGAATAGGAGCAGGGTAAAAGAGGTGGGGAAGAAGGACACTACTCAGAGTATAACCTTTTTGTGTTATTTCTAACTCTTAAAAATACAGCAATTGTTTGACATAACTCCAGTATAAACTAATACTTAAAATCAGCTAGGATATAGGGGAACATTCAAAATGGAATACAAGCAGTAATAATTGTATTAGAAATGAAGAACACAGCCACACTGCAATAGATAAGAAATTACCTAAATAAACTTCAAAGACAGTATTTTGACTCTGTGGACAAAAGTGTCATAGTACTGTATTCTAGACAGTAAATTTGTTTCTCATAAGAGTATAGATTAGCAATTCTGAAACCCTTGCACACTAGGTTTGCACACAATATATACAAAAATATACTGTGGATAAGACCAGGTCTCTCAATATCACAGAACAGACCGAAAGAGGAAAGGGACAAGACTGTAATATAATTTTGCAGCAATGGATTGGAATAATTGGAGCAATGGATCCCAACATGAACTACTTCTTTAATATGTAGACAAAGGTGAAAACACACAGAACTATGTGTATTGTACACATCCAGGTATTTCTTAATTCTGTGTACTGAGAGAGCTTAAAAGCAATGAAAACCTAGTAGCAATGAACACACTTAACTTCCAGATCTTAGTTTCTAAATACCATTTTCCAGGAGCACCTGGAGGGCTCAGTCAGTTAAGTATCTGACTTCAGCTCAAGTCATGATCTCATAGTTTGTGGTTTCGAGCCCTGTGTCAGGCACTATGCTGACAGCTCAAAGCCTGGAGCCTGCTTTAGACTCTGTGTCTCCCTCTCTGTCTGCCCCTCCCTGGCTTGCACTCTGTCTTTGTCTCTCTCTTTCAAAAATAAATAAACAAAAAAAATTTTTTTAAATAAATAAATAGCATTTTCCAATAAAAGGAGACAGAGCTCCTTGCAGAAATGGTTGATCCCAAGCATGAAGTAGAAAAAGGACAAGATAAGCCTGAAACATCTTCCATGCTCAGATCATTAAAAAGTAATTTAAAAATGAGGAGGACCTATCAAAAGGACAAAGACAAATTTGAAGGAGCTCCCAATGGCCAAATCTGGGACAGTTTAAGCAAAAAATGATGACAATAATGGACTATATCAAATTAAACAAATGCCCATGACCCTCCTACACTGTTGGTGGGAATATAAACTGGTGCGGCCCCTCTGGAAAACAGTGTGGAGGTTCCTCAAAAATTAACAATAGAACTCCTCTATGGCCCAGCTAGGAATTTACCCAAGGGATACAGGAGTGCTGATGCATAGGGACATGTGTACCCCAATGTTCATAGCAACACTCTCAACAATAGCCAAAACATGGAAAGAACCTAAGCGTCCATCAACTGATGAATGGATCAAGAAGATGTGGTTTATCTGTACGATGGAATACTACATGGCAATGAGAAAGAATGAAATCTGGCCATTTGTAGCAACGTGGATGGAACTACAGCATGTTACGCTGAGTGAAATAAGTCAGGCAGAGGACAGATACCATATGTTTGCACATATAGGTGAATTAGGAGGAAGTTAACGGAGGACCATGGGGGAGGAGAAGGGAAAAATAGTTGGGGAGAGGGAGGGAGGCAAACCATGAGAGGCTCTTGAATGCTGAGAACTGAGGGCTGATGGGGGTGGGGGAGAAGGGAAGGGGGGTGATGGGCATGGAGGAGGGCACTTGTTGGGATGAGCACTGGGTGTTATATGGAAACCAACTTGACAATAAACTAGTTAAGAAAAAAAAGGAAACGCCCATACTAACATAACGTCCATACTAACATAAACAATACATAAATAAATGAGAACAAGACCTCTTCATTAAAGTAGAATTTAATTATACATGTGGAAGAAACAATGGAACTAGAAAAACTACCATGTGGCAATACCACGCAATAACTGTTGCAGGCAAAAGCCATCAAAGAATGCCTAAATTGGTGAATAAAAGTATGATGAGAAACAAGATAACTGCATAGCTTCCAATATTTATCATAAGGAAAATAACAGTAAACACAGTTAAAAAAATAAAAAAAAAAACCCACACTCTGGCAGACAACACCATAAGTAATCAAATACAACATCACCAGGATACGTATCATGTACTACTGACAGGATGCCGGAAGAAGAGCACATATCACTTCTGTGGTATTCCTGCCAAAAAAGTATAACCTTAATCAAATCATAAGAAAACATCAGAGAAACCCAAACTGAGAGACATTCTACAAAATGACTGTCCAGTAATGTCCAAAAGGTCAAGGTTATGAAGACAAAGACTGCTAAAATGTCCCAGATTAGAAGAGACTACAGAGATACCAACTAAATGCACTACGGGATCCTAGACCAGAAGGGCACCAGAAGGAAAACTGGAGAAATTTAAATATGGTATACAGAATAGTTAATAATATTATACCAACATTAATTTCTTGGTCTATGTAACTGTTCTATGGTTAAATAAAATGTTAATATTAAGGTATGCTGGGTGTACTAATTTTGTAATTTTATAAGTCTAAAATTATTGGTACACTATTCTACTTTCATGTATGCTGACATTTTCTAATAGTAAGTCTTTTAAATGAGGAGCACAAAGAGCCTCTAGAAAAGCAAAGTACAGTCACTGATATTAAAAGCTGAACTGATTCATTAAACTGCAAAATTAGGCACACCTGAGGAAACAATTAGTTACCAGAAGACAAGTAAAAAAATAAGCCACAGACTAGCCCAGAGAAATAAAGAGACAATATGAAAGCAAGATTAAGAGGCATGGAGCATAAAGGAGTTCCAAAGGATTTTAAGGATGATGAACGAAAAGTAAAAAATAATGGATAATAAGTTTCTAGAACTACCAAATAATAATTAGATTTTACAAACATGAGTTCTAAGAAGGATTTAAAAAAAAAATCGAGCTACATCTAGACACAGTGTAAGAAAAGCTGCAAAATAGGGGCGCCTGGATGGCTTAGTCGGTTAAGCGTCCGACTTTCGCTCGGGTCATGATCTCGCGGTTCATGGGTTCGAGCCCCGCGTCGGGCTCTGTGCTGACTGCCAGCTCAGAGCCTGGAGCCTGTTTCAGTCTGTGACTCCCTCTCTCTCTGACCCTCCCCTGCTCAAGCTGTCTCTCTCTCTCTCTCCTAGAAATAAATAAAAAAACATTTAAAAATTTAAAAAAAAAAAAGAAAAGCTGCAAAATATCAAAACTTAAGCTGTGCTTATGGGTTGCTTTTAAAGAAGTAGGAAAAAAAAAATAAAAACCGATAAAGCACTTACAAAGCAACGTTAATTAGAAAATAGCAGACCTCTCATAGCAACAATTAAAACCATAACACCCTCCTACAACTGAATGAAAATAACTATTGCCCAGATTCTATAATCAACTAATTATCATTCACAAATGAGAGCAAACTAAATACATTTTCAGATGAAGACCAAGAGTTTATCATTAATCAACTTTTGCTAAAAGAAACTGAAGAACATACTTCAATAGAAGGAATCTATTGGATTAAGTGGATTAATCAAATGGATTAAGTAGATGCAAAAAGCAATGGTAAAATAAAAAATGATAGCATAAAAATCAAAAAAAGAATTTACAAAAATCTTCCTTTAAATAAAGCTACCATGTTGCGTTTTTAAAGTAATTCGATTTGCAAAACAAAACAAAAAAACACGGCTTTAAACAAGACACTTTTCATGAAGAAAAAAAGCACCAAATGTGGGACTGGAAAATCTCAGCTAAGAATCTGGCTTTCTTGGCACGTCTGGGTGGCTCCGTTGGTTAGGCATCCAATGCTTGATTTCAGCTCAGGTCATGATCCCACGGTGATGAGATTGATCCTGGCATCAAGCTCTGTGCCGAGCATGAAGTCTGCTTAAGATATTCTCTCTCTCTCTCTCTCTCTCTATCTCCTGCATCCCACCCTGCCCCCTCTGCCCCTTCCCCTGCTCGCTCGCACTCTCTCTCTCTCTCAAATTACAAAAAAAAAAATTTTTTTTTTATTAGAATCTGGCTGTCTCTTATTTTAGGTAAGGTCTTGGTTTCTTTAACGAAAAAGTGAAAGCTTTTAGCTGTAAGTTCCTCAAGATTCCCTACCAGTTCTAGGGTTTAATGGGTAGAAAATAGGCTCCCCCAGTTTGCCAGGACACTTTTCAAAACTGTAAGTTGTTGAAAGTATGGAGCAAGATCTTTCATACAGAGAACCAGTGTTTTAAAGCAAAGTCTAGTCTTCATATTTTAGGATAACTGGCTATCTGCTTCTATGCAAAAGCTATGGAAATAGATATAATCCCAGGGAAAGAATAAAGAAAATGATGTACTTTTACTATTCCATATTTTAAGAGCTAATGAAGGAAGGAAAAGGGTGGCCCAAGTGGTAGGAAAACCAAAGAGTATAAAAATCAGGAAGTCTTAAGAGAAAAACTTCTAAAAGGAACACAGTGTCAATATTAAATGATGTGAAAAATACTAAAGACAATTATTTTATTCCTACTTCACAAATCAACTATCTGGCAAACTCCGTCCAAAATCTTAAAGGCTCAATGGCACAAATACTTGGTGCCTGTCAAAAGTAATTTACTATAATTTCTTTTTTTTTTTTTTAAATTTTTTTTTTTAATGTTTTATTTATTTCTAGGAGGGAGAGAGAGAGAGAGAGAGAGAGACAGCGTGAGCAGGGGAGGGTCAGAGAGAGAGGGAGTCACAGACTCTGAAACAGGCTCCAGGCTCTGAGCTGGCAGTCAGCACAGAGTCCGATGCGGGGCTCGAACCCACGAACTGCGAGATCATGACCCAAGCGAAAGTCGGACGCTTAACCGACTAAGCCACCCAGGCGCCCCAATTTACTATAATTTCTAAAGAGCCAGTAGTCATACTGGAATACAGCAAGGGTACCTAAGATCACCAAAATACAGACAGCCAATACTCAGTTCAAGGTAGCCTGTTGTTCACTCTCAACAAAATTTTATTCTTCTTTCTGCTAAGGCTGAGTTAAAAGGGCAGTGCTGAAAGCAAGGAAAGCTTTTATTTAAAAGAAAAACTATTAAGAGACTGGGCAACGTGGATGGAACTGGAGGATATTATGCTAAGTGAAATAAGTCAGTCAGAGAAAGACAAATACCATATGTTTTCACTTGTATGTGGATCTTGAGAAACTTAACAGAGGATCATGGGGGATGGGAAGGGGGAAAAAATTACAGAGAGGAATGGAGGCAGGCAAACCATTAAGAGACTCTTAAATACAGAGAACTGAGGATTCACTGGGCGGTGGGGAGAGAGGAAAGTGGGTGATGGACATTGAGGAAGGGCACTTGGGATAAGCACTGGGTGTTGTATGGAAACCAATCTGACAATAAATTATATTTAAAAAAAAAAAAAGACTGGGCTGGATAAAGTCATTTAGTTATACTGCAAATATTCCCTTTTACTGTTCCCTCAATAAAAGTGGGCCTGGAGATACAGAACATAAAAAAAACTTGACTACATAATTAAAACTCGGTCTAAGACACGGTAATGGATATCAGATATAAAAATTGGATGAGAGTTAAGATTTTGTTTTTAAGTAAAGAGAAGAGCCCTACACTAACATTTGAAAATATACACATACACACACTTGTTTATTTTTAAAAAGTTTTCATTTTCAGGACCTTGCAACATATCCCAGAGGCTGATAAAGCCAAACCAATAATCCAGATTTCCTGGATTAGTGGCTTTTCTAATACATTTCTCTTAAATTTTGTATAATAATCTCAAAAACCTCACCTCCCAAACATATATTTAATCTATATAATCTGCCTGAAAGTAATTTGCTATCTTTTTCATTCTTCAAACAAAAAGAACCTTTGGCAGTTTAAAGTATTTTCCAATTTACACCAAGTAGAACTGGCAAACTGGTTTTACGGATTAAACAGCCCAAAAAAAAAAAAAAGGAGGTTGAGTGTGATGACCTACACAATAAGGGCATTAGAAACAAATTTTAAGGATTTGTTCTGCACAGGGGCACCTGGGTGGCTCAGTCAGTTAAACGTCTGACTTTGGCTCAGGTCATGAACTCAAGCTTTGTGAGTTCCAGCCCCGCACCAAACTCTCTGCTATCAGCACAGAGCCCACTTCAGATCCTTCAGATCCTCCATCCCCTTC
The DNA here is from genome assembly GCF_003009895.1 of Hyaena hyaena. Taxonomy (NCBI): domain Eukaryota; kingdom Metazoa; phylum Chordata; class Mammalia; order Carnivora; family Hyaenidae; genus Hyaena; species Hyaena hyaena. The sequence continues at coordinate 521,197 of NW_024080796.1, forward strand.
TCCCTCTGCCTCTCCCCCAACTTGTGCACACACACTCTCTCTCTCTTACTTTCTCTCTCAAAAATAAAAAAAAAAAAAACATTTTAAAAATATTTTTAAAACTTTTTAAAAAGAATCTCTTCTGCAGAAATAATTCTAAGTGTAACATACACTAAATTATGGAATTGAATGTGTAATTGTAAAGTAAATAATTTTAAATTAATAGAGTACTTATTTAAACATCTTCACTTTTTAAGCTTAAACAATGTCAAAACTGAAAGAAACCCATCATTTTAGAGATGAGAAAATTGAAGTCCAAAAAGATAAAGTGACTTAATAGATAAGTAAGAGAGCTACATGGGACATAAAACGAGCTCCAGTGAGTCTGTTTCTATAAAATAATAAGCTTGATGAATTGAATCAAAAAGACTAAAAATCTTAAATATGTTTTAAATAAACAATTATAATCAAAACCATACTGAGGTAGAATTCATGAGATGATGATAAAATTTACATTTGCTCAGAAAACACTTTCTCCTCCAACAAGGAAAACCAATAGGATTATGAAAGAAAATATAAAGTCCAGTCACTCAAAAAATATTTATTTAACACCTTCTATGTGGCAAGAATGATTTAGTCACCTGGAACATACCAGTGTAGAAAATACTTTTAAACATACTCAGGCTCTGACAATTAAATGTATATAATTGTTGGGGGAAGTATACATTATTCTTTTTCCAATGAGTTAGTTCTGTAAGCATTTTTAAAGCAGAACTCTTGGTACTATAAATATTCATGATAAAAATATATTTAAAAATATGTATCATTCACAGTGGTTCAGTATGAATTCACTTCAGACTGAATCACTAAAGTTTTACTTTGTCAAAAATATCCAAAAAGATCTGAAATATGAACAGATCCTTAACAAACAAGAAACCCTTAAAACTGCTTTATTTGTACCTGAAACAGCTGGCCCTCAACATCACCAAGATTAGTACAGTCACTGTGGAACAGACCAAGGAACTCCACAATTAGAGCAGCCACACGGTCAGAAATACCTCTCACAATAAAGTAAGAATACTACTTTCTCTAAGTATGGTTGTTCATTTCTGGAACAATTTGTATACACACATTATCCTGTTCCTTATTCTGAATTCTACACTGCCATCACTCAAAAGGGAAAAAAAAATCTCAGACTAACAGAGGCCAAATTTAGGGAGGGAAATAAAAATCTTCCTTCAGTCTAGGCTAAATGGACTGATTACACAAAGAACTCCATACATCCGAAAGCACACAGATGTCTGCACTAGTTCCCAGGGCGCAAACAATACCAGTCATTCAATAGCTTTCCTTTTACATTAGCTGATGTGAGAGAGCTCAGTCAGCTCTTCTGAACCTCATAACCCAGGATATTGGAACTCTGATAAAGCCTACATTTTTCTTCAGCACTGTTTTCATGTACTTTCTCTGGAAAGTAAACTTCATTTCCCCCCTCCCCCAAAAATAAATCTGGAAATCATCTCTTCTGTTTGATAAGTGATGTACTCAATCTAAAATTACTTTTCCAGTAAAACCACAATCCTTAACATAAATCTAAGATCAACACTGAAGACTGATAGAATATGTTTTTAAATGCATGAGTTTAAAATATAATTTTATACTCCATCATGCTAACTACCAAGTGTATACCATTTGGCTGCATTCTATTTATTTCCAGTTGTGTAATTTAAAAAATAGCCACAATAGGACACATAACTTTCCAAAAATTAAAAAAGATTTTTAGGATGGGGGAGTAATTTACACACACACTCCTACACATAGGCAACACTAACCACAACCTTCAAAAATAATGAAAAAATATTTCATTGAGTGTCTCACCAAACTTTAGGCCTCATGAAAAAGTCTTCACTCAACATCCCTTAGAAGCTTAAATAACACTACTTTCTACTTTCAAAGCACACTTCTATTGATTCTTCCAGTAATATTCTTGATCAGCTGAGTCTTTGGTGGTTTCTCATCTTCAATATCAGGGAAGTTACCCACAGAAAAACTACAATGTATTTTTTAACCATATGGTAAACTTACTTCCTAAGACACTTATCGGACCTGACACCCACAAGTAAACTCATTAGTTTTAGGGCACAAAATGAGAATGACTCATTTAATCATTAAATTATTAGATCCTAAATAGTCCACAGAGTTACCTACAAATTCAGCTCCCTTCAATATGTACTAGCATATTATCCCTTACATGATGTACTAGCATATTATCCCTTATAGAAATGATCTATAGGCTGCTCCAGAACTGTGGTAATCGAGCTCTTTTATCCACCCACCCATCCTCCGTAAGAGCCCTTGTGACCCTTCCAGTTTTCTTTAACACTCTTCCCCCCTCCACATACACGCTACATAATGCAAATAAACAGGCTTTTGAAAAAGGGAAAGTTCTCTCTCCCAAGTTTTCTGTCCTTAAATACACTGTAAATCCTTAAAGATATTCTCCCCTTCTCTCCAAAAAGAGCACAGAAAGCAGAGAGAGCTCTAAACATACTATTTAACAGATATTTGGCTAAATTTCCATCATCACCCTTACAGTTACATAATTAAGTTTGCCAAAAAAAAAATTTTTTTTAAGAACTATTTATCTTTTTACCAAGTTCCACTGAAAGCACCAAAACCCTGTGTGCTTGGTAACCTCACAAACATTTCAACACTCTCTGAGACTCACAAACTGTTGGAAAAACACAGATTTCATTTGTCGAAAATATCTTTCAAGTTTTCAACAACCAAATTCTTCAATCAGTACAGTTTACGGCATATCCAACATCTGTGACCTCCTCCTCAGGACACTCAACCCTTTTTCCTACCTCTAGAACCACTGTATTTTCTCATGCTTTATTAAGAGACCATCCTGACTTTAGCAGATACCTTGTAATTCCCTCTCTAAAACTTATACAATTTTTAATATATATTATACAGATAGATGTGTGTGCTTGTTCCAGAAATTCTCATTTTAAAGTTTCACTACATTGTTGCCCATGTTATCCTTCATGGTCAGACAAATCTTTTCATTTTCCTACAACACAGCATCTTCTTTAAACTTTGTCAACAAGTAAGGCTTGATATCAAGACAAAGGAGCATACGGGGCACCTGGGTGGCTCAGTCAGTTAAGCGTCCAACTTTGGCTCAGGTCATGATCTCACAGTTCGTGGGTTCAAGCCCTGCATCAAGCTCTGTGCTGACAGCCAGCTCAGAGCCAGAGCCTGTTTCAGATTCTGTGTCTCCCTCTCCCTCTGACCCTCCCCTGCTCATGCTGTCTCTGTCTCTCTCAGAAATAAAAAAAAATTTTAAAAAATTTTTTAATTAAAAAAAAGGACATTTCTTCCTTTCATTTTCTTCCCCAAGTTCTATTAAATAACATTAACCCACTCCCTTCTATAAATGAGTTTGATTTCTTAATTTTTTTAATGTTTATTTATCTTTGAGAGAGAGAATGACAGAGAGCAAGCAGGGGAGGGGCAGAAAGAGAGGGAGACGAAGATCTGAAGCAGGTTCCAGGCTCTGAGCTGTCAGCACAGAGGCCGACACGGTGCTCAAACTCACAAACCGTGAGATCATGACCTGAGCCGAAGTCAGGCGCTTAACCATCTAAGCCACCCAGGCACCTCTATAAATGAACTTTAAAGCATTCCAACATACTTGGAAGTCAAAGAAAACAAAGTGTTAAAATGGTTATTTGTAGGTTATTTATTTTTATATTTTAAATTACAAGTAACTCATCTCAGGTTCATGTTTAGATGATTATCTACACCTACTATGACAGACCCTGGCATGACAACATATTCAATAAGTATCAAGGAATGGCATATGGTAGAAGTGAAGGAGAGTTAAAGCATGTAATGACACTATTCACATTTTCTAATGGGATTTACCATTGGCTTTAAGTTTCCTTTCTCACTAGAAAATAAATCTTTACAGTAAATCTGTTTAAAAATGGCTTATTTAACAACTTAATTTTTATTTTTCATTCAATACTGACATATTAAATTATTAAATAATAGTTCAAGGTTTAATAAAAAGACACTAGTATTACAAATGATTGCATATACAATGAAAGCTATAAGATCCATAAATCCGTAGGATTTTTTTATATTATCTTGAGCTATCAAATACTACTCTTGTTAGGTCTTCATTCCTTCTTCTGTGCTTTCTAATTATCCTCTCATACTTATTAAATGCAGAAAACAAACCAAGAACTGTATAAATAGCTGTCCCATAAGTGATATTAGAAACTATTTACAGAAACATCTTAAAGGACACAACATAATTTCCCACATTCAAGTCTATTTGAAGAGAAGCTCAAAGAATCTAAAATTGGGTTTTTGACCTTTCTTTTCTCTTGGGGCTGGGGGAAGTAATCTATGCTAGCAGAAAGAAACCAGGAAATGGAGGGGCGTCTGGGTGGCTCAGTCAGTTGAGCGTCCGACTTCGGCTCAGGTCATGACCTCACAGTCTGTGGGTTCGAGCTCCGCTTCAAGCTCTGTGCTGACAGCTCAGGGCCTGGAGCCTGCCTCAGAATCTGTGTCTCCCTCTCTCTCTGCCCTTCCCCTCCTCACTCTCTGTCTCTGTCTCTCAAAATAAAATAAAGACGTAAGTTGGTTGTTTTTTTTTTAAAGAAACCAGGAAATGGAGATGCAACAGCCTTTATACATTGCACAAAACTTACCCACTTGAAGGATCTAAGGCAATAGCTCTGGGTTGATCCAACTCTTGCCAAAATAAAACTTTTCGTAAAGATCCATCTAAATTAGAAACTTCAATCCGATTTGTTTCAGAATCTGTCCAGTATAATTTTTCTCCAAGCCAATCGCATGCCAGCCCATCAGGGGACAATAATCCAGAGACAACAACATTCTGTACACTCTCAGTTTTGTTAAATTCTGTTCGTTTAATGGCTTCTTCGCTGACATCACTCCAGTATATCAAGCTATGACCAAACACAAAGTCCACCGCAGCTGCATCCTCCAAGCCTCCAACTACAATCGTAGCATTCTCTTTGCCATTCGTAGCATCAACCAATCGCAAGTCCCGTCTGTTTGCATAAAGCAACAAAGGGGCCGCTAGAACAAAAAAAAAAAAGAGAGAAATAAGTAAGAAGAAAGGAAATGTAATGGCTCTTGTAAGTTGAGTTTCAAATCAACATTAGTGAACAAATACTATCAAAAATAAGAGTAAATAAATCTATAGAAGACTGTCTTAAAATCTTTTCACAAAATACTGTTTTTGCAACACTTAAATACAAAAAGTTGCAAGAGCAAGGAATTAATTCTACTAGGACAGTTTTTTTTGTTGAAATATTCTGTCACATAAAATTAAAAAGCCTGGCCGTTCCAAGAATTCCCAACGATGGAGCCAGCAGAACATTCACACTCTACTGGGGAGAATGTAAAATGGTCCAGCCACTTTGGAAATTAGTTTGGCAGTTTCATAAAAGGTTAAACATACAACCTACCATATGATTCAGCCATTCCATGCCTAGGTATTTACTCAAGAGAAACAAAACCGTATGTCAATACAAAGTCCTGTATATAAATGTTCACAGCAGCTTATCGACAGCAGCAGTCATCAACAAACTAACAGATCAACAAACTGTGATACATCCATAAAATAAAAAGTAATGAATTATTTGTACATGTAATACGGAATCTCATATAGAATGTGAATCTCAAAATAATTATGTAGAGTGAAAAAAGTCACACCAAAAAAAAAAAAAAAGAGAGAGAGAACATGGATTACATGACTGCATTTAGAAAATTTTAGAACATTCAAATTATTGTCAAAAAGCAGCAAATCAGTGACTGTCTAGAGGTGGACAGAGAGGGTAAAAAACAACAGGGATTATACAGGGAACATTATAAAGAGGCATGAGGAAACCTGTTGGTAATAGGTATATCAGGTTGGATATGATGACAGCTCCAAAGATATATACATATCAAAAATAATTAAACATTATACTTTCCATACACACAATGTACTGTACCATCAATTATGTCTTAATTAACCTGTTAAGTAAACAGTCTAGAAGAGATAGTTCTTGGGGCGCCTGGGTGGCTTAGTCGGTTAAGCGTCCGACTTTCGCTTAGGTCATGATCTCACGGTTCGTGGGTTCGAGCCCCGCGTCGGGCTCTGTGCTGACTGCCAGCTCAGAGCTTAGAGCCTGTTTCAGTCTGTGACTCCCTCTCTCTCTGACCCTCCCCTGCTCACTCTCTCTTTCTAGAAATAAATAAAAAAAACCTTAAAAAAAAATTAAAAAAAAAAAGAGATAGTTCTTAACACAACTATTTTATTGTTTTACATTATCAGAATGACCTCTGATACGACCAAAGACCAAAATTAAATATAAAGCTTATCCTAAAGAAATAATATTTATCTTCGAGAAGGCTGAAGTTGTTAGGATTGAAGTTGTATAAATTCCATGGTTTGGGGTTTTCTATGTTATCTATTCCAAGTTCCTGATATTCAGTTTCCAGGTACCATTAGTAATTAAAGCTCTATACTGTAACAATCCAACACAACTTTCTGTGATAACAGAAATATACTCTCCCCAGTACCCAGTGGCCACATATGGCTAGGGAGCACCTAAAATGTGGCTACTATGACCAAGAAATTAAATCTTTAGTTTTATTGGATCTTAATTCATTTACAATTGAATAGACAAGTGGCTGTATTAGATAGCACAGATCTAAAGGCTGAGATAACACAAATGAGGGAAGAAAAGTAATACCAGAGTTATACAATAACCTACACAATCTTCTCCCACAATTACTTACTAAAGGTCTAAAAGTGTGTCATCCAAAGCCAATTCCAAGTACCATTTAAAAGTAATTGCTATCTCTTTTTTATGCTTTTACGGTGCTCAAAAAAGCATAAAGAAAAAAAGATGTTTAAGCCAGTTTATGGATTATGGCTGCCAAATGGGAGTTATAAAATCCACCAGTTTCATCTGTAATGTAAATTTCCCTTCTAACAAAGCTTAAATTCAACTTTCTTAGTCAAAAACAAATAGGTGGATGGATTTTTTTTTAAGTAACAAAGAGCTCTTTCTGCTTATTCTGTACATCTAATACTGTTATTGAAAACTTATAAATCTCCCTCACAGATTCACTTTTAACTAATTCATGCCTTCACTCATCATACTGATTTATCTGCACCCACAGTGTCCAGTGCACTTATATCGAGCCCCTGGTATTAGAGCCAGTTCAAAAAAATCAGAAAGAGTCTCTATTAGTGAAGAGCACAAGGCTAAGCCTGAGCACTTACAATTTAAAATCCAAAACTGGTAATAATCTGATATTTATTGAGCACCTTTCTTTACGGCAGTATCCTTGGAAAACTGTGTCCCAAATGTGCAGATGGCATTAGGTATTAGAGAAATCTGATAAGTCTGTTTATGATTTTCAAGTCAAACATTTATACTGAACACTTGGTCTACAAAATCCAAAGAACCCTTTTAAGACCTCAAAAGCCTAAGTACAAGGGGAATAAACGAAGGTTGGGGTGAGGAACAAGCTAACCTCTTCTGACCTCGCAGTACTGTTTATAATTACAATTTCTAAAGGACTATACTTAGGGACCCCTGCTGTCTCAGTTACTACAGCATGCAACTCCTGATCTCAGCATTGTGAGTTCGAGCCCCATGTTGGGTGTGGAGATGACTTAAAAATAAGATCTTTAAAAATAGAGAGAGAGAGAGAGAGAGAGAGAGAGGAAGGAAGGAAGGAAGGAAGGAAGGAACGAACGAACGAACGAACAGAAACCTACCAACTGTTAAAAGGAAATCCTAGAGTTCACCCTAACAAGGTAAATGCCACGTATCCCTAACATCTTAATTTAAACTTCTCAAAAATCTCTACATGTCCAACCCATCTTCCTTTATCTTGTCCACAATCTCAAATAACAAGTTACCCTTTCTCCTTTATAAGGTTAAAGCAATACTTCTAATTCAACCTCCCTACTTCCTCTCTGCAACTTTGTTCTATGGATTATTCCCTATTTCTCAGATCTTCAAGGACTCCTGCCAGGTCCGTGCTATCAAAAAACTTTAATATCCCTAAGCCTGCTATCACCAAGAGAATTATATTTCTCCTAACCACAAATCTTACAACATTGCATACACTTCATACCACCACCTCTTGGTCTAATTTAGACTAACTCTCCACCCATCTCTCAACTATACTTGCTCCAAGTCTTCCTAACCAAATCCAATGGCCTTTTCTCAGTCCTTATTCTTTTTTTTTTTTTTTTCCAGTTTTTGGGTTTATTTATCTACCTTTCTTTTCTTTTTTTTTTACAAATAGTTTACTGTCAAATTAGTTTCCACATAACACCCAGTGCTCATTCCCACAAGTGCCCTCCTCCATGCCCATCCCCCCATCTCAGTCCTCATTCTTGAACTCTATTTAGCATTCAACAATGTTGACCATATCCCTACCTATACAGAATGTTCTCCTTATATATACTATACTGTTATTCCTATTTTTCTGGTCATGCTTCATCTGCCTTTTAGTTTAAAATCTTCCCTCCACTTCTCAAATTTGGATATCCCCAAAATTCTCTATTGTTCCTGAAATGCAAAAGTGTAGTAGAGAAAGCCAAGTTCATCTGGTCAACAAAGCAACTCTATTCAGGAAATTATTAAATCATCATCTCCACCCTAACCTTCACTATTACACCTATAACCTCTTGTTGGCTATCTCTTCTAGCCATTAAATTAAATTCATCGTCTGCCCCCCAATCCACCAAAAACAAAACAAAACTTCAAGAGTCAACAGTACCACCATTTTTCTTATCTCACTGGTACACTATGGAACCCTTTTTGACACCTTCCTTCTCCCCCAGTCTGCCAATTACTATCTTGCTGATCCTTCTTTAGGATGTCCTTAAATCTGTTTCTTTTCCATTTTTAGAACCACTATCCTAAACTACTTTAATAGTAAATGATCTCAACTCTCCCAACTCTTTTCCACTTCCAATACTTCTACTGTATCTCATTCAAAAACGTTTTGGATTTCCTTTGCCTAAAATAAAAAGCCTCAATACTTCAGGCCACCACCGGGTGACTTCTACCTATGACCCTAACTTACTTTCATAGTCTCTGGATCATACAAACTGGTTTTTAACACACTGACTGTGAGTACATCATATTACATCACCACAGTGTATTCATTTTCCTGCCTACTCCATACTTCTCTCTCATTATCCCAGCAAGCAAGTTCTTCAAGACCAGATTCAGATCTTATCTAATCAATCACTCTTTCCTATTGTCTTAGCTTTCCTTCTTTAAGCCCTTACAGTCTTTACCATTTATTTGATATTAGCATTTTTAAAAATATATTTACTACTACCCCTTGTCAACAGCAGCAATATCTTAAACTAAGTTTATCCTCAATCCCTGGCAGAGTTCACTGCCTGACAATAAAATGGTAAACATATCTACTAATATCTAATAGGTATTTTCCAGAACCTGTACTAATATCTAAAAGGTATTTTCCAGAACCAATATATCTGCCATAAACCCAAAAGGATTTTACATTAAGTACTGGCCGAGTGCTCACAAATGCCATTACTTACCTATTGACTTGTCCAAAGTCTAGTAAAGTTTACCTCATACTGCTAAACTCTGGCTAGCTCTCAACTTAAGCAAGACAATGGAGAACATCCTCTCTTAAGGACTCATTCTGAGCATAAGGTGACCACAGACGAAAAAAAAAAAAAAGACAAAAAAACCATCTCCTGTTAAATTACCATACTCATGTCATCAGCTAATCCCCATCAGTTTATCCCACTCTCTCACAAAGATCCTGCTGGCATTATTCACTTGTGCCTATAAGAAAAAGCCTTTTAGGGGTGCCTGGGTGGCTCAGTCGGTTGAACTGTCCGACTTCGGCTCAGTTCATGATCTCACGGGTCATAAGATGGAGCCCCACACTGGGGGAGCATGAGCCCCACTCTGGATGAGCACTGGGGGAGCACAAGCCCTGTTTTGGGTGGGCCCTGCTTCTCTGTCTCCTCTCCCTGCCCCTCACTCACTCACACCCTCTCATAAATAAATACAGTTCTAATAATGATATGGTGAAGTTAATAACCAGTATCAATAAAACTGTGAGCAGTGCCATTCAAGTAGCCTCTTAATAGAACCCCACTGGGGAGACACACTCAACAAAACTTCTCTGATGCTTAATCTTCATAACAAAAACAATGAAGTCATCATATTTGCATATAATATTTTGTATTTTAAAGAACAGTTTAACACCCATGATTCCATTTGGTTTCCAAGTCCTCCCTGTGAGGGTTTTGAGTCAGGTGTCTCTACCTCACTGGTAATTAAGAGAATTAAGACACAAAGAAGTGTCCTATCCACAATCACAGAGCCAGTCAGTAAGGAACCCAAAGTTCTTCTAGGTTCTATATTTTCTTACAAAAATCTGCTCATTCTGACACCTACCGACAGTGCTTTCCCATTAACAGAATTCTACTTTTCCAGAATAATGCCAAAAATGCCAATAGAATACAGTTATACACATTATGATGACAATGACAGCAGCATGCTTAGTGCTTTACATGTAGTCTCTAATTTTTACAACAACCTGTAAGGTAGGTGGTATCATTATGCCAATTTTACAGATGAAGAAACCAAGAATCAGTGATGTTAACTACCTAACTCAAGACCATCCAAATAATAAGTTTATGATGTGGAGAACAAATTGAACCCCAGGTCTGATTCCAAAGCTGGACTCCAAACAACAACCCAAATTTCCTCAGGTCTCGGTGCCTAAGGCTCTCAGCTACCTCTCGTGTAGTCAGTACAAGTCAAACCTGATATAAGCTTAGTGTGCACTAGTTGTTTCAATGAATCCTTCGTAATCTTTTTTAAAAAAACTTTTATTTATGCAGAGCAAGAAAACTGAAGCATAGATAACACACGTTATATTACTTCCAGGTGTACGACATGATGATTTCAAAAGTCTACGCCATGCTCATCACAAGCGTAGTCACCATCACTACAAAACGCCATAATACTTTAATGTATGTTTTTCAACGCAACATATGTGTTATATGTATATAAAATACTTTGCTACCTCCAAATGGTATTACCAATTATAATTTTAGATTATAAAATCCACTAAATGAATTCTATACTAATTGCCTTAAAAGTACATAATTGTTCATATAAGTTGAATATTCCTAAGATTCCCAAAATTTAAGGAAATTAAACTTCCTTTACTTTCGAAAGTATTTTTTATAGAAACTATCCCACGTATTTTAAGAATCCAAGGTAACACATATTTAAGTAAATCTTTGGCAAATGAGACTAGTTCAATATTGATGGTATAATAAAAACAGCTATGTCTTCTGAGTTACAGACATAAAATTAAGACAGAATATATTTTTATCCTACCTGGATATGTTCTTCCTAAACTTTTATAGGTTTACTAACAGAATAAACTAGCTTTACATATAAATTTGTATTTAGCCAAGTTGTTCTGACAAATATTATTTCAGTTAGTAACTACTAACTGGTTTGTAATAAACCAACCTGAAGATAGTTTACAAAATATTTTCTTTATTTAAAACATAAAAACTATGCTGGGGCACCTGGATAGCTCAGTTGGTTAAGCATCCAACTTCCGCTCAGGTCATGACCTCACGGTTTGTGGGTTGGAGCCCAGCACAAGGCTCTGTGCTGACAGGTCAGAGTCTGGAGCCTGCTTCAGATTCTATGTCTCCCTTTCTCTCTGTCCCTACCCTGTTCACACTCTCTCTCTCAAAAATAAACATTAAAAAATTTTTTTATAAAAAGTAAGAACTATGCTAAGTTAATTCACCAATATTTATTAAATACCAAGGTCATTTCTATAAGATAGAATAAAGCATAAGTATTTCAAGTTTATATATATTTTTTACCCCTTACTTTGAGGGTACCAAGCAGCTATATATATATTTTTGAGTTTACTTATAAGCATATTTATTTTTGCCACATTGAGAACTGTATGGCTATAAAAAGTTGTAAGATATATATTCATAACCTCTGCCAGTCTACTGCAAAATGACGGTGCATGACGGTTCAGTTATCCAACTCTATAAAATAGCAGTTATTATTAAGTCATAATCTTATATTTATTTTTTAATGTTTATTTATTTTTCACAGAGTGAGCAAGGGTGCACAGGGGATGGACAGAGAGAGAGAGGGAGAGAATCTCAAGCAGGCCCCAATCTGTCAGCTCAAAGCCCAACACAGGGCTTGATCTCATGATCCATGAGATCATGACCCGAGCCAAAATCAAGAGTTGGTCACTTAAACAACTGAGTCACCGAGGTGCCCCCATACTCTTATATTTAAATGAGATTGTACTAGGGAGAAAAAGTGACAGAAAAGAACAACTTTGTATACAGGTGTGCAGGATGTGTTTTTATTAAGGAAAAAGAAAATAGTCCCAAAGTAAAATGACTAATTGTTCCAGAAGAGAAAGAGGAAAATGCAAGACAACATCTGAATGGAAACAAAAAGTTATAAAAAGTTTATGAAAAAGAACTTTTTTTTGTTGTGGTCAAAACTGGCTAAGATTTGGGGCGCCTGGGTGGCTTAGTCGGTTAAGCGTCCGACTTTCGCTTAGGTCATGATCTCGCGGTTCGTGGGTTCGAGCCCCGCATCGAGCTCTGTGCTGACTGCCAGCTCAGAGCCTGAAGCCTGTTTCAGTCTGTGACTCCCTCTCTCTCTGACCCTCCCCTGCTCACGCTGTCTCTCTCTCTCTCTCCTAGAAATAAATAAAACAATAAAAAAAAAATTTTTTTTTTAAAAAAACTGGCTAAGATTTGATGGGTTTATTTGTAACATTTTCAAAAAGTGCTTTAGTATCAAATATTGTTACTTGCAGAAAAATAAAATTCAGTCTATTAAAATGACAAAATTTTCTTGGGTTATTGGTCTGCTCTTAATAAAAACAAAACAAGACTATAAAATACAAAAAACAAAGGGGCCTGGATGGCTTAGTCAGTAGCACGTGTGATTCTTGATCTCAGGGTCAGGAGTTCAAGCCCCACATTGGGCATGGAACCTACTTTAAATAAATACATTTTATAAAGATATATATACATAGAACAAGCTGGTGGTTGCCAGAGAGAAGGTGGATGGGAGAATGAGAAAAAAATGAAGAACATTAAGAGATACAAACCTCTAAATAAATTTATAAAATAAGTAAGTCACAGAGATGACAAGTACAGCATAGGGAATATAGCCAATAATATTGTAGTAACAATGTTCAGTGAAAGAGGTGACGACACTTAGCATGGTAATAAGCACTGAGTAATGTACACAATTGTCAAATCATTATGCTATATACCTGAAACTAATATAACACGGCATGGCAATTATCCTTCAATACTAAATTTTTCCTCCAAGTTCAATCCAAGATTCCTTATAAAAATGTTCAGCAAAGCAAACTTATTATAAGGCCTGTACCTACACAAATAATCAGGTCAAATCTAATGATATCAACTTCACAATGACTCTTCTTCTACCCTGTTATGGACTGAATGTTTGTGTCTCCGAAAACTCTTATGTTGAAACCTTACCCCACTATGTAAAGGTATTAGGAGATGAGGCCTTTGGGGACTAATTAGGATTACACAAAGTCATAAGGGTGGAGTCCTCATGAATGGGATTAGTACTCTTTCAAGAGTTGAGAGCTTGTTTCCTCTCTCTGCTATCCACCATGTGAGGATACAGAGAGGTCAGTAGTCTGCAATCCATAGATGATCCTCAACCAGAAACTGATCATGTTGGCACCTTGATCTTGGACTTTCAGCCTCCAGAACCATGAGAAATAAATTTCTGTTGTTTATAAGCCACCCAAACTATACTATTTTTGTTATAGCAAAAAGCTGCAAGCCTTAGCGGACTAAAACATATCCGTAACAGCGAAAAACTCTGTTTTGAACAGGGGGACTAATCAAGTGCTCACAAATGCTCATTACTTAATCCACTGACTTGACTTGATCAAACTTTAGTCAGGCTTTTCCCCTTTCCCACAAGCCCCTAGACTTTGGCTTGCCTTAAGTTTAAGTAGATGCGGGGGCGCCTGGGTGGCTTAGTCCGTTAAGTGTCCGACTTTCGCTTAGGTCATGATCTCGCGGTTCGTGGGTTCGAGCCCTGCGTCGGGCTCTGTGCTGCCTGCCAGCTGAGAGCCTGGAGCCTGTTTCAGTCTGTGACTCCCTCTCTCTCTGACCCTCCCCTGCTCACGCTGTCTCTCTCTCTCTCCCCTAGAAATAAATTTTTTTAAAAAATTTAAAAAAAAAAAAAAAAAAAAAAGTAGATGCATAACTTCCTCTCTTAACAGCTCATTCTATGCATCTACTGACCAAAGGGGGAAAACAAATCCAGTTAAACTATCCTGATCACACAATCTGCTCACCGCACCCATGTACTCACCTCTTTACAAAGCTCCTACTGGCCCTGCTTATCCTTCTCTGTAAAAGTTTTTTTCTGTTTGATTTGAGACACTTGGAGATCTTTTAGTCAAAGCATTCTCCCTATTGTAATAATCTTTTCAAATAGTCTCTCCTTACCTAAATCAGGACCAGTTTTATTTAACACTATTATGACCATCCACCTATTGCAAACTCTAAAACAAAACTGACATTTATTTTCCTCTATTAAAAATGACTGGCATAGGGGCACCTAGGTGGCTCAGTCAGTTAAGCACCCAATTTCAACTCAGGTCATGATCTCATGGCCTGTGAGTTCGAGCCCCATGTCAGGCTCTGCGCTGACAGCTCAGACCCTGGGGCCTGCTTCAGATTCTGTCTCTCCCTCTCTGCCCCTCTGTCACGTGTGCGGTCTCTCTCTCTCAGATACAAATAAACATTTAAAAAATTTTCTTAATGACTGGTATCATTTTCAAAACTGTAATAAGGCCCAGGCAAAATCAGGTACATACAGAAAGCACTGCATGTTAAATTACTGTCCAGAGTACCAGCAATCTGGCCTTACATTAATCATTCACCTTTCTCCTTCATAAAATGAAGAATTTGGGCCAGTTAATTTCTAATATCCTTCTATCCTATTAATCTAACATGAATTTGGCAAAAAAAGTTCAACTGAGATAGCGTTCTCTCTACTGCTGGTGAACTATTGAGTCCTTCTCCAGCAGAAAAAGAGGAACTTAGACATTTTTTAATGTCTATTTCTATAACTTCAGAAAGAGATTTCAGTAATCATTTCTCAAGATACAGATCCCAATGATCAAAACCACACTCAATTGAAAATACTTCACATATCCATACAATGGAATATTATTCAGCCATAAAAAAGAAGTACTGATACATGCTATAAACATGAATGAACCTTGAAAACATTATGTTAAGTGAAAGCCAGGCACCAAAGGCTACATGTTATACGATTCCTTTTATATGAAATATTCAGAATTGGCAAATCCACAGAGACAGAAAAGTAGATTACTCATTACCAGAGGCTGGGGGAAAGGGGAAATGCAAAATGACTACTAAGGGGTATGGAGTTACTTTCTGGGGTGATGAAATGTTATGGGATTAGACAGTGGTGACAGCTGTACAAACCTGTGAATATACTAGAAACCACTGAACTGGACACTTTAAAATGGAGAACTTTATGTGAAGTATATCTTTAAAAAAAAAAAAAAAACAGGATTAAAAAGTACTTTAGTATGCTTATATTACCAATGAAAGAGTTATATCCTAAAACCAGACAACATATTACATAATCCATATTTCAAATTCAGTCTCCAATATAAACATGCTGATTTATTTGAATAGTTTTTCAGAAACACACTGCTGATTTATTTCTGATTAGTTTCTCAGATAGAAACACACTGATTTATTTCTGATTAAGTTTTCTCTACCTCATTTGTGCTAAAAAAATTACAGTAGCTACAAATTTATACCATGTCTAATAAATGATTTGAGACAAAACACAAAATGAAGCTCCAAACAGACTGTATAAATGCCATAAAAACTCACATCTTTTTATACTGCTTTAAATGTAAAATTTAGAATACCTAATACAGGCAAAGCTCTGGTACATGGTAGTACTGAAGGAAAAAAATATCTATTCCTGAAACACTTTATATCTAACAAAGAGCTGTTGTCTTCACTGACATAAATCAAGAAACCTACAAATAAAGACCATATAATGTGTAGCTAAGAGTTCACGTTAATGAAGTTCAGATGTTAGCTTTCCCAGACTTGCAAAATACAGAATCTTTAAACTGGATATATGGATACACTTAAATTCCATCTCCCAGTAAAGCTGGACAATAATGAGAAAGACTCCTATCCCTATATCCTGTGACTCTGGTCTAGGAATGATCAAGTCTAGGATGATAAATGGTCTAGGATGACTAACCAAGACCACTGAGAAAATGGCTTCCTGGACAAACATATATAATTTGATAAAGGTACCATTTTCCAGTAACTGAGTGACTATTTTCTTGAAAAACATGACTAATGCAAATCATATTCACCTCTATATTTTTATTTTTACTGAAAACGTAATCAATAACTTTAGGCCTAATGTCAATTTATAACTTAAAAGTTCACTTAATTAATAAATTTTTTCACCTAAAAATGTGATTTCACTTTGCATCCCCAATCTCCTGCCCAAGTAAGATATCACAGAAACAAAAATTAGCAAGTTACATTACAGCTAAAAGGATCACAGTATTGAAGTACCACTAATTTTCAATAGAGCCCAGACACATTTTAATATTTTCTAGTCTCACATCTGAGTATCTTGAACCTTTTGTGAGGATAGTCAACTGCCACAAATAACACAGCTGAGAAACAAAGTGTGTGCTAATAATTTCAAATAACACTGTTTTCCTCATATTTATTACAAAGTATATTTTAAATTAGTAATTCCAAGGGGAAATATCCTATTCTTAGGTTACCTGGTTTACGTAATTTCAAAGTTATTCACATGGAGTGGTGTTCTATTCATTAAGGTAAGGCTCATTTTACAGAAGATACATAAAAACTCTCATATGAAGAGCAAAACATGGAGGCGCCTGAGTGGCTCAGTTAAGCATCTACCTTGGGCTCAGGTCATGATCTCATGGTTCGTGAGCTCAAGCCCCATGTGGGCCTCTATGCTGTCTGCAAAGAGACCGCTTTAGATCCTCTATCTCCTCCCCCCTCCCCAACTTGCACGTGCATGCATGCGTTTTCTCTCAAAAATAATAAAAATAAATATACTTTTTTAAAAACAGTAAAACATACAAAGCAAGGCTCATTTTACAGAAAGTACATTAGAAACTTTCACATGAAAAGTGAAACATGCAATGACAACTCAGTATAGCATTTACCCATCCTGCAGAGAGAAGTCCATGACAGTAATTTTAAAATGTTGTTAACAAAACAATAGAATAAAATAAAAATTTCTTGGAGCACCTGGATGGCTCAATTAAGCGGCCAACTTTTGATTTCAGCTCAGGTCATGATCTCACCATTTCTGGGTTCAAGCCCCCATCGGACTCTACACTGACGGCACAGTGGCTGCTTGGGATTCTCTCTCCCTCTCTTCTGCCCTTCCCATGCCTGTAGTCTATCTCTCTTTCTCTCAAAAGAAATAAACATTTTTTTAAATTTTCTCAATGTTTTGATAAAATACTTTGCCCATATTTAACTCTTAAACCGTAAGTATCACAATCAACTGCACTATTTATCCTCTACTTTATCTAAAATAGTCACCTGAAACAGTGTTAAGTAAAGCTGCAATCCTTTAGAAGGTAAAGTAAATTTAATAGATAGTGGCCATCTTCATTATATAAAAACCTTAAAAAAATTTTTTTAATAAAATAAAATAAATCAGAAGTGGGGCGCCTGGCTGGCTCAGACAGTAGAGCACGCTCTTGATCTCGGGGTCACGAGTCTGAGTCCCATGTTGGGGGTAGAAAATATTTTAAAAAATAAATAAAAACTTAAAGAAGAAAATATCAGAAATAAAGGTATTTCATGCAGTTTTTGTATCAGTTGCAAAAGAGTCAAAAAAGTTCAAAAACCACTGGCCTAAAATTACTGACTCCCCAAACAGTGCCTGGCACTTAAATGTTTTACTAGTCTTTCTTGAAAATTAATGTTTCTTTTATTTTAGCCATCTTAATATCAGCAACCATTTATTCAAAGTCTACTACTGACTGTGCACCATACTCTCCCTCTGCAAATATCCCATCATTTCTCGTAGAAATCTTATAAGGTGTTTACTCCTACTTAACAGGAGAGGAAACTAAAACTAAGTAACTTGTCCAAGGCTACATAAAGTAGCAGAATATCTGAACTTGGTTTATCCACAAAGCCTCTATCTTCCTGCCCCTCTTTATATCTTCTCTGAGTATAACCTTGCAATGAAGTTTCCGTGATGAAATTAAATTTTCAAGAGTATCTACCAATGACCTAACTAGGTTATTGTGTTACTTATTTTTCCAATCTGCTCAAATTATAAGCTCACATAAAATATTTTCATTTATATACCCTCCACAGAATCTTCTTTGATATTCAAAAGAGTCTATTCTGAGAGCCAAACCATATATAACTATATAGAAACAAGATTTCACTACAGCAAATGGAAAAACCTCCAATTAAAGCAAAACAGGGGCGCCTGGGTGGTTCAGCTGGTTAAGCATCCAACTCTGGACTTCAGCTCAGGTCATGAACTCACAGTTCATGAGTTCAAGCCCCACATCGGGCTGTGCACTAACAGCACAGAGCCTACTTGGGATTCTCTCTCTCCGCCCCTCCCGTTTGTGCCTGCATGCGTGCGCATGCTCTCTCTCAAAATAAACAAACTTTAAAAAAAAGGGCAAACAAAAAAGTCTCTAAAAAACCAAACCTATGGGAAAAATCTGTTAGGCCTCAAATAACAAAGAGCTGAAACCTTACTCATAACCAATCAAATTATTCCTTAGCCAGATGAGCAAACCTAAAGCCAAGTGAGTAGGAATGAAAGTATCAGATTTAACTATATGAAATTATCATCGAGTATCAGTCAGATTAGGGGTGCTTGGGCAGCTCAGTTGGTTAAGCGTCATCTCTTGACTTCAGCTCAGGTCATGATCTCATGGTCTGTGGGTTCAAGCCCCACACTGGGCACTGCACTGGCAGCGCAAATCCTGCTTGGGATTCTCTCCCTCTCTCTCTGCCCCTCCCCTGCTCAGGTATGCTCGCTCTCTCTCTCTCTCTCTCTCTGAAAATAAACTTTACAAAAAGGTATCAATCAATCAACCTAATGCTCAAAAGGTCATCCAGTCTAGCTCTCTTCAGGTGTGTTGCTTAGATCAAAGGTTCAGCAGAATGTTAAAAGGATTTATGGAAAAAAATACTATCAAGCTTGGAAAATAATGAGTTAAAATTAAAATTGGTCTCTTCACATTCCCTCAGAGATCTTAACATGTGCAGGTGAATTATGCATCTCTGTATACCCAATGAAAATAAGGTATACAGAGATTAAATGACTTATCCAAGGTCACAACACAGCTAGCTAATGGCAAACTTAGAAAGAGAACCTAATTCTCCTGATACCCACTCCAAAATTCACTCTACCTCCTCAAGATTTTGTTAAACTTGCTATTAAAGAAAAAGCTTTTCCAAGGACCACTTCTACAAAATATAAGATAGAAAACACTAGTGACTTGTTTGTACAGTGTTTACCACCATCTCACCAAAACTAATAATATTTTCTAAAAAACTAAGTAGCAAGAAATTTTTATGAAACAACAAAACTTCCCCAACATAAGTTGGGACATTGTATTTACCGATTATACACACAATGGTATTCTAACATTTATATTCATATAAAGATATCTGCTCTAGAAAATCAGATATATAATCTTTTCTGATCAGTACCTGGATGGAACTGAGAGAGCACTAAGGATGGCAACGGAAGTTGTGAGGTCCATCAGAACATGGACATAGCTATTTTGCTCACCACTGTACCATCAGAGCCTGATATAGAGTAGGCAGGTATTCCCATATGTATTTGCTAAAGGAATGAACAAATCCTTATCATTAATAAATCCTACCAATAAATCCTTACCATCCCTCTACCATTAATTAGCTGTAGGAGCTTGATCAAATCACAATCTCTTTGATTCTGAGTATCCCCACTTGCAAAGGAAGCAGTTAGACCAGATCAAGATCTCTTCTATGCATAAGAATTTGTAAATCTTACACAAATTAGATCTTAAATTCCTGGCATTTGAGGATATGTCCACAATAAAAAATTATAACAAAAAATAAAATTAGCAAATCACCTGATATTCATCATTTCACTCAATATGCGCGTTTAACATGCAAATTAGATCAGTATTACTGCCTACATTTTACAGGTAAAGAAACAGACCCAAAGAAATTGACTGACTAGACCAGAACCATAAAGTTATTAAATAGAAAACCATGGACTTTGAACCCAAGACTTCAGTGCTGAAATCCCCAAATCTTTCCATGACACTTTGTCCTCAGATGATAGGGGTTAGGGATGCAACCCAGATGATGACGGCATTATTCCTTGGCTTTCAGCTACTGACTTAACAGCGCTACAGGACAAAAGGTCTCCTGAACTCTCTCATCATTCCATCATCCCAATATTAACTTCTCTTAACAACTCCTCTAAGGAAAAACAATTATCTTAAAGCAACAAGTTAATCACATTTTTCTCCTCAGAGTCCAAGGTTAACTCATGCCACCATTATAACAGAGAATGACATCATCAAGGAAAGAAGAGAATCTAAAATATGAATAAAAACATTTCACATCTAAAGACTATATTTTAGTTCACATCATATGTACTCACAGTCCAGTACTGCTGTTAAATTCAAAGACCACCTTATACCATTATGATGCTACATTAAGACGCAAGGTCTGCTTTAGGAAATTTGCTAGTAGAAATGAGGCAGTTTAAACCATTAACTCTTTGAGGCCTGGTTACATAACACCAAACTTCTAGTTAATACTTCATGTACAATTTCTCTAAACTCCAGTGAGGAACAAACCCAACTCGAGGCTCAAAGTTGGTGTTAAACCAATGGCATTTACGTCACACCCTTACCCTCCAAGAAATACAACCGGGCAACCAGAAGCATCCCAGGTTATGGACTTAAATTTCCCCAAGACCTTAACCAATCAGCTGACTCTCACATTTAACTACTAACTTTCTGTCTTAAAATATATGCACATTTTCAAATACGTTTCTCACAACTAGAGCAAAATCCCCTTTCAGCAAAGAGTATACGATAATGGAATACACATAACTTAGTAAGCCTCTCAAGTACACAACACTGCATTAAATTCCCTGCCAGGAAAATTAAGCGAGCACTCTCTTTCTGGGGTGACATGTGAAAACAGTTTGGAATATGCTGACAGTGAGTCATAATTATTAAGTATAAGTACATATAACGTGCAGACGTAATAATCCTGCAAAAGAGTAACTACGGAAAAAAAATTCCTTCCCCCCCCCCCTCAAAAAAAGGTCAATCGTATTCATCCAACACAAACATACACACACAGCATATTGGGCTCATCTGCACCAGATCGTGAGTTACTATGGTGCCCTGTAAACTTCAAGTTTTGGAGGCTTAACAAAAGTTTAGCTTGTTAAATGAAGGGCTCAACATCTCCAGGGACTCAAGAGGTCCTACACCTGAAAAGAATGTACCATGAGCACGTGAGAATTTTAACAAAACCAAAGCCACAGCCACTGCAACGATCTGAACGTAAATTCCTCTGCTGGTAAGAGCGCTCAACAGCACCAGACTCATCACCACTTTCACACTGATAAGTTTGAGACGAGCTGCTGAAATCTTGCGGGCCAATCAAAAACCTTAGTGAACTGTCACAAAATAAAAGTCACAGCGTGTGTGACAGCTTTCCAGGGCAATTCCAAAAACCACGGGGCCATCGAATTTATGCGATTCTCGGAGCAAAAGATCTAGGAGAGCCCCCGTTTTGGGGGGTTTTTGTTTGTTTCTTGGGTTTTTTTTTTTTTGTTTTGTTTTTACCGAAGTGCCAAGCAGTGCCCCGGGGGAGCGCAGCAAATGATAACTTCGGTCCCAGGACGGGCTCCTCGTCCCACGAGGATGACTCTTCTGCTTCGTGCCAACTGTACACTCGCAGGCTCCGAAAACAGGGGCAAGTCCTGAATACCAGGGGTTACAAGGGCAACGTTTCTATTTTCTTGTGGGCCAAGCTCGGAAGATCCCCGGCGCTGAAACGCTCGCCCTATGACCTCGGAGTCCCTTCCCAACTGTGCTCTCACCCGGGATCGTTAGAGCCCCGACGGCGGCCAATTACTAGCCGTAACAAGGCCTGGAAAAATAGCAAGAGGGCTCTGAAAGTTCACGTTCAGAGACACAGAAAAGGCGAGGGGCTTCGAGGGCGAAGAGCAACGCCGACGCATCTGCGGCTCCAACGTTTTCAAAGCCAAAATCCGTACAAAGCGCCTTCCCCCGGAGGGCTCCCGGCAGAAGGGGACGCACGGAGCCGCAGTCAGGGCGACAGGACGGAGCCCCGGGGGCTCACCGAGACGGGCAGCCCGGAGGAGGGTCCGGAGCCCCGGCGAGGGGTCCGCGTCGTGGCCGGCGCAGCGCACAGCCCCTTCTCCCGGGCCCCTTTCCCTCTCCTTCCCCACGACCAGGCCTCTCCCGGCTCCTCTTCCCCTTCGCCTCCCTCCCTCCCTCCCTCCCCCTCCCCCCAGACGCGCACACACACAAAACAAGGCCACCCCCCCCAAAACCCCACCAACTTTCCCGCTCCCCCCTCCCTTTCCCACCTCTCAGGAGCGCACAGAAACTGCAGGCCAGGAGGCTCCTCAGGACGGCCCCCATCTTCCCTTCTCGCGGTCTCTCCTCTCACCGGCGAGGGGCGGCCAGAAAAGGGGGAGGCGAGGAGCCGGGGCGGCCGCCGCAGCGGCAGGTCTGCACGCTCATGCTTCCCGGCTTTCCGGAGAGGGAGAGGGAGAGAAGAAAGAAAGGCGCACGTCACGGCTCCGCGCGCGCCGCCGCCGCCGCCGCCCTCTCTACCGCGCCGCTCCGCCGGGGGCTCGCGCGACGCCAGCGTCTGCTTCCATCCCGCCGCCTCCTCCGCCGGCGCCCCGCTTCCCCCGCGCAGTTCCTCATTCAGCCTCTTCCTCTCACGCAGCGGCGCAGGGATACCGCGGGCCCGCCGCCGCGCCGGGTCGCCGCGAAGGTCTCCCTGCGCGCGGGGAGCCCCTCCCTCGGCGCCGCCTCTCCTGCGGCCACGGAAGAAGGTGGGGGGCCGCGCGCGCGGCCTCTGCTCGGAGACCCCGGGAGATGTGCCAGGCGAGCGGAGGCGAGCTGGAGGGAAAAGGCCTCCCGCCGGCGCATTCCTAGGGGATTCTTTCCTGGGCCGGCCGCTGCGGCCCTCCCCGCGGAGGGCGTGAAGCGACGTCGAACAACATCGGCCCGGCGTGGTCGGGACTACTTTCTGCCGCTCGGCCGGGCCGCCGCCTGCTCCGCTCTTTGTGCGGCGGCCGCCGGCCGAGCCAGGTGGCGGTCCGGGCCCCCCGCTGCCCGGCCCCTGGGCCTGGGACGGACTGCAGCCGGCGCGCGGGGTCCGGCACCCGGGGGCGAGCTCGAGCTTGGGAGCTTGGAAATGGGTTTAAGCCGCATACACCCGCTCTAAACGTGGGTATGGTGAAGGATGTTCGAACGCCAGCTCCACGCAGAGATTTTCATTTGCTTGTGGCTTTCCAGAGTTACAGACCGTCCCCAGAAGTAGGTCCCACAAGGACTAAAGATTTCTAAGCGGCCAGGTGAAATTCCAAGATAGATGCGTCAGCACCTAAGACAGAGCAAAGGGACAATCGGTAATGACTGTGCCTGGGGTTTTACAAATTGCGTTTATAGGTAAATGTTTGGCTTTTTTTTTTTTTTTTTTTTAATGATCAGCTCGCAGCTTGAGGAAGAAAAGATTCACCAGAATGTCAGCCTGGTTTTGCACAGCCTCTGCTGGCGTAACGGCTCAGACATCCACCCCTGAAGAGAAGTGACAAGTTCAGCTGAGGGAACTCCAGCCGGAGTTCACCATAATGGAGCCCTCAGGTGAATTCTGTCCAGCTGTCACAGGCCCTTACCTGGGGGGGGGGGGGGGGAGGAGCAAGCGAGGAACTCCCACAACGTTACTAATACAAAAATTCCCCGTTAACTGCAAGACCTCCTGCGGATGCCTGAAACCGTGGATAGCCCCCAGCCCTTCGTGCCGTGTTTTTCCCTATGCATATATACCCACGAAGAGGTTAACAGCAATAACTAACCATGAAATAGAACAATTCCAACAATACACTGTAATAAAAGGTGACTATGGTGTCTCAAGCCATCTGACTGTACTGTCCTCCCTCTTCTCGGGATGATGTGAAATGATCAAATGTCTACGTGAAAGATGAAGGGAAGGGAAGTGATGCAAACTTTGTGACGAAGCCGTACGCTAGTCGTGTACCTCAGTGACACTGAAGTTCACTAAGGGTTTGCACGCACATTGTCGAATTGGGACACTCAAAACTAGCCTGGAGTGAGGCAGGATTTGTTACTTATTATCTTCATTGCACAGAGGAGGAAGATGAGGGGTTCGAGGACTTACCCAAGGTCATTCAAGCCCAGCCCAGGTCTTTCAACTCCAGACACTGCTTCTTCCAAGAAATTCGTGCTGAGCTTCTTCCAAGAAATTCGTGCTGAGCCAAGTGAGGCAGGGCTGTAAGCAGACAGAGGGCAGACTGCGTCAAATCACTTTCCCCGAGATTCACCTGAGAAAGTCTAGCTACCACCGATTTAAATTACCTTCTTCCAAGAACCATGTCAAGACTGCAGATTTTGCCTACTGGCCTCCTCAGAACAGATAACTGTGAACCAGGTTTTCCATCACTAGCCTAGAAAGTATATTCCTGAGAAGCTAGTGAGGCTTCTCACTAGAGAAGATGTAGTGGAGAAGAGAAAGCATGAGCTTTGGATCCAGACCCTACCAGTTACAACTATATAACTAGTTGTTATAGATCCAGACCCTACTAGTTACAACAGATACAACTAACGGCACAAAGATGTACACAATGTACACAACCCACTGCACCTCAGTTTTCTCATCTGTACAATGAGGATGATGCCTCCTTCAGGTTTGTAGTAAGGATTAAATTCAGTAATATATTAGACTGCCTGGGTGGCCCAGTTGGTTAAGCATCCAGCTTCGGCTCAGGTCACAATTTCACGGTTTGTGGCTTCAAGCACTGCATTGGGCTCAGTGCTGACAGCTCAGAGCCCGGGGCCTGCTTGCTTCAGATTCTGTGTCTCCCTCTCTCTCTGTCCCTCCGCCGCTCATTCTCTCTCTGTCTCTGTCTCTCTCTCTCTCTCTCTGTCTCTCTCTTTCTCTCAAGTAAATAAAAATTTTTTTAAATTTAAATAATATACACTATATTGATAAATAATAAATATATAATACATGCTCAGTAAATAATCATTTCCTTTCTCAACTTCAAGGTGAATGGTGTCAAAATAACTTGGAATCCTTGGAACAAATAGAAGAGGGGGGGAAATCACATGCTCAAAATGCGTATTGCAGGATCATTTATAATTGGAGGTAGATAACTGTGAACGTGATGAAAATTAACCTTCACTTAAATTCAGTGACAATTAAGCTTCACTTTCACAGGCCCCTTCCAAACCCCGGGAGGGGCCCTAACAAGGCATTCACAAAGTTTGCGGAAGTAAGGGTGTTTTTTGTACTCTTTTTCTGAAAACATCTCTCAAAATTGTCTAAGTTTCAGGTTCCCTAAAACCTGGCTATATTCCTACTTATAATAGGAAACCCCGGGTACAACATAAGTCTGTTCCCTACATAAGTAGGGAAAGGAAGTATCGTACAGTGATGAAAAGTGATGGTTCAGACGACCACACAACAGTGCTGGAAAATGTTTACAGTTAGTTAAACTTAAAACCATGTGAAAGTGCACTTACGTTTTCATTACAGATGGGTAAAATATAAACATAAGCATATATTATAAATATATATTTTTTATTTACCACATATTTGAACAAAGACCAAAACTAAATAGTAAGTACATTAAAACAGGTGCTAGGATGGTAAAGTAACATGAGATTTATTTTACTTTTTATTTCTTAAATTTCTGTTAATTTATTCTTCTGTTTTTTTTGCCCATTTTTTAAAGGGTACTTCAGTGAGAAATCTCCGTAGCTTAGGGTTAAACCCTAGCCTGGACATCATTCTCACTACTTAACTAATTTATTTTTTGCATTCATTCAAATGCCTATCAAATATTCAATGCCAGTCACTGTGTTATGTGTTGGGGCTGCAAAGATGAGATTCATCAAGGCCCCTGCCATCCAGAAGCTTACAACTGTGTTTGGAAACGCTAACTGATAAATCATTAAAATGTTGAAATTGCTATGGTGTAGATGTGCCGCATATCATTAAGGAACTCGAGGGTCTGCCTGAAGTGTTCGTCTGCCTGCACCATTTTAAAAAAGGAAAATAACCCTAGAGCTGAGGCTTGAAATTCAAGTCGGAGTTTGTCAGGCCAACAAGACTGACAAGGAATTCCAAGCAGAAGGGTAGCAGGTGCAGAGGCACTGAATTATTAGAGAGCTTGGCATGTTGGAGATTTGAAAGTAGATCCCTATAGCTGAAGCATAGGGTGCTTTTAGAGAATGTCAAAAAATGAGGCAGACCACTAAGTAGATATTGGATACATGAATAGATGTTTAAGTCATGATGAGTCTTAGATTTTACCTGTTGACAGTGGACTTCAAAGCATTTTTCTCATGGTAGAGGATTGATTTATTTACATGTTAAATAATTTCTCTGACTGCAGTGGATAATAGATATCCACTATTACGTGGATAATAGAAGGGAGGCAGGGTGAAAATTAGGAAGACCAAGGAGGAAGTTATTTTTAGCCTATGGAAGAGATGGTCAGAATTGCAACCCTGGGCATTGAAGAGATCATGGATTTGAGAATAATGGGGTGGAAACCACAGGGCTTGGGAACCTATCAGATGTGAATTGAGAGAAAAAGAGAAGTTGAGAAGTAGTCTAGGGTGAAATTCCAGGTTTCTAAGTTATGCACCCAAGTGAATGAGAGCCTCATTTACTAAGAAAAGAAATGCATACGGAGGATTTCAGAAGAGATGATAAGTTAAACAATGGGTCTTTTATATTGGTCCCAGCTGTAAAACTTCCAGCTGGAGATATCCAGTACACAGTTTGGATGGAGAAGTTTGGACTCAGGAAAGGAGTGGAAAATACAGCTATGTTCGGTGATGATTATGGAGTTTGTACACTACACAATCTAGGAATGTGCTGTAGAATATTGAATAGCGAATGAATAGCTACTACCACGATTTCCTGGAGGATGGCAGTAAGACGTCTGCAGGAAGGGAAGGCATTTTCTTAATTCAGGTGAAGTCAACTTTAGGCCACCTCACTGGTGGGCTGAGGGTAGAGATTATAGCTTTATAGCTGAAGCCGTAAACTTACTGAGGGGGAGCAGGGAGTATTCATTGTGGCTAGAAAAATGAGTCAGGGCAGATCCATGTGGAATACAAGTATTGAGGAATGAATAGAAGAAGAGAAGCTAGAGACAGAAACCAGAAGGGCACAGGCGGAAACTGGTTGAAGAGCTGTGGCGAGGGTAGGTGTGGACAATGATGGCGGATACGGGGTATGGTGGAGAAGTCGGCTATGAGAAGCACTGGAACAAGGCCGCTGTGGCTTATGACTTCCAGAAAGCTCATTGATGGGAACATACATTATGCCCACATTTTAGGAAGGCAATCTAGGAGTAAAATATACACAACTCTTGTTTTCTTATGTGGGGGGACAGGGGTGCGTGGACCCACGTGGGGGAGGGACAGAGAGAGAGGAAGAGAGACTCTTAAACAGGCTTCCCACCAGGCCAGGAGCCTGCACCAGGGCTTCATCTCAGGACCACGAGATTGTGACCCAAACCCAAATCGAGTCAATGCTTAGCTCACTGAACCAACCAGGTGGCCCATTATACACACCCTTTAAAAATTTTTTGTTTGTTTGTTGATTTTGTGTGTGAGAGAGAAAGAGAGCATGAGAGGTGGAGGGACAGAGAGGGGAGAATCCCAAACAGGCTCTGCACCACTAGCACAGAGCTCTCTGTGGGCCTCAAACTCAGGAACCCGTGAGATCATGACCTGAGACAAAATCAAGAGCCGGGCACTCAACTGACTGAGCCATTCACGTGTCCTTCAATATACACCTCTTTTAAAATAGAATCCCACCTCTTGGAATTTATCCAAAGAACAAAATTTCTAGAGATGTGTGTACATAGATATTCAGTACAACGTTGTAATGGAAAATGAACAAAACAAACCAAGCTGACAAATATGGTAGTTTTATATGGTTCAATCTAATGCATTCTAAAAAAAATCTGAATGCATTCAATAGAGAATAGTTGAATAAATAATGGTATATCCTTACTGTGGAATACTATACGGCTGTTAAAAAGAATTGTGTAGATTTAGATGTATTGATTTGGAAATGTAGCCTTGGTATACTATTAACTGAAGAACAAGTTAGGAAACAGTATGTTCTGTGTGATGGAATTGTTCTTTTTTTTTTTAATTTTTTTAATGTTTTATTTATTTCTAGGAGAGAGAGAGAGAGAGACAGCGTGAGCAGGGGAGGGTCAGAGAGAGAGGGAGTGACAGACTCTGAAACAGGCTCCAGGCTCTGAGCTGGCAGTCAGCACAGAGCCCGACGCGGGGCTCGAACCCACGAACCGCGAGATCATGACCTAAGTGAAAGTCGGACGCTCAACCGACTAAGCCACCCAGGCGCCCCTGGAATTGTTCTTTAGAAGAAAAGAAGGATGGGACACCTGGGTGGCTCAGTCAGTTGAGTGTCCGACTTCGGCTCAGGTCATGATCTCACGGTTCGTGGGCCCCGCGTCGGGCTCTGTGCTGACAGCTCAGAGCCTGGAGCCTGTTTCAGATTCTGTACCTCCCTCTCTCTCTGACCCTCCCCAGCTTATTCTTTTTTTTTATATTTTATTTTTTTTAATGTTTTAGTTATTTCTGAGAGACAGAGAGAGAAAGACAGCATGAGCAGGGGAGGGTCAGAAAGAAGGAGATACAGAATCAGAAGCAGGCTCCAGGCTCTGAGCTAGCTGTCAGCACAGAGCCTGACACGGGGCTCGATCCCACGAACCGTGAGATCATGACCTGAGCCGAAGTTGGACGCTTAACCGACTGAGCCACCCAGGCGCCCCTCTCCCCTGCTTATTCTCTCTCTCTCTCTCTCTCTCTCTCTCAGAAATAAATAAAATGTTAGAAAGAAAGAAAGAAAGAAAGAAAGAAAGAAAGAAAGAAAGAAAGAAAGAGAGAAAGAAAGAGAGGAAGGAAGGAAGGAAGGAAGGAAGGAAGGAAGGAAGGAAGGAAGGAAGGAAGGAAGGAAAAGAAAAGAATGAAGGGAGGAAGAGAAAGGGAGAGTGCAGGATGAATTGGCCTTGGATGAGGGGAGGAGGAAGAGGCCTATCAAAAGCTGCTGAAGTTCCAGCTCCCTTCTTCCACCCCTACTTTCATAGGCTTCTTCCAGAGGTGCTGGAAGGGACCATGACAATGATATAACTTGGTCATATGCTCTTGTAAAATTTGCCAAGGCAAGTTTCTTTTCTTTAATTCTTTTTTTCTTAATTCCCCCTTTCCCAGTTGTATATGCTCAGGTACCACAAAACCCAAAGCTGCCCCTTGTAGCCGTAGGTTTGGGAGCAGTAGGATAACAGAGACAAAAATCGGAAAGAGTTTACATTTGATGGCCTTTATTTTCTTAATATAGTAGTCCCCACCCCCCCTTACCTGAAGTTTCACTTTCTCTGGTTTCGGTTACCCATAGCCAACCACAGTCTCTAACATCAGGAAATCGAGACCAGTGGTCTAATGTTAGGTCACAATGTCATTCACCTCACTTCATCTCATCTCATCACGTGAGCATTTTATCATCTCACGTCAGGACAAGCAGAAGACTAAGTGTAGTATAATACAATATTTGGGGAGACCAAGATCAGTGCACCCAACTTTTATTACAGTATGTTGTAATATTGTTGCGTTTCTTTAAGTAAGCTCTGTGCCCAACATGGGGCTTGAACTCATGACCATGAGATCAAGATCCTATGCCCCACTAACAGAGCCAGACAGGCACCCCTGTTCTGTTGTATTATTAGTGTTGTTGTTGATCTCTTACTGCACCTAATTCGTAAGTTAAACTTTTATGTTTAGGAAAAAACATAGT
Organism: Hyaena hyaena; assembly: GCF_003009895.1. Lineage (NCBI taxonomy): Eukaryota > Metazoa > Chordata > Mammalia > Carnivora > Hyaenidae > Hyaena > Hyaena hyaena. Next base: position 551,540 of record NW_024080796.1, read on the forward strand.
ACATAGAGGGTTCAGTACTATCCATGGTTTCAGGCACCCCCTGGGGGGTTTGGAATGTTTCCCCCACGGTAAGGGGGAACCACTGTAGTCAAAAAGCTAAGTTTGGGGCGCCTGGGTGGCTCAGTCAGTTGAGCATCTGACTCTCGATTTTGGCTCAGGACACAGTCTCATGGTTCATGAGGTTGATCCCTGTGTCAAGCTCTGCGCTAGCAGCCCAAAGCCTGCTTGGGATCCCTCCTCTCTCTCTGCTGCTCCCCTGCTCGCACTCTCTCTTTCTCTCTCAAGATAAATAAGTAAACATTTAAACAAATAAATAAATTAGAAGTTTTTTTTTAAAAATATTATGAGCACTGAAACATGGTTGAAGAAGTTTGTTATGTTTTAATTTGCCCTTGCCTGTCCTTCTCTCCATGGTGCAGTAGCAATGTTGAAGGTGGCAACCAGGGTTCCCAGTGAGACGGAGAAAAGGGCATAAAGAATATTTGAAGAAGGGGGCCACCTAGGTGGCTCAGTCAGTTAAGCTTCCGACTTCAGCTCAGGTCATGATCTCACAGTTCATGGGTTCGAGCCCTACATCGGGCTCTGTGCTGACAGCTTGGAGCCTGGAGCCTGTTTCAGATTCTGTGTCTCCCTCTCTCTCTGCCCCTCCCCCACTCACACTCTGTCTTTCTCTCTCAAAAAATGACGAAACAATTAAAAACTATATTTGAAGAAATAAGAGTCAAAAACTTCCCATATTTGATAAACTAGATAAATCTACATGTCTAGGTATCTCAACACATACAAAGAAGTTACAAATAGAGAGAAAACACTAGAACAGATGCTGTGATTCTGTATTGGTATTGGATGTATTGGTATGAATTTATGGTTTTCAATATACGTGGATCAGTATAGAAATAAACATAGCTGTAAATGAATATGTGACCGTGTGTGTGTATGTGCATATTCCCTAGCTCTGTCCACCAAGCAGATGTGTCAGTTCATGTTTACTAAGAAGGAGTTACCAAGACAAGATTAGATGTGCAAGAGATATATAGGAGGAGTGTGACAGCCTCCAAGGTGGCCCCCAAGAATTCTTACTTCTTGGCATTCTCACCCCTGGGAAGTCCCCTCCTGTGCCACATACAGTTGACCTATTGCTGCAATGACACGGTGTGAATTTAAGGTTAGACAATACAAGACATGGTGGTGTTAAAAAGAACTTCAACTGGGTAAATTTTAAAGATGTTATTGGCAGGGTGCCTGGGTGGCTCAATCAGTTAAGCGTCCAACTTCAGCTCAGGTCATGATCTCGCAGTCTATGGGTTCGAGCTCCACATCAGGTTCAGTGCTGACAGCTCAGAGCCTGAATTCTGCTTCAGATTCTGTGTCTCCCTCTCTCTCTCTATCCCTCCCCCACTCGTGCTCTGTCTCTGTCTCTCTCTCAAAAATAATAAGTAAACATTTTAAAAAAGATGTTATTAGCTTTCCAGGATTCATGAATGGGGCAGCAACCCATGTTGCAGATAGAAAGGAGCTCCAAGGAGCTGTACAAAATTGGGAGACTTTTATCAGTGGAAGGGAGTGGGATAAATGAGTTATACTAGCAGAATAGCTGATCCATTGTGGACACTTTCCTTTGAGGAATGGAAAGGGTCTGTCAGGCAGATTACCTCACCAATGCTGACCGGGCAATTCCTGATTGGTTTAAGATTCCATTTCTGGGAGAGGACAGAACTGTAAGTTTCAGTTTGGTGACACGGGACTTAGCATAAGCGACTCCATTTTGGACCTGTTGTCTTGGTTTTTTTTTTTTTTAATATTTTTATTTATTTCTAGGAAAGAGAGAGAGAGAGACAGCGTGAGCAGGGGAGGGTCAGAGAGAGAGGGAGACACAGACTCTGAAATAGGCTCCAGGCTCTGAGCCGGCAGTCAGCACAGAGCCCGATGCAGGGCTCGAACCCACGAACCGCGAGATCATGACCTAAGCGAAAGTCGGACGCTTAACCGACTAAGCCACCCAGGCGCCCCAAGTTGTCTTGTTTTTAACAGTGGCTCCACCTTCCCTCAGAGCACTTGCTGTAGGGGGAAAATCAGCTGTCATGTCACAAGGACACTCAAGTGAGCCTAAGGAATGGTCCTTGTAGTGAGGAACTGAGACCTCCTGCCAACAGCCAACTGAGTCATCTTGGAAATAGATCCTTCAGTGTCTAGTCAAGCCATCAGATGACTGTGCTGTGGCTGACATCTTGACGGCAACATCATGTGAGATTCCAGACCAGCCAGTCTGCTCTTGAATTTCCGACTCACAAAACTATGCAATAATAAATATGTATTTTGTCTTAACCTAATATCTTTTGAGAATAATTGCTACACAGTGATAGGTAACTAATACAAGCAAGAAAGGAGAAGGGAGAGAGATCCTTCAGACTGAGATGTATTCTGACAATTGTGGAGGGAGATGAGGAAGGAAGGTTGGGTGTAGGACAGTCTTGAACAGCCACGTGGTTCCAAGAATGGATTTACTGAGTAGATGGGGCGTTCTCAAGCCCAAGTTGCCCCTTGAAGAATTCCTGTGTCTGCCAGAATGGGCCCACTGAGCCTGCTGTGCTTAAGCATGGACTGGGAGTAACCCCTGGGGAATATGACCTGAGTACAAACAGGTGATAGATCCGGGGGTGGTACTTGGGGCTGTCAGTCAAATATGTTGCCGGTAGCAGGAGATCTGAGTGACACATTTTTAAAAAAATTTTTAATGTTTATTTATTTTTGGGAGAGAGAGAGAGACAAGTAAGAGCAGAGGAGGGGCAGAAAGAGAGGGAGACCTAGAATCCGAGGCAGGCTCCAGGCTCCAAGCTGTCAGCACAGAACCTGACATGGGGCTCAAACTCACAAACTGTGAGATTGTGACCTGAGCTGAAGTCAGTCTCTCAACCAACGGAACCACCCAGATGCCCCCAAGTGACACATTTTTATAGGCACCACAGCAAGTTTAAGGGTGATGACAGCCTGATACCAGTGAGCACAGCTTGTGCCAAGATCTTGGCTTCTAAATAACCCTTTTCTTTGAGAGGAACCAGGACTCCTTAGAAAAATGACTGATCTCACATCTGGGGCAGGGAGAGTATTAGCCTGGAACACTTTGTTGTGACAGAGCAAGGAAGGGCTCAAGGAATGATGTGAAAGTGTCAAAAGGACATAGAAGCCAACTTGAAGAGCCTTCCATCAGCCAAGTCAGGAACAAATTGAGCATCAAAATTAAAAATGACAGTAAAACGTCATCACCCATTGAATAAAATAGAAAATTACGAGTATGAAGCCATAAATAAATGAGTACATCAAAAACTTGCTGAAGAATGGGATGTTTACATGGTTTCACTAAAAAGAATATTTTCACGGAGGATATTCCTGGCAGATTTTACCTTAAGCAAGGAATCAAAGTGAACGTTATTAGTAATGGGACAGATTGAAATTATGTGCCACCTGATGGGACATAAGGAGATGAAAGCAGCATCACTCTATGATATTTCTGCCAAGGTCGTATAACCTGATTATCCTCCTAAGGAAACACCACCAAAACCCAGATGAAGGGACAAGTTACAAGATAACTAAAAAAAGTCAAGGTCATGAAAGTCAAAGAAAGACTGGGGAATTGTTTCAGGCAGAGGGAGAGGACAGAGACAGGACAACTCAGAGCAGTGTGTGATTCTGAACCTGTTGCTAGAAAACACATCATTGAGACCATTGGCAGAATGTGAGTAGAGTCTGCGGCTTAGAGAGCAGCCATGTATTAGTGTTAATTGTCTGGGTTTTTTTATCTTTCACAGTTTATTGTCAAGTTGGTTTCCATATAACACCCAGTGCTCATCCCAACTAGTGCCCTCCTCCATGCCCATCACCCCCCTTCCCCTCTCCCCCACCGCCCCCCCTGTCAGCCCTCAGTTTGTTCTCAGCATTCAAGAGTCTCTCATGGTTTGCATCACTCCCTATCCCCCACAATTTAACCCCTTCTTCTCCCAAATGGTCCTCAATTAAGTTCCTCCTAATCCTCCTATATGTGCAACCATATGGTATCTGTCCTTCTCTGCCTGACTTATCTTGCTCAGTATAACACCCTCAAGGTCCATCCATGTTGCTACGCATGGCCAGATTTCATTCTTTCTCATTGCCATGTAGTATTCCATGGTATAGATAAACCACATCTTCTTGATCCATTCGTCCATTGATGGACACTTAGGCCCTTTCCATGTTTTGGCTATTGTTGAGAGCGTTGCTATGAACACTGGGGCACATGTGCCCCTGTGCATCAGCACTCCTGTATCCCTTGGGTAAATTCCTAGCAGTGCTATTGCTGGGTCATAGGGGAGTTCTATTGTTAATTTTTTGAGGAACCTCCACACTGTTTTCCAGAGGAGCTGTGCCAGTTTACATTCCCACCAACAGTGTAGGAGGGTGCCCGTGTCTCCACATCCTCGCCAGCATCTAGCGTCCTCTGATTTGCTCATTTTAGCCACTCTGACGGGCGTGAGGTGGCATCTCAGTGCGGCTTTGATTTGTATCTCCTTGATGAGGAGGGATGCCGAGCATCGTTTCATGTGTCTGTTGGCCATCTGGATGTCCTGTTTGGAGAAGTGTCTGTTCATGTCTTCTGTCCATTTCTTCACTGGATTGTTTTTCGGGTGTGGAGTTTGGAGAGCTCCTTATAGATTTTGGATACTAGCCCTTTATCTGATATGTCATTTGCAGCTATCTTTTCCCACTCCATCGGTTGCCCATTAGTTTTATGGATTGTTTCCTTTGCCGTGCAGAAGCTTTTTATCTTGATGAGGTCCCAGTAGTTCATTTTTGCTCTTGATTCCCTTGCCTTTGGGGATGTGTCAAGTAAGAAGTTGCTGTGATGGAGGTCAAGGAAGTTGTTTCCTGCTTTCTCCTCTAGGGTTTTGATGGTTTCCTGTCTCACGTTCAGGCCCTTTATCCATTTTGAGTTTATTTTTGTGTTTGGTGTGAGAAGGTGATCTAGTTTCATTCTTCTGCATGTTGCTGCCTGGTTCTCCCAGCACCATCTGTTAAAGAGGCTGTCTTTTTTCCATTGGATACTCTTTCCCGCTTTGTCAAAGATTAGTTGGCCATACATTTGTGGGTTCAATTCTGAGTTCTCTATTCTATTCCATTGGTTTATGTGTCAGTTTTTGTGCCAATACCATACTGACTTGATGATTACAGCTTTGTGGTAGAGGCTAAAGTCTGGGATTGTGATGCCTCCCATTTTGGTTTTCTTCTTCAATATTACTTTGGCTATTCGAGGTCTTTTGTGGTTCCGTACAAATTTTAGGATAGTTTGTTCTAGCTTTGAGAGGAATGCCGGTGCAATTTTGTTTGGGATTGCATTGATTGTGTAGACTCCTTTGGGTGGTAATGACAGTTTAACAATATTTATTCTTCCGATTATGAGCATGGAATGTTTTTCCATTTCTTTGTGTCTTCTTCAATTTCCTTCATAGGAATAGGAATTTCCTTCCTTTCTATAGTTTTCATCATACAGATCTCCTATATCTTTGGTTAGGTTTATTACTAGGTATTTTATAGTTTTTTGTGCAATTGTGAATGGGATCAGTTTCTTGATTTCTCTTTCTGTTGCTTCATTATTGGTGTATAAAAATGCAACTGATTTATATATATTGATTTTGTACCCTGAGACTTTACTGAATTCATGGATCAATTCAAGTAGGATTCTGGTAGAGTCTATAAGGTTTTCTAAGAAGAGTATCATGTCATCTGCGAAAAGTGAAAGTTTGACTTCTTCTTTGCCTGTTAATTGTCTGATTTTAATGGTTGCATTGTGATTATATAGGAGAGAGTCTTTGTCTTTAGGAAAATGTATTTGTGGACAATAGGGCCTCAGGTCTGTACTCTCTAATGGTTAAGGACAAAAAGTTCTTTGTACTGTACCTAACTTTTTTTTTTTTTAACTTTGTGAATGTTTCAAAATAAAGAAGAAATAAAAGTACTTATGGTATTTGAAAGATAAATGTGTCAGAAATATAAGGTTTTATTATTTAAATCCAGAGAGTCCTTCCACGTTTCTTAACTTGGTGAATAACTGCCCTTTGCTTTTCTTCTCATCCGAGATTACTGCAGTTCATTCACAAGACTGAATGGAATCTTAACATTTAAACACCTAATCGCTTTCTTTCATCTTTGGCACACATGAACTGGATTTCCCCACATGTATGAGTCACCTGATAACAAATTTCCCAGCTTAAGTAGGTTTAAAACTGCACTATTAGTAAAGCAGCATTGTGAATTGTGTCTCAGCTTCAAAATTTATAGTAACAACGTGTTTTTAGCATTCATGTTCTTTCTCAACATACACATTTTTCCTTCATGCCGTAAAACGTTTCTCTGGTGTTGAAAAGTTTTCATGCAGTTATGCCATCAGAAAGCCCCTCCCCCACTTCTCACTCCCAGAAAATCAGACAGCTTGGTGTGTTTTTAGCTTTAATTTGAATTATAAAACACTGCATTCTTTGAGTTTCCCCACAAAGTGAAATAAAAGAAATATGCAATTGCTAGTCAAGTGCATAGGTCTAGATAAATAAAACGTGCTCTTAACCCCTTCCCCTGACCTTGCCATTTTTTTTTTATTAAAAAAAATTGTGGTTTAATGTTTTTATTTACTTTTGAGAGAGAGCAGCACAGAGTAGAAGCAGGGAGGAACAGAGAGAGAGGGAGACACAGAATCTGAAGCTGGTCCAGGCTCTGAGCTTTCAGTACAGACGCAGGGGTAGAACTCCTGAACAGTGAGATCATGACATAGACTGCAGTCAGATGTTTAACCAACTGAGCCACCCAGGCGCTCCAACCTTACCATTTCTGAGGATGAGGATCTAGAGGAAGAAGAAGAAGGGAAGAAGAAATTCCTTTTCCTTCACTGTTGTCAGAGTCTTTTCAATTTGGAGGCATTTGAACCAAATTTCTGCCTTGGCGAAAAAGAAAAAAAAATCATTCCTTACCAAAATTTAGTTTATCCGAAAATGTTTGAGCAGATTCCCTAGACCAGTGATTCTCAATGGTGGGAGACGAGGGTGGATTTTGCCCCCTCTCCCAGACTCTTAGCCATGCCTAGAGGCATATTAGATGGTCAGAACTAGGGGTGGGAGATACTACTGGCATCTTGTGGGTAGAGGCCGGGCGCGTTGCTAAAAGGCCTGCAATCACAGGATGGTCTTAAAACAAAGAATTGCTAGTGCCAGGATTGAGAAACCCTACCCAAGATGAAAACAGGGAAGAGAGAAGGCTAGGGAAGAAAAAAAGAAAACAAAACAAGAAACAAACACAAAACACAAAAGACCTAATAATCAAACTATGAATTTTACACAGATGTATAAAATAATACAGATTTTTAGGGGTTGCATTCCTATTTGGTGGCCTTTTGGTATATTGCTAAGAGGCCATTTAAGGCCATTTTGAGTTTTGCCAAGACCATATTTTTTTTATCAGTTCATTTGCCAAGTATTTCTTGAGCACCTAGTATGTGCCAGACACTGAGGATGCAAAGTTGGATGAATGTCTCAGTTCCCTGGAGGAGCTAAGAGCTTTTAGCAGTGGAAATATCTTTCAGTGAAGAAGTATGATACGAACGGCAAGAGCTGAGAAGGCAAGTAAAAGATTTATCACGGACCTTCTCTAAGCCAAGCACTTCCTCTTGAGTAATTCTCATATCAGTCCTCTTCCGTGAGTACTATTTCCATTTCACAAGAGAAGAAGCTGTGAGATTAATAGCGAGAGCTAACAAGCCTATGCCAGGCACCGTGTTCAGTGGTTTTAATATGTTAACTCATTTTATCCTCACAACTACCCTATGACGTCAGTACTAACCTCATTACCCCCTTTTGACATATTTAGGGACCAAGAGCTTAGTCCATGTTCCCATCTCCAAGCTGTCTGGCTCTGGAGGCTATGCTCTTCACAACCCACTGCAGGGCTTTTCTTATGTCTTGCACCAAAGAGTAAATGGCCCATCTGGATATAAAAGCCGAAACATGACTTAAAACCCAATGCTCTTGTCTGTGCCACAGCATTACATGCTCCCTGTGCTAGAAAAGTACCCAAGATGCTTTGGGCTCACTGATGCCTGACTTTGCGCGGGGAAGTCCAAGTAGACTTCACGTTGGAGGTAGCATCTGAGCCCATACGGGAAGTCTAAGGAGGGAAGTCGGCAAAAGGGAGAGCACAGGCCGGCAGACAAGTCCCACCGTGGCTGCTAGCAGTTTGTTGTGGCAGCAGTGCAGCAAGCACTGGAGGCGACCTGGAGAGGGAGGCAGGGGCCTGATCAAGAGGTGTGAGTTGTGTCCCACGGGCAAAAGGGAATTCCAAAAAGGCCATGACCTGACTTGATATCAACCCTTAGAATGGCATTTTTGGGATCTAGAACAAATTGCTCCCATTCCTTTCTGTCCCCATACCCCTCTCTTGTTCTTTTTAATCCCGCTTGCCTGGTTTGGATGTTTATGATATGGGGGAAGAGAAGGAAGGATCTGGACTGCCTCTCCCTTGGCAATTGTCCCCAGCCACTCTGAATCCCACTGGAGCCAGCTGACCTACAGGCGTTTTAATGATGACAGCACTGGTAAAAAAGCAGGCAGCCTTGTAATGCAATTACAACCCAAATTACACTCTCTAGATTGATGTGGTTGGATCTATTTTTGAGTTTGATAGGGCCCCTATTAGTAAGACTCATATAGTACTTTATGGCTTACAAAGCTTTTTCACATGCACTCTGTTGTTTGATCATCAAAACAAACCAAGGAGGTAGGTATTATCCCATTTCACAGATGTGGAAGTTGAAGCTTACAGAATGTGTGTGAGTAAGTGGAAACAATGGACACAGAACTCCAGACTTCAAGACTTACCCTCCTTGCCTTCTTGCCTTTCCTTCCTCCCTCTTTAATAGTGTTTTTTTTAATGTGTGTTTTAATATCCCCACTTGTGTGGGACAGCAAAAGCCAGGAGGCTTGACTTTGCCTTCCCTTCTCCTGGGCCCCTTTCTTGTTAATGCAGCCATGTAAGATTTTCCCAAATATATCCTGTCGCCTTTAGTGACATCTTGATGGACATCTGATGGCTCAAATATGTACTTCTTTTTATGGCACAGTTGACCTTCTGCACTCTGGCCTCTATCCAAGTACAACCAACCATCCTGGTTTGTCTAGAACAGAGGGACCAGGGACTTTCAGTGCTAAAACAGAGACCATTCTGGGGAAGGCCAGACAGGTAGTCACCCTCTAGCCCCCTCTCCAGCTCTTAATGTGCTTCTCTCCAATGCTGAGTTTTGAGAATCTCCATTTCCAGCATTTGCTGTCCTGTTTGAACTCCCTGTCTTTGATTATGCTATTCCTTTCACCAGAAACATATACCCCCCCTTTTCTCTCAGCTACTTTAATACTTTAAGTACATCTTCTGGGTTCTGAGGAGAAGGTACTAATTTCTCCAGGAGACCTCCCCTGATCTAAACGTCCTTTTTTGGGCTTCCACATTACCCCCATACAGACCTTCACCATAGCATTGAATTTCACTCTATTTAAATCGTTTGTGGAGACATGGCTGGTGCGGTCAGTGGAACATGTGACTCTTGATCTCAGGGTTGTGAGTTCGAGCTCCAGATCGGGTGTGGAGATTGCTTAACAATAAAAAAATCTTGGTGGGGGGGGCACCTGGGTGGCTTCGTCAGTTGAGCGTCCGACTTTCGCTTAGGTCATGATCTCGCGGTTGGTGGGTTCGTGCTGACAGCCAGCTCAGAGCCTGGAGCCTGTTTCAGAGTCTGTGACTCCCTCTCTCTCTGACCGTCCCCTGCTCACGCTGTCTCTCTCTCTCTCTCCTAGAAATAAATAAAAAAAAAAATTAAAAAAAAAATCTTGGGGCCCTTGGGTGGCTCAGTTGGTTAAGCATCTGACTCTTGATTTTGGCTCAGGTCATGATCGCACAGTTTGTGAGCTCCTAGTTAGACCTCCTAGTGACTTCCACGGTAGACCTCCTAGTCCGCCTGCAATTCTATGTACCTTCCTCAGGACCAGAAGTGCCTCAGAGTATGAGTCTACCTGAGCCCACAGGCACCCACTGCTCCATTAGGCTGGACGAGCAAAGAGGGAAACATTTCCTGACAGAAAAAACCTCGAGTAGTTTAATGGCAGAGGCACACATACAGATAGGTATTTTATAAACAATCGACTGGCACGGTAGTTCTAGTTCTCAAACCTGAGCACACACCAGAATCGACTGCCTGGCTTGTTATACAGACTGCTGGGTCTGATTCAGTTGGTCTGAAGTTCGCCTCTCTGACAAGTTCCCAGGTGGCACTGCTGGACCGGGGACAGGATTCTGAAGACCACCACCTTCGCACCCATTCCACATCTCTCTCCTCAACCTGCCCGTCCTTTCACTGAGCCAAACCTGGTCGCCCATGATCCAAGAGCTCTGGTGACAAAAACGCCTTCCCTTGATAGAGCAACTCCTTAACTTTGCTTTATTTCTTTTTCTTGCACACGGTTACAATTGTTTATACTGACCAATGTCACGTCTTTACCATTCCTTCCCTCTGTTAATGTCCTGTAACCTTTCTGCTACTCTGTCCACGACTTGACTGTTCTTAAAGATTATTCGTAACTTTATGACCGCTGGGCATATGTTAGATAGGCAACTGCATTTGCAGTGGCCATGAAGGAGGTTGGGACTGATTTTTGTTTCTTTTTGCTTTAGGTAGGATCCTGAAAAACATCTCTCTTCCTGTTTTCACGTAGAGAAACCTAATTTCTCCTTGCTGTTTTTCACCCAGTAGAGTTAAAAATAGCGTGGATCTATTTATCGTATGCCAATTTCCCTTAGGATGTCTGCAGATGTTAACAGATACTTCAAAGTGAACAAAGAAACCTCAGATTTTCACATTGGAGAGGGCGGAGAATGCAAGGGCCTTGATCCCTGGTAACTAACTTGGTTGGGTATCATCATCCTTGTTTTCACTGCTAAGAATTTTTTTCATAATGAGAATACAAATTATTTTAAGTTTATTATTATTATTCTTTTTTAGTAACCTTTGCACCCAACGTGGGGCTCAAACTCATGACCCCAAGATCAAGAGTCCCATTCTCTTCCAACTGACCCAGCCATGCACCCCGAGAATACAAATACTTTAATTTTAATTTTAATAGTAATTTTAGTTCTACAGTAAATTCACAGGCATTAATTCATTCACTACCAAAAATGTATACTTCTCAGAACTCAGACACACAGGTAATTTAACAAGATGTGTTTGACATAAGAATGAATTCAACAGGGGCGCCTGGGTGGCTCAGTTGGTTAAGCATCCAACCTCGGCTCAGGTCATTGAGGAGCCTGAAATTAAGTCCTCCGTTAGAAACAACCTCAGGCTGCACGTAGTCCCAGTTCCAGGAAAAGCCTCAGCTGAAGCCACCCTTGGACCGCCCTCCGATCTGCCAATCAAAAGAAATGTGTAACATTCCTATAGTCTTGGAGACGAGTCAGGGCTGGGAACTGCAGGTAATTACTTTGTACAGACTTGCCAATCAATCACTGCTTGCAGAATCCCTGCGTAGATTCTCTGAGCCCACCTCATAATTGGTCATTTTAAAAGACTCTCAAAGGTAATGAATGGGTCCCACCAAAAGTAACAAAAAACTCGCAGATACTGAATGGTCAAAACTGTTACTATGCTGTTACTATGGGCATTGTACAATTATGATTGGTGCTTATGTAATGATGCAAAACGTACAACGTGTGCACGGAAACACCCCAGCCCTTCCCCCATAAAAACCCTGCTAACCACTGTTAAGGGCTTCACATTGCTGCAGCTGTGCAAGAAGAAAGGTGAGCCCCTGCTCGAGCTTGTAATAAAGACCCTTTTGTTCTTGAATCGGTGCCGGCTCCTTGGAGGTCTCTGGGGACTCGCGATTCGGGCATAACAGTCATGATCTCACGGTTCACTGACAGCTAGCTCAGAGCCTAGAGCCTGTTTCAGATTCTGTGTCTCCCACTCTCTCTGACCCTCCCCTACTCTCTCTCTCTCTCTCTCTCAGAAATAAATAAAACATTAAAAAATTAAAAAAAAAAAAGAATGAGTTCAACTGGCATGTAAAAGAGAAATTATATGTATTTATAAGGGCAGAGAGGACTTCAGGTCATCAGATTGCATTAGCGATATTGGAGTAGTAGATTCATTTACTGAGTCATCAAAAATACTAACTGAGCACCTCTCAAACACGGCAGTTAAATAATGCAGGTGGATACTTAAAAAAAAAAATAGAGCTTGAAGTCAGTTACATTTCAAGGAAGTGTAGTATGGTTGAAGACACTAGACATATACATAGGGAAAACTAATTAATAGTGGAAAACAAGCACAAAATATTTTTTTAAGTTTATTTATTTTTGAGAATGAGAGCACACATGAGCTGGGGAGGCTCAGAGAGAGAGGGAGAGAGGGAATCCCAAGCAGGTTCCACGCTGTCAGCACAGAGCCCAACCCAGGGCTCAACCTTGCGAACCCATGAGATCATGATCTGCTCTGAAATCAAGAGTCAGATGCTTAACCGACTGAACCACCCAGTGTCACACAATCACAAGAGATTTTTGAGAGGCAGAGGACCAGCTGCACAGTGGGGACAATAAGTATTAGGAGCTTATGGTCACTACTTGATTTCATGAAGCAAGTGAGATTCCTTCCTCGGGAGCTTAGAGAGGGGGAGGAGAGGGGGATGGGTGCAGATGATCACAGTATGACAAAAGGGGGAGAAGAATGGGGAGGAATATTTTATTTAAGGAAGATCTGAGAGCACAAGGATGTTCGGGGATCGATGAATAAGCCAGTCTGCCTAGAGCAGAGATTTCAGCAAGGGAGTCGAATTTTAGTGGCATTAGAAAGTATCTGAGACCTGGGAGAAATAGAGACAGGAAGGTTTAACTGATTAGCATCTAGGAAAGTTGAAAATGCACATACCCTCATATGTACTGGTCAGCATCTTGCAAGAAGCAGAACGTACTCTCACCTTGGGTTATTGAGGACCATTTGCAAGAACACAGGTAGAGTTAATGGAAATTTTAAAAAATCAATGCGGGTAGCAGTAGCAGGGAAGTTTGGGGAACTTCATGGCTATCACTAGGTCTGAAGGGGAAAAGAGAGAGGAATTGGTCACCAGATCCCCAGAACCCAAGAAACAACAGTCTTAGGGAAACTTAGGGAGCTTTAGGGAGAGGAATGTAGCCAACCCACAGAGACTCAGCAGGGTAGAGACCAGGGGAATAATTGCACTGATCTCAACCCCCTTTCCTCCTACCCACCCACTCCCCTGCTTTCCTGCTAGCACCTGCCACTGGCAGAGGGAAAGGGCATCCATTGATGTAATCCATAAAGGTCAGCTTCCTGGGGTGCAGAACAGAGGAGAGGAGAGAGTGGAACTGAGGGGCAAACGGAACACCTGGCATACCACAATTCTGCTTCCAGGTTTGTGCCCTATAGAAACTCCACGTGTGTGAAAGGACATGCACAAATATTGTCTTGCAGCATTTCTCACAGTAGCCATAAGCTAGAGGGAAACCTTCATTCATAAGGGGCTAGAAAAATTGAGTTATATTCATTTGTTAGAATATAGTGCAGCCATTAAAATGAATGAACTGGATTGATAGAAGTGTGCACGTGAGTGTGTGTGTTGTAGAGATACATGCAGCATGACAGATAACTGTATAAAAATAATTAATAACAAACAGGGGCACCTGGGTAGCTCCATTGGTTAAGCATCCGACTTTGGCTCAGGTCATGATCTCACAGTTCACAAGTTCGAGCCCCACATCGAGCTCTATGCTGACAGCTCAGAGCCTGGAGCCTGCTTCAGTTTCTGTGTCTCCATTGCACTCTCAAAAATACACATTACAAAACCTTTTTTGAAAATAACATTAAAAATATTTAAAACAAACAGAAAAAGCAATTGTCGTCTGTTATTTATACGCATACACATGTAGTAGAAATATAAAAACCTGAGTGGAAGGATACGTGAAGTCAGAGACCAGAATTATGATGGTTTCCTTTGGTAAAAGAGGAAAAGGGAGTGATATTGAGGGAGGTGGAAAAAGGACTTTCATCTATATTTTCTATTTTAGAAATGTTTGAGGCAAATATGACAAGTCTAGTGATAACTGTTCTGAAGGAAAAGAAAAGGCAGCGGAAGGAGATAGAGAACCTGGTAGATCATACTTAAAATGTAGATAGAGTGGTTACAAAAGGCCTTTCTGCGTAGGTGACATTAGAGCGAGGGCCCAAATGCAGGGAGGGCAAAGCACGTGAGTAGCCGGGCGCCACGATGGCAGGCTTGGGGGGCAGCCAGTGCAAGCAATGAGCAGGCAGTGTGTTTGGTCTGTTCAATGGTGAGGCCAGTGCGCACGGAGGACGGTGAGGCTGGGTGCCCATGGAGGAGGTAAGTAAGCCAAGGGGAAGGTCATAGGAAAGAGCTCAGAGGCTCCGGCTCGGGGCCAGTCTGGTGGGCCTGGTAATGAAGATGGTGTGAGGGATGAGGAAAGGAGAGAAGGAAAAAAGGGGAGTAGCTAAGAAAGAGGGGTAGAAGGGGGCCAGTTAAGTGGGCAGCCTCCCCTCAGGGGAACATGATTGGGGCTGCCCCTTCACAGAGCAGGAAGCAGATACCAGTCATGAGGTTAAAATATATGTTAATCTAAATTAATAATTTAAAATATATTAAAGTTTATATATTTATTTTGAGGGAGAGATTATGAGCGAGAGTGGGGGAAGGTTAGAGAGAGAGGGAAAGAGAATCCTAAGCAGGCTCCCTGCTCTCAGTGCAGACACCAATATGGGGCTTGAACTCAAACCATGAGATCATGACCTGAGTCAAAATCACGAGTCGAACCCTGAACCAACTGAGCCGCCCAGGTGCCCCTATACCTATATATTTAATTTTTAATGTATTGAGGTGAAATCCACCTAACACATGGTTAGCCATCTTAAGTGAACAATTCAGTGGCATTTAGTACATCCAAAGCGTTGTGCACCCACAACCTGTCTAGTCCCAAAGCATTTCCATCACGCCGAAATAAAACTCCATACCCATGACGCCCTTTCTCCCCACTTCCTCCTCCACCCAGGCCCTGGCAACCGCCAATCTGCACGCCATCTCTGTGGATTTACCTGTCCTAGATGTGTCACGTAAACGGAATCACCCAATGTAAACTTTTCTGTCGGGTTACTTTCACATAGTATGTTTTCAGGTTCATCCATGTTATAGCATGGATCAGTACTTCTTTTCTCTTTATGGCTCCATCATATCTCATTTATACATGTTTGCCGTCATGATTTTGATAACTTTAATGGTAGTAAAATACACACGACATAAAATTTACTATCTTAACCATTCTTTTTAAAAATTTTTTAAATGTTTATTTTGAGAGAGAGAGAGAGAGCCCTAGCAGGGGAGGGGCAGAGAGAGGGAGACAGAGAACCCAAAGCAGGCTCCACAGTTCAGTGTAGAGCCTGATGTGGGGCTCCAGCTCATGAACTGTGAGATCATGATCTGAGCTGAAACCAAGAGCTGGACACTCACCCGATTGGCCACCTAGGCACCGCCCATCATAACTTTTCTTACGTGTACAATTCAGTGGCATTAAGTACATTTACATTGTTATACAACTGACATCACCATGCATCTCAAAACATTTTCTTCTTCTCAAACTGAGAAGCATCCATTAAAAGATATCTCTCAATTCCTCCTTCCCCAGTCCCTGGCAACTGCCATTCTACTTCCTATTTCTGTGAAGATACTCTAGGTATCTTACATGAGTGGAATCACACAGTATTTACCTTTTTGTAACTGGCTTATTTCACTTAACGTAATGTCCTCAAGGCTCATCCACACAGTAACATGTGTCAGAATTTCCTCCCTTTTTAAGGCTGAATAATATTCCATTCCAAAGGTGTACACCATGTTTTGGTTATCCATTCAGCTGTTGATGGGCCCTTAGACACTTGGATTTTTTTCCACCTTTTGGCTTTTGCCAATAATGCTGCTATGAATGGCATACAAAAATCTGTTCACCCATAATGCTAATGGGTGTACAAATATCTGTTCAAGCTCCTGCTTTCAGTTCATTTGTATATTGTATTACAGTTCTCCAGAGAAACAATAGGAAACTGTATACATATATATAACAATGGAAATTATATAGGTAATGAGATGTATTATAAGGGATTGGCTGATATGATTGCGGAGAAGTCTCCATGTGCCATCTACAAGTTGGAGATCAGGGAAGCTAGTAGTGTAGTTCTTTTTAAAATTTTTTTAATGTTTTATTTATTTTTGAGAGAGAGAGAGACAGAGCATGAGCAGGGGAGGGACAGAGAGAGAGGGAGACATAGAATCTGAAGACAGACTCCAGGCCCTGAGCTAGCTGTCAGCACAGAGCCCAATGCGGGGCTTGAACTCATGAACCGTGAGATCATGACCTGAGCCAAAGTCAGACGCTTAACCGACTGAGACACCCAGGCGCCCCAGTGTAGTTCTAATCCAAGTCTGACAGCCTGAGAACCAGGAGCACTGATGATGTTAAGTCCCATTCTGAGAGCAGCTCAACCATCAGGCAGAGAGAGAGAATTCTTCCTCCACATTTGTTGTGTTCAGATCCTCAACAGATTGAATGGTGACCATTCACATTGGGAAGGGTCATCTGCATTACTCAGCCCAACTGTTCAAATGCTAATCTCTTCTAGAAACAACCTACAGACACACCCAGAAATATTGTTGAATAGGACATCTGGGCACCCTGTGACCCAACTAAGTTGACCCATCTCAGGTGTATACCCAGAAGTGAACCATCACAGGTATATACCCAGAAGTGGAATTACTGCATCAGATGGTAATTCTATTTTTATTTTATTCTTCTTCTTCTTCTTTAAATTTAATTAATTTTTAAGTAGGCTTCATGCCCAGTGCAGAGCACAACTCAGGGCCTCAACTCATAACTCTGAGTTCAAGACTTGAGCCGAGATGAAGAGTCGGATGCTTAATCCACCAAACCATCCAGGTACCCCAGTGATTCTATTTTTAAATTTTTGAGGAACTACCACTCTGTTTTCCCATAATTGCTATGTCATATTTCATTCTACCAATGTGTGGTCATGGTATTTTAATTTTTTTCCAATTCAGTGTGTGTAGGGAGGACTGGGCAGTTCTGGAGCAGAAAATCACCTGCACATTGCCTCATGGGTCTCCCTTGTTGGCTCAAGAGGGCAGGCAGATCAGAGTAAGCCAGTTATAAATAACTGAGAGTTTGGGACAGGAAAACACAGAAGTTGGTAGTGGTAGAAAAGGTTTGAAATCAGGACCAATGGATCAGTTGGGGACTTGGAATCGATGATGCCTTTTGGAAAAAGACAGAGGCTGGCTAGAATCAAAAAGTTGTATAATAAGTGTTGAAAAGGATATGGAGAAATCAGGACCCTTAACACTGCTGGTCAGAATGTAACATGGTGCACCTGCTTTGGAAAGCAGCCTGGCAGTTCAAAAATGTTTAGAGTTACCATATGAACCAGCAATCCCTCAGGTATATACACAAGAGAAATGAAAGTTTACTCCCACTTAAAAATGTGTACACAAATGTTTAGGGTAGCATTATTCACAATAGACAAAGGGTAGAAAGAACCCAAGTGTCCTTCAACTGCAAATAGATAAATAAAATGTAATATGGCCATAATTAGAATATTATTCAGGCATAAAAAGAAATGAAGTACTGACATAGGCTACAACATGAATGAACCTTGAAAACATTAGGCTAGGGGCACTTGGGTGGCTCAGTCAGTTAAGTGTCTGACTTCGGCTCAGGTCATGATCTTGCAGTCTGTGAGGTCGAGCCCCACGTCTGTGCTGACAGCTCAGAGCCTGGAGCCTGCTTCAGATTCTGTCTCCCTCTCTCTGCCCCCCTCTCTCTCTCAAAAATAAATAAACCTTAAAAACCAAAATTAAAAAAAAAAGAAAACATTATGCTAAGTGAGACAAACCAGTCACAAAATTCCACATATTTATTATATGATCCCATTCTTCTGCAATGTCCAGAACAGGGAGAAGCGATAGAAGGTAAGTTAGTGGTTGCTTAAGGTTGAGGGGGGAGAAGGGGAAGATCTACAGAGGTGATAGCCAAACAGTGTGGGCTTTCATTTGGAGATGATGAAAATGTTTTAAAACTGACTACAGGGATGTTTGCACATATTTGTGAATATACTAAAAACCACAGAATTACATACTGCAGTTGGGTGTAATTGTAATCGTAAATGAGTGAACTGCCTGGTATGTGAATTATAAACAAAGTTGCTTAAAATAAAAGAGGGACATTACAAAATAGAGCTTTGCCTTCATGGGTGACTAGTTATAAGGGCTACAAAGAGAATGCCAAGTATCAATTCATTATGATGGGGGAAATGTGACGGTGATTTCCGCTGATGGAAATAGGACAGTGTGGAAACTGAAAGAATAAAAATGCAGTTTGGAGGAAGAGGTTAAGAAAAAAAATATCAGGGCATTGTAAGTTATTTTTAGGCTGATTTGAATTTTACTAGCTTCTTTCCTAGAAGCTTCCAGCAAATAGGTTCTTCACATGTTTTCCTATCTCATGGGCAGATATGAAGTCAGGGTCCTGAAGTGAACACCTCCGACTCAATCTAGGTGTTACAGAGATGTTAATTACCCCTCAGTTTCCACACTAACCTTTTTCCTTTCCACAGAAGACCCAGCACCTTCCTCCATTTTTAGCTGAGAATAGGCCACTGGCCAGTTTCTCTTTTGGGTGAACAGGATCAAGCGACTAAATTCAGGTCGATGGGATGGGAGAGAAAGGGATGTGTGCAACTTCTAGATCGCCCCCTTAAAGGCCAACAATGCTTGCAGTGAACTCTCTTCGCCCTTCCTGCAGACTGGAACTCAGAGGTGGAGCTGAGCCAGTCTCCACCACCAGAGAAGGGCACCTCAGGAGATGGTGGCGCAGAAAAATGAAAGTAATCTGTGTTACTTAATGGCAGGTGGCACAGAATTACCCAGCTAGCCCTAGATCTCTGACCACTGACTTTCATGAGAGTTAGAAGTGAATTTCCATCTTATTTAAAGCACTATTTTTGGGTCTCTTTTGTTACCATAGCTCGGTCTCTACCCAAATGAATACAAGAGGGGACTGGAATGAGCTGATTGGCTTAATCAGATTCAGGCTTACCTCTGGGGCTTGGGGGCGGGGTCAGCTTCCCCTGAAGCACTGGCTTCATAGGAAAAGGTGAACATCTGAATGAAAAAAAAAAAATCAAGGAGCTTTTCCAAAGAAGAAGAGGGGATGGACATCCAGCAACCCAAAGCAGCAACTGTCCACTTACAGCATAGAACAGAAAGTCTCCACATTGATACCGTTGTCATTTTGGGTTGGATAATTTGAGGCGTGGGGAGGCTCGGGGGTGCTGTTCTGTTCTTTGTAAGACGTTAGCAGCATCCCTGGCCTCTCCTCACTATATGCCACCACCACCCCTCCCCACCTTCTACCTCCTTCATGAAACCTAAAAATGCCTCCAGACTTTGCCAAACATTCCCTGCAGGCAAAAATCTCCCCTGGTTGAAAATGTTGCTTTTGAAAGAGCCTTGAATTGCTTTTTCTGTCTCTCCCCTCTAGTCTTTTCCCCATATAGCTGGTTGATTTTCTTTTGTAACAAGGACAGGCCGTACTTGGAAATAATGACTTTACTGTGTGCTCGTAGGGTAAAATCTAAACTCTCAAGCAAGGTTTACCAAAGCCCCTCAAAAACTACCTGGCTAGTCTCGTATGCATTCCTATTCCCGATACCCATTGCTCTAAGTGACAGTGAATTTCTCACTGCTCTCAAAGGTGCCACACTTTTTTTCCTCACTTGCATTTGTACGTACTATTCTCTCTGCCTGGGGTGCCATTCTCTACCTTTGTCTTAGGGGAACTCCCATGTACTCTTCAAGACCCGACTTGAACATGACTTCCCCTATTAGAAAAAAAAAAAAAGGCCTTAAACTTCCTAAGAAAACCCCATTTCTCCATGCTACTTTGTCCATACTTCCAGGGTTATGCGTAGCACTATTTCTTATCATTGGGTACCGTCTTTGAATCAGCAGTGCCCAACCCAATGCCTGACGCAGAGAAGTTGCTTGGTCGCTGCATGCTAAACAGATGAGGGAAATGAGGAAAATTGTCGCAGCAGTACCTTTGAATTTTACCAATAAAAACCGTGGCTTGGCCAGACATCATTGGCTTCTATTAACTCAGACTCCATTGACAACAGGTGTCTCTGTCACTGACCTGGAAAGCAGGTGGAAGGCTAACCTCAGGGAGGTGAATGCTCTCAGCACTGTGCCTCGGTAGCCCATGGATCAGTGAGCATGGGTGTTTAAACAGTAATTTCCAGCCGCTGCTGCCAGAGAGAGATTGGAGGATGTTCCACAGAAATTATCATGTTATAGTTTGTTACACAGGAACCTCCGTGAGGTTTGCATCGAGAGCATGGGCTCAGTCTTTTCAAACAAATCCATTTGTCTGCTATCTTGATTTAAGGAATTAAAAATACATGTTTTAGACATCTAGCTATATCTAGTTCCTGAAGGACCATAGGCGTCCTCCATAAGTATCTAAAAATTCTAGTGTCCAGATAGCACAAAAATGAGAAGAGTAGGTCTTTTTGCAGAATTACAAGGCTCATTTTAATCTTACTGGATCACATGTCTCCCTCCACTGTAGGGTATCAGAATATGCCCATTACACCCTAGAGTCTGCCTCCCAACTTCCTTTCTGCTTCTCATTAGTAGTCTCCTCCTCACGAGCCTGGCAGAATAATCTTTCTGTTAACACAAATATGCCATGTTGGGAACTGTAGAGCCTGTTAAAGATAACACAAACCTGCAGTTGGGCCTGAGAATAAAAACAATGGCAGAAATGATCCACCATCCCCCAGTGAGTTTTTTAAATCTAAAAACCTTGATTCTATATTAGCTTCATGGCACAAATATCCACTCTATAATATGAATGAGCCAGATGGAAATTCAAGAGGGAGAAAGAGGGGGAAGGGCAGGGGGAAAGAGAGTCCCTTGAGTTGGGGAGTGATAGGAACTCTTAAGGTCTACTGTTGGGGATGTCTTGCCCAGATCCTGTGGACCTCAACACTGCCTGCACAGTAGGACCATGTGGGGAGCTTAAAAGATACAGAGGCACTGGGGGGCCTGGAGGGTCAGTTGGTTAAGCCTCTGACTCTTGGTTTCAACTCAGGTCATGATCTCACGATTCCTGAGTTCTAGCCTCACGTTGGGCTCTGTGCTGACAGCGCAGAGCCTGCTTGGGATTCTCTCCTTTTTTCTCTCTGCCCTTTCCCGTCTCTCTCTATTTCTCTCAAAATGAATAAATAAACTTAAAAATTTTTTTAATTAAAAAAAAAATACAGAGGCCCTAGCCCCAGCTGAATCGGAAATTCCAAGGATAGTTGGAATAATCAGTGTTTAAATAAAATCCAACCACATATCTGGAGTCTGAAAATCTTATTTCATAAACACATCGCCTACCTCCATGTGAGGAAAGCAGAGTGCCGTGTCTCCCTCTCTCTCTGCCCCTCCCCTGCTTGTGCTCTCTCTCTCTCTCAAAAATCAATAAACATTAAAACAAGAAAGTAAACCCTGATTTGAATCCCTCTGATTCCAATAGAGACCAAGAAAGGGCAGTAAAGCCTCATTTGTACAGGCTGCACATACAGGTGTGGTGCAGACGAGGAGCTCCAGGTGAAAAAGCCTTGCCCGAAGATAACACAATCAGCATGTCACTGTGAGTTCCCCTTGACCGAGGCTCTCGCAGGTCTAGTGAGAATGTGTCCCAGGTGGACTTTACTGAAGAATTTCTAGGCTTGGTCCATTAGGCAAAACATTTCTGAGGAAACATTTGTTTCTGAGGAATGTTGACTTTTACCTACATATACTCAAGTCCCCATTTGATGAGAGTCGAAATGGCAATAACACTAATAACAGTAGCGACTTCAACTTATTTCTACTACGTAGGCTCTGTGCTGGGTATTTCATCTGCCGTATTTTATTTAATCATCTCCACCATTACCCTGTGAGGTAGAAAATAGCACAAGTTCACTTGGCTGAGCTGAGTATGTCTGAGCTAGGTCTTTCCAGTGTGTCTCAGAAACCAAGGTTTTCCTATTATTTGCCGTTAAAGTTTATTTATTTATTTATTTATTTATTTATTTATTTATTTTGAGAGAGAGAGAGAGAGAGAGAGAATCCTAACCAGGCTCTGCACTGTCAGCATGGAGCCTGATACGGGGCTCAAACTCACAAACCATGAGATCGTGACCTGAGCCAAAATCAAGAGTCTGACGCTTCATGGACTGAGCCACCCAGGTGCCCCTCCCATTTTTATCTACGGCCTCTTGAAGTGGGGAACTATGTGCTCTGGTTTCTTCGTTGCCTCAGATTACCCACAAATTCCATACCTGGGATTGGTGCCTGAGTGCCTGCTGCTGAAACTGTCTGTTGCCAACGGCCTCCTTGGCCTTCTTCCAATCACCTGCTCCCGCCCGCTGCGGCTCGGCTTGGGCTGACCTTCAGATCCTACCGGGGCTTGGTTTGTAGAAGTCAAAGTCCACCTGTCTTTTCCCCTTATGCTCATCTTTTGGCCTTGGCATTTTCTCCAAGGTTTACACCCTCAGCCATGCACCTATGTCAGGTCAGGGGCCTCCATCTGTTCCCACTGGGTTTCCATGATTTCTGGCCTATCCTGGTCGTAGTTTATGAACAAGATGTTTTACGAAAGAGATGAATTTTCAGCCTCCAGACACATGATTGGATATTGAAGCAGTGGCTATATAAATTGTCATATTTATAAGTGCGGTGGCAAATTCTCCTTCTCCAAAATAATGTAAATTGTGGATCCTTGTCTTTTTGGAAGGCTGGAAGCTTCTGCATTAAAAATATAAATACAGTAAGTGTTTTAAAAATAACATTTGTGTTTTTCTAATTATAAAAATGATATTTGACTTTTTTATAGAAAACACGTGAAATACAGATAAATATAAAGACACAAAATCACTCAAAGTCCAATTACCCTAAGATGGCTAATCACCATGAGCGGTTTAATGTATTTGGTAAATTTTCTTTAAGCCTTTACACACACACAAACACACACACATACAAAACTGGGATTATACCTAATAATGTCTCCTATTTCAATTAATATTATCCTGCCAGCATTTTCCCATATCATTAACATCCTTTCCCCCCAGATTTATTGAAGTATAATTGTCAAATAAATTTATAACATATTTAAAATATACAACATGATTCGTGAAATATATTTGTTGAAATCAAATCAAACTACAAATAAAATTAACATCCACCACCTCACAGTTATTTTGTTTTATATGTAAGAATGCTGACGATCTACTCATAGTAAATTTCAAGTATACAGTATTATTTACCATTGTCACTATTCTGCATTAGATCCTCAGAACTTGCTTATCTTACACCTGAAAGTTTGTACCCTTTGACCAACATCCTTCCACCTCCCCCATCCCCCGCCCCAGCTCCTAGCAACTACTGTTCTCTTAAAAAAATTTTTTTTAAATGTTTTGTTTATTTGAGAGAGAGAGAGCGCAACAGAGCATGAATGGGGGAGGGGCAGAACAAGAGGGAGACACAGAATTAGAAGCAGGCTCCAGGCTCTGAGCTGTCAGCACAGAGCCTGACGTGGGGCTCAAACCCACGAACTGTGGGATCATGACCTGAGCCAAAGTCGGATGCTCAATGGACTGAGACACCCAGGCGCCCCTGGCAACTACTGTTCGATGAGTTTGACCTTTTCTTTTCTTTTCTGTTGTCTTGTCTTGTCTCTCTTTCTTTTAGATTCTACATCTAAGAGATACTATGGAGTACTTGTCTTTCTCTTTCTGGTTTATTCCACTTAGCTTAATGCCCTTTATGTTCATCCATGTTTTTGCAAATGGTAGGATTTCCTTTTCTTTTTTAAGGCTGAATAATATTCATTGTATATTTAGATATATATCACATTTTCTTTTCCACTCATCCGTCGATGGGCATGTAGGTGGTTCCCATATCTTGGCTATTGTGAATACTGCTGCAATGAACATGGGGGTGTGTATATCTCTTTAAAATAGTGATTTTATTTCCCTTGGGAATATACCCAGAAGTGGGATTGCTGGATCAAATGGTAGTTCTATTTTTAATTCTTTGAGGACCCTCCACACTGGTTTTCAAAGTGGCTGCACCAGTTTACATTCCCACCAGCAGTGCACAAGTGTTGCCTCTTCTTCAAATCTTTGCCAGCATTTGTTATTTCTTGTCTTTTTTGTAGTAGCCGTTCTGACTGGTGTGAGGCAATGTCTCATTATGGTTTTTATATGAATCTCCCTGATGATTATTGACGATGAGCACCTTTTCATGTACCGGGTGGCCATTTGTATATCTTCTTTGGAAAAATGTCTATGCAGGTCCTTTGCCCATTTTTTAATCAGGTTATTTGGGTTTCGTTTTGTTTTTGTTATTGAGTTGTAAGAGGTCTCTATATATTTTGGGTTTTAACCCCTTATCAGATAAGTGATTTATAGTTCTTTTTCCCATTCCTTAGGTGGTCTTCCTGTTTTGTTAATGGTTCCGTTGCTGTGCAGAACCTTTTCAGTTTGATGTCGTCTCATTTGTTTATTTTTGCTTTTGTTGCCAGTGCTTCAGGTGCCATGTCCAAAAACTCATTGGCAAAACCAACGTTAAGGAGTTTTGCCCTATGTTTTCTTCTGGAAATTTTATGGTTTGAGGTATTAAAGTCTTTAATCTATTTTGAGTTGATTTTTGTGTTTGGTGTCAGATAAGCATCCAATTTCATTCTTAGCATGTAAAAACAGTGTCATCCCAACACCACTTACTGAAGACCATCCTTTATTCATCCGGGTATTCTTGGCACCTTTATCTAAAATTAGTTTGAGATGGGGCGCCTGAGTGGCTTAGTCGGTTAAGCGTCCGACTTTCGCTTAGGTCATGATCTCGCGGTTCGTGGGTTTGAGCCCCGCGTCGGGCTCTGTGCTGACTGCCAGCTCAGAGCCTGGAGCCTGTTTCAGAGTCTGTGTCTCCCTCTCTCTCTGACCCTCCCCTGCTCATGCTATCTCTCTCTCTCCTAGAAATAAATAAAAATATTAAAAAAAAAAAATTAGTTTGAGGGCACCTGGGTGGCTCACTTTAGTGTCCGACTTCGGCTCAGGTCATCATCTCACGGTTCATGAGTTCCAGCCCTGCGTCAGGCTCTGTACTAACAGCTCAGAGCCTGGAGCCTGCTTGGGATTCTGTGTCTCCTTCTGTCTCTACCCCTCTCCCGCTCACTCTCAGCCTCTCTCTCAAAAATAAACATTAAAAAAATTTTTTAAATAAAATAAGTGTGTCTGTATTCATTAAAATTCTTTGAAAATACGTTCAGTAACTGTATAGTAGTCTACCTTATGAATGTAGTATGAAATATGTGACTAATCCTCCTCAGAGACTCAGGTTGATTATATTGATAAATGTGCTGCAATGAACATACTATGCATGAATTTTCCTGTGCAATTTTATGTTCTAGATTACTGGGACAAAAGGTAATATTGCCTAAAGCAGTGGTTGATAACTTTTTTAGTCTCAAGACCCCTTTACACTCTTAACTATTGTTGAGGACCTAAAGGGATTTTGTTTATATTGGTTATAGCTATTAATATTTATGATATTAGAGGTTAAAAATGAGAAATTTAAATAATATTTATTTAAAATATTTAAAATTTCACTTAAAAATAAGAAGAAACACTTTTTTTTGTTTTGAAGAAATGGGTGAATTGGTGTGAGGTAGTGAGAGGCAGAAACCAAGTACACAGTTTTCCACTAGGGGCCTGAAGAAATACCCACGATTCTACTAGTCTGGCCACAGAGATGGAAAATAGAGAAGCAGCGGTGTGGGGGGCCTTAATGGAGGTAGAAGTGGGGAAGATGGGGAGTCTGATGAGAGTATCAGCCGGACTTCTCACAGGATACCTGGAAAATGTTTAAGATTCTAGGCCACTAGGTAAAACTTCAAAGGTATAATCTTCCTTCTCACGCTTCTAGAATGTCTTCGAAATTACCTGCTTCATGGAGTTAAAAATACCTGCTTTATAGGGTCCTTGTACAAACTTAAGCCACTGTGTTTTTTTTTTAAGATTTTGTTTTAAGATTGTGGGGCTTGAACCCACAACCCTGAGATCAAGAGTTGCATGTTCCACTGACTCAGCCAGAAGCCCCTAGCCATTTATTTTTATCTTTATTTATTTTTGTTTGTTTAATGTTTTATTTATTTATTTTGAGAGACAGAGAGAGCGTGAGAAAGGGAGGGGCGGAGCGAGGGAGAGAGAAGGAGAATCCCAAGCAGGCTCTGCACCTGTCAGTGCAGAGCCTGACACAAGGCTTGAGTTCATGAACCATGAGATCATGACCCGAGCAGAAATCAAGAGTCAGATGCTCAACCAGCTGAGCCACCCAGGTGCCCCCCAAGCCGTTTATTTTTAAAAACCATAAAATGAGCTACACTACACAGATAGGGATTCTCAGCCTATTCGTGAGGAAATTGGGAAGTTATAGGACTTGTCTCAGGCTGGGGTGGGGAATGGACTCAATAGAATCACCACACTGAGAACCCAGCTGCCCCAGGGGCCAGTCTGGTGGTATGCCCATTGATTCCGTAGAGTCAGTACTATTAGTTCGGGAGTCTGTCTTCGAAAGTCGCTGCTTCTAAAAGTGATTGAAATGTGTAAAAAGTACAAGCTACTTCCTAGACTCCTAGCCATCTGTGGGTATTTGGATCCCTCCCACCTTTCATTTTCCACTGAAGGACTGAATATACAAAGAGGCAATGGCCCAGTATATGATCTATGTGACAGTAGAGCTCTGACCCACATCCTCTTCTGCAATCAGCTGTAGAAGCCAAGGAATTAACCTACCAACTCAGGATCCCCGCCCCTCTTTCCAACCAGGACCAACTTGAGAAAGCCAAATAAGCTCCCCAAACCAATCCCATGAGATCTCCTGCTTCTAGAGAGCCCACCTCCACCTTCCTCGTGCCAACAAACTCCAACTGGAGATTACTTGAAGCCTTCCCTTTTTTTTTTTTTTTTTTTTCACTTTAGACCCTCGCTACTCCCCCGCCTGGCTGGCATCTCTGCCAAGTGCAAGAGATGGTGGCTGACTCCCTTACTATAGCAAGCTCTGAAAAAATAACCTCTGTGCTCATTTGGCATGCCTTCATTTATTTCCACACCACTGAGTGAATAATGAAGGATGTTATAAAGCCAAGTTATGAAAAAAGCATCAGTTATTGCACATTTGTAAAGTGCTTTACGATCATTTTTAGTAAACACCTTGTGAAATACTGATGCCCCCATTCTAGAGCTGAGAAAATTGAGAGAGAACCGGGAGATGAAGTGATTTTGCCCAGAGCTGGGATCAGAACATACACTCCTCGCTGTGTTTGAGGTCTGTTGTTTATCCACTGAGCTCAGGCTGCACTTTGGAATCATTACCATTTTAAAGCATTTCACTCCGGGTAGAATGAGTATTAAGAAGTGGATCGCATTTCAGCCTGGCAGACGCTAAAGTATTGTTTTTAGTTTGTTTTTCTAAGTTTTAGTAGACGACATATGGGCTCCATTAACTTTACTGTGTCGCACAATTCAGAAGATAGTTTCTCTTCCAAAATATTTTTTGCCGTAATTTCACATTTTAAAGTTCAGCACACACCATCAACCCTTGATACTTGTTTTCCTCAAAGTTGTGCTCTTCCCCTCTCCCCTGCACGCGGGGGAGGAGTCGAGGTCACAAATCCGGCCAGGGGTGGGTTGTGTCATGGCCACTTCGTAGGAGGAGGGAGGAAGCCGGTGACTGTGCCTGAGCTGGACAAAGTCCTCCTGATGCAAAGGCTTTCCTTTTTTCTTTCTCCTTTTTTTGTAAGATAAGAAGCTTTTTGGTCCCCCACCCCTGCCAAGTCTTAAGATTGTTAATGATGTTGGGGCGCCTGGGTGGCTCAGTTGGTTCAGCATCTGATTCTTGATCTCGGCTCAGGTCTTGATCTCAGGGGCGTGAGTTCAAACCCCACGCTGGACCCTGTGCTGGGCATGAAGCCTACTTAAACTACACTAAAATAAAAAATAAACAAAAGATTGCTGATGATGTTGACCGAAGGCGATGTGAAGAAAACTGAGATATGGAGAACCTACCTGGAACAGGGGAAGAACAGTCTGGAAGGCAGAGGCAGGTAGGAAGGGACAGTCCTTTGTAGCTCCTTGTTCATCTCTTCCCTGGAAAGCTCAGAAAGGAGGAGGTGTGGCCACAGCGTCGGCCCTGTGTGCCACTGCACCTGGTCAGCCCAGTGTGGACACCTTAGTGGTCTGTCAGGGGACATTGGCCAAGGCCGATCAATTTAACACCATGCATACTTCATTAAATGTTAACCAATGACATCAATCCACTGGCTAATGGTTCATCTGCTCAGTCCCTGGAATCCTCTCTTTCACCTTTTCTCCCTCCCATCCTCACTTATAAAGTAGCTCCAAATCCTATTTCTTCTACATTATCCTTTCAGATTTCTTCATTTTGGGGGCGCCTGGGTGGCTCAGTTGTTTAAGCGTCTGACTTCAGCTCAGGTCATGATCTCATGGTTCGTGAGTTTGAGCCCCGCATCGGGTTCTGTGCTGACGACTCAGAACCTGGAGCCTGTTTCAGGTCCTGTGTCTCCCTCTCTCCCAATCTCTTTCTGTCCCTCCCCCACTTGTGCGCTCGCTCTCTCTCTCTCTCTCTCTCTCTCAAAAATAAAAAATAATCATTAAAAATTTTTAAGAAAGATTTCCTCTTTTTGGGTTGTTTTTTTTTTAAGTTTATATAGGTCACCTTGGGTGGCTCGTTCGGTTAAGCGTCCAACTGTTGATTTTGACTCGGGTCATGATCTTACAGTTTGTGAGTTCCAGCCCTGCGCCAGGCACAGAACCTGCTTGGGATTTCTCTCTCCCTTCTCTCTCTGCCCCTCCCTGGCTTGCTCTCTCTTAAAACGAAATAAACATAAAAAACCGTAAAGCTTATTACGCATGGGTGTGCATCAGAGGCCCACCAGTGTGTGTGGTCAGGCACGTGCTGTGACAGCTGGTAAGGGTCTCCCTTTTCCCTCTGATGGTGCCAGCAGGTGGCTCGCAGGGACTGTGAGAACCGGTCAAGTCTCAGGAGACAGGTGGCTCCGGCAGAGCCCGCCGGCTCCCGGTGTCTCCCATTTTACCTGGGAGCCGTGCCACGGAAGGCAGAGGGGCTACTGGAGGGGAACGAGGGGCTCAAGGCCTGAGGAGTTGAGGGCGGTGCTGGCAAGGAAAGGAAGGCAGCGAGGGATGGGGGGCGGCCTCGGCCAGAACTATGGAAGAGCCCGCCGCCATTCCTAACTTGTACCATTTTTGACTTGCTGCATTTGGGCCTCCTTTCACCCCACAGTAGACAGGCCAAACACCTTAGAGTTTAGAACCCTACAAGACGCTGCAAGTAACTGCTGTTTACTGATCACCTAGTCAATGCACAGGACAGCAGCAGCTGTCACAGCAGCAGAAAAGGCAAGGACGGCAAGGCAGAGGCAAGGTTGGCAAGTCCCTCTATTCTCTGAACTGTACCTTTCTTAGCCTTTAATGCACTGTAATTAGGACTTGGTGAGAAAGGAAAAATAGGCATGAGCTGTAGCCACAGGTGGCAAATAATAAATGACACTAACTAACAAGTAAGAAGAAGGGGATGATCACGCACTAACCTTCCAGGCACTTTTCAGTACTGCTGCGAAGACAAATCATCCACATAAAAAGATGAATACAAGAAGTTGCAGAGGCAATTTTGTTGGCCCTTGATAAAGACAGTATTTTAACATAATCGTTGAGATAGAATTTAGTCTTTAACAACTCCTGTGTGTCCTTATTTTCTATGATCTAGATGTAAATGTATATTTCCCATTGAGAAAAGATGAAAACCAGTATTACTAAAGACATTATAAATTGCATAGTGTGCAATGAGATCGAAACTCAAAATTGGACTGCAGTCCCCTCCTTGGGGCACTTGGCTGACTCAGTGGGTAGAGCATGCGGCTCTTGATCTCAGAGTTGTAAGTTCAAACCCTATGCTGGGTGTAGAGATTACTTAAAAATAAAATCTTTAGGGGAGCCAGGGTAGCTCAGTCGGTTAAACGTCTGACTCTTGACTGCAGTTCAGTTAATGATCTCACAATTTGGGAGTTCGAGCCCCATGTTGGGCTGACAGCTCACAGACTGGAGCCTGCTTTGGATTCTCTTTCCTCTCTCTCTGTCCCTCCCCTGCTTGTGTCCTCTCTCTCTCTCTCTCTCTCTCAAAAATAAATAAATAAACTTCAAAAAACAAAATAAAATCTTTTTTAATGTTTACTCTTTTATTTTTAATTTTTTTAATGTTTATTTATTTTTGAGAGACAGAGGGAGGCTGAGTGTGAGTGGGGGAAGGGCAGAGAGAGGAAGACACAGAATCTGAAGGGGGCTCCAGGCTCTGAGCTGTCAGCACAGAGCCCAGTGCGGGGCCGGAACCCACGAGCTGCAAGATCATGACCTGCGCCAAAGTCAAATGCTTAACTGACTGAGCCACCTGGGCATCCCTAAAATCAAATCTTAAAAAAATAATTGGAACCGTCCTCTCCCCTAATGTCTGGGTGAGTGTTATACTAGTTACATTATTTCTATAGGGACACACTGCTGTTGACAGTAGTGCAAGGTGGTGGAGAGAATATTGAATCAGAAGGGTCTTGGTTTCAGTTTTGACTCTCGCTAATCACCATCGTAATTTGGGGACAGATAACTTAGATTCTGAGCCTGTTTTTGGCTGTTGGAGCACTCTAAAATTTACCTTTCAAATTACCCAAAAAATATAAGAGCACAAACAAAACAAATTCCGTCAGCTCACCCTCTCTACGGGCTAAGTAAACTGTACTACCTCAATTCTAAGGAGAGAAATAAACAAAATCGCAATGCTTATCCTCAGCACATGGTCTTAATTAAAAATAAAAGTATATACTTCGGTACTGTGTACCTGGATTGTATCCCAAACTCCTAAAAAATGTGTGCAAGTGGGGTCTTGACTGGGTTTTCTCTTCATGATATAGAAGCTGTTGCATGTACAGCTGATCACGTTACTGTCCATTGCTGAAAGGAATGAACTGTAAAGAACAGGCTTTAAAATTCACACATGATCATTTATCCTGTCTACCATGTGCCAGGCACACTATTAAGGGTGGAGGAATCAGAGTAACATAGCTCTGATGCATCAGTGTAGCTGTGGAATATGTAAACTGATACATTAGGAGATACTATGCGAGTGTCCTGCTAATGGTATAAATCAACAGCCATGCCAGAAATCTGCGAGGAAGAAGACTCTCCTGGGGGACCCTGGGAAGACTGCGGTGGAGGTGATGTTTGAGTGGAGTCTTGAGAGATGGGTGGAAATTTGCCAGGTGAAGAAAGAGAAGGGTATTTACGAGCAGTGGGAATAGCATGGCTCGTGAAAGTGCCTGGCACGTTTGAGAAATGGTGAAGAGAGATGTGCAGCTGCTGCCCGATTTGTGTGAGGGGGGGATGTAGATGGATGGATCGCTTGGGGCTAGCCCATGGGAAGCCTTATTATGCCACACTCAGTGGCTAATCACCCCCGCAGGTAATGGGAGGCCACAGAGGTGTAGTGCGGGATGTTGTGTGTTATGCTTTGTTTGTTTTTAAGATTTTATTCTTATTTGTAAAATGTTTTCAAAGTTTATTTTTATTTTTGAGAGAGAAAGACAGAGAGGGAGAACAGGGGGAGGGGCGGAGAGAGACACACACACAGGCTCCGAAGCAGGCTCCAGGATCTGAGCTGTCAGCACAGAGCCCAATGCGGGGCTGGAACCCGCGGACTGCAAGATCATGATCTGAACTGAAGTTGGACCCTCAACTGACGGAGCCACCCAGGTGCCCCAAGATTTTATTTTTTAAGTAATCTCTACCCAGTGTGGGGCTTGAACTTATAACCCTGAGATCAAGAGTTACTCACAACACCGAGTGAGCCAGCCAGGCACCCCATGTATGTGTGCACATAAGGTAATGGGAGGTCATGGGGAGGGAGTGTGTAATGAGGGAGTGAGGGAAAACAGGTTAGGAGACAAATAGGAGGTGGCAGTGGGAAGGGCTGGCTCTGAGACGCATTTCTGAAAGGGAAGCGACAATATGTGGTGAACACTGGATGTGAAGGCCGAGGAAGAGGCAGAAACGGAGTATGACTTTGAAGTTGCTCAATGCAAGGGAGACTGGGTGGCTGGAGGCACTGTTAATTGAGGTGCAAGGGCAAGTAACCAGGTGGATTCTCTACTCCAGGGTCCTCCTGACTGGAGAGTGACCACTAACATTGGCACAGGTGGTCAGGGACCAAACAAGAAGACAGGATGTCAGCACCTGAGAAAGCGGAGGAAGCCTGCCCCAGAATGAAACCACTGACCTTAACTGTCATGCTTTGGGCTCAAGGGAAAACACCCTTTAAAAGCTCTTTAAACAGTTTTGAATGGTTCTCTTCAGCGCCCTTGAAAAGCTGTTCTCTAGGATCTCTCCCGTCTACTGCATACCTCTTTTTTGGTTACACTGTGTATCATCTCCTGTTGAAAGAATGTGGAGTGGGAATGTCAGAGTCAGACTCCCCAGGCAAGTGACCTGAGGCAACGCGCTTAAATGTCCCTGTGTTTCAGAAGGTTTCTAATCTGCCAAAAAAGTTCTTCATGAGGCTATCACAGGAATGATACGAGTTTGAATATAAGAAAGTGTGCCTGGCACCTAGTCAAGTACCTGATAAGTACTTGATGTCATTATTGATAAGTCACGGAATACTCAACTAAAAATGGTAAACGTGTCAGAGACATATTACGGAACAAGATTGGAGGCAGGCAGTTCCAGAGCTGGTGCCGGTGCCTGATAACCAAGTTGTCAAGGACCAGACTCTTCCCAAATCCCACTTTGCCATGCTCAGCTTGTTACTGATTTCTCCCCTCATGGTAGCAGAAAGGCTGCCGTAGCTTCAAGTATCAAGCCCTTACTCAACCAACATTCCAAGCAGGAAACAAGGGGTGGGGGTCGGGGCTTTCTTCTTTGTGCCACCCTCACTTATCAAGGAGGAGAATCTTTCCTGGAAGTCCCCAGTAGGTTTCCTTTCAGCTAGAACCGGGCCACAGGCCCATCCCTAACTTCAAGAGAGCCCGGAAAAGAATCTGACACTTCTAACCTACAACAAATGAATCAAAAGTGGAATTGGGGTTGGCTGTTGCTTGTGGTGCCTGCCACAGTCTGAGAACCAAAGAGTTCCAAGGATGGCTCACTCAGGCCAGGGGTAATGGAGAAACAAGGACATAAATGTATTTATTCAGAGTGAGTCAGCCACAGGGTTCACCTTTCAGAGGCCATCGGCTTTTTTAAAAATACTTTTTTAACCCAAGTGAGTGTCCTATTTTGGTAAAATATGGAGAGAGGACATTTTTGAGTGTCCTTTCTAGTATTCTTGCTTCTTTCTAGGCTGTCACCATCCCTAGGAGGGGGCTCATCATTCAGTCCACCTTGTTTAAAAGGTTGGCCAGGCCATTCACTGTTAAAATTACTTACAAGAAAGCACAGGCCAGCTTCTTCCCCGTCCCGGTCCCTTGCGGCAGTCTCAGCCTCTAAGACAGGTGTCAGGGGCAGGGAGAGCTGTGTGAGAAGAGCTACTCTTTCCTCCTTAGAAGTATGTCTTAAATCCAGCTCTCCCACTGCAATCCACATCCCCACACTCCCTGATGGAATCTGGGCCTCAAGCATCCCTCACCCGGGCTCCCGTTCGGGTTCCTCATTTGCAAGAAAGAAGGTAATGCAGTAAGGTGGACAGAGAGCTACGAAAGAACCAGAAGAAAACTTTTATAAGCACCCATAGAAAGCCTTATTTCCACTATCCAATTCTGTTAACAAAGACGAGGAGAAATTTTGAAATTCCAAGGCACTTAGTTACTAATCTGATTCTGGCCTGCGTGTGGATATTCAATAAATACTTGTTAAATTAAATTGATTCAAGGTTTTATTTATTCAACCTACTTAAAGCTTATGCAAACCCCTTGGAGATTTGTGTCAAGCTGTTAAGTTGGAAAATATATGAAAGGTAGTATTTTCACTAGGCCAGCTTTCCTCATAATGAGCTTTATGAGCTGTGTGTGTGTGTGTGTGTGTGTGTGTGTGTGTGTGTGTCCAGGAGAAGGGAGCAGAAGGAGGAGGTGAGGAAGAACCAGGAGGAAAGCCTGTTTCTGTCATTTCCTGTATTTGTCTTCATTGCTATACTTATAAACCAGCTACTGCCCTCTAGCGTTCACTGTATAAAGCTCCCTCCCAAATTCCGTTTGTATCTTTAAAAACCCTGGTGACTCCAGGAAGGGACAACCTCTTCTTTTGCAGGTAAGCAAACTGAAGTCCAGGGACTGAGGTGTGAAACTGACCCAGGCAGCTTCCTGGATTCTTAGTCACCTCACTGTAACTCGTCCGGCAAACTATTTTTATTAAAGGCATTGCTCAGGCATTTCAATAACTAATCAATAAAAATTACAGCATACTTACCGGATATCTGAAACTGATATAACACTGCACGTTAACCGTACTGGAATTAAAAATAAATGAATTTTTTAAATGCATGTAAAAATTACAGCTTAGTAATCATTTAACAATAATTTTAAGCATTATCTATTATTTCCAGTGTTATTCCACAGAGAGCCAAAATTGACTATTGGCAAAATTTACATAAGGATTTATAAATAACACTGTCATGTTTTAAACTGGGTAAAGTTTAGAAAATTCCTGTATTACTTTTTTTGGGGAGTGGGGGGAATAATTAACTAGAATGGACCCAAAGTAGGTTTGGCTCCTTAACAAAGGTGACTTATCACTGTCTCCATGTAGATTAATCTTCTGCTAGAATTCTCCCAAAGGAACCTCTTTGTTCACTGATGGGAAAAGGGGGAGGGGTATCATTTTAACTTAGAACACATATTTTCGTCATTTAATCATTTTGGTGGTGGAAATAAATGGAAAGTTACCCAGCTGGACATATCACTTACAAGAACATTACTGAGTAACAAAAGATTTATTCAAATATTTAATTGGAAGGAAATACATCTGGAATAAGTTTTATTGGAATTCATATAAAAAGGAGAGTAAATCCATTAGCATTAATATCATAAACAGTTGACTTTATCTGGAAACAGCAATGCTAATGAACTGCAGCCTAGAAGTCCCAGCCACTTCTTGCAAACAGCCAGTCATTTTTGAATTTATATGCCAATTATACTTTATTGCTTTAGGTAGAGCTTTGTTTTCAGCGAATACTTTAGAGATAGATCACTCATATAATCTAATTTGTTTTCTTTCTCCCATTGTCTTAAAAAAAAAAAAAAAAACGAGCAAAAAGAAAGTGGTAGGGGGCATTTGCCTGTCTTCAAGATACTCCTGCTAAGATCAGCGAGTGAGCAGAAAGTCACTGTGTTCGAGCTACCGGGAAGCTCATGGATTAAGAGACATCTAGCTTCCCCCTTAGATGTCAACATAGATCCCATTAATCAAATAATCAAGTCTTGAATAGCGTCTCCTGCGGAGAGATTCTGAGAAGATTCTACCCAAGAGGACAAGCCCTATGGCTAGGAACAGAACGCCAAAGAGCAGGGTTCCGATGAGGAGCCATTTTTCAAAGGGAAGGCTGTGCTGACTTTCTGGAACACTCTTCAGGGAGGAACCACCTGGACTGGCCTTCCCATTCTCCTGGGAAGCAGTCTGGTTCGGAGCAGAAGAATCCACATTTGACAGAAGCAGTGTGGCTGCGGAAGAAGCCACAGTTGACAAAGAAAGCGTGGCAGGGTTATAGGCATCCTCTGTGTTCAAAGACAGGTCGGAAATTTCTCTAACGGGCACTGTTTCTGGGGGGCCTTTCCCATCGGTAGGCGCCTCAAAGATGGTGTTTGAAATTGCTGCTGTGGTAGTCACGCTGGCTTTGGGTGTAACCACAGCACGTGCCAACATTGTGGATGAGAGGCTTGTGGGGGGCTGAGACGTGGCCACAGCGAGGGGCAGAGCTGAGGGGACCCCCTCTGGCTCAGAAGTCACAGAAGGTATCACTGGCGCATTGGCGGTGGGGGGGAACGCAGGCTTTGGGGTGACAGAGGTGATCCGCGGAGAGGAAACAGCCACGGTAGTGGGGAGCGTGGTCACCTTTTCAGGCGGCAGATGAACTCTGTTTTGTTCTGAGGAAAACCGTGAACTCTGAGAATGGCCTTTTTCTTTATAAGCAGAGAACTGTGTACTCGCTTGATCGATCTCGAACAGTTTCTCCGAGTGACGTGAGGATCCCAGCTTCTGCAAAAGGGCCCCTTGCCGTAAGCTGCCAGTGGGCTCTGAAGACCTTGTCACAGGAGGGGGTGTGGGAGTGACTGCCTGCGGAGACAGGCCACGGACCAGGAGAGGACCCTCCTGGGTTGACTCTCGGCTTGGCAAATGAGTTGTGGCCAGAGCTGGAAAGCCTGAAAACGCAGAGAAAATTTAAAGGGAGATTTAAATGTTTCCACGCGAAGGCAGTTTACAAAAGAGACAAACGTATCGGCTTGTTCAGTAACTCCCCAAACTGTTGAAACTTGACATTTCATAGAAACTGGCGCAAAATGGAAAAAAACAAATTGCTAAATCCGAATCTGATGACACCGCCTCTCTACCAGATGCTGTGGCTTGTTTCTGGAGTGGTGGGACAGCGGCGAAACGCGTGGAGGAGGGCCGGGCAAGTGAAGGAAGGGCAGGGAGGAGCAGAGCAAGGGAGCTAAGAGGAGTTCAGGACCCGCCGCAGGAGGCGTAGGGAGATGGGGACGCTGAGGGGGCCGCAGCCAGGGACGGGCTGGGCCAGGGCGACGGGGCTCAAGACGAGGCGCAGAGAGAAGCTCCCCGGGAAGCCTGCAGTCTCTGGGAGAGACTTCATAGCGAGGGCACCCGCGGGCAAGAAAGGCAAGGGGGAGAGGAGGCGAGTCCTGCAACCTGCCTGCAACGGGGGGAAGGTCTGGCTCCTCCCAGGGCACGGAGGCCGAGGCCACAGCAGGGCAGCCGCAGACGGCTGAGGACACTGTCCAGTCCAAAGCCGTTTCAGCGCCACACGCCGGGGAGGGGCGCCGTTCATTTGGGAGATTTCATTGTGACTCTTGAAGACTAAAATTTCAGAGCCAAAGTCTTAGAGTCTGAGGACAATGGGACCACATTTGAAATTAGGATGGCCCCAAGTGCTGACAGAAAGAGCCGAAAATCACCCAGTTCTGAGTGCCGGCTGCGGAGAGACCAGCCTCGCCCACATCCTCCTCACGGGTGACAAAAAAGCTTAGAATTGTGCTCGTAGTGTCACACGCCATTCATCACAGCTCAAACTGGAAAGGCTTGCGGGAGCCATCAGGGCAGGGAAGGATCATGTGAATTGCTCTGTATCACTCTGCTACTTGGCTGATCGTTTGCACTTGGATCTGAACTGCGGAAAACACAACGAAGGAAGAAAAGGAATTTCTTAGCATTTACTGGTTCATGCTTCCCTGTTCGCTTTCTCCCTTTCTTCTTCAACTCCTCTCGACGCGAGGGTCTGAACTAGACCCCGCGCTCTTCTCTGCTAACAAACACGCAGAGGCGACCTCTGATTTGTATGAAACTTGACTACTCTGTAAGCAGCACACCTGGAAGAGGTCCTTTAGAAGTGTCACTCGTTAATCCACCTAGGACAGGGGTCAGCAAATTATGGCCCCAGGGCCAAATGTAGCTTGCCACTTCTCTTCGTGTGACTTGTAAGCTAATTTTTAAATGGCTGACAGAAATAAAAAGGAATACTATTTTGTGACACATGAAAATTATATAAAATTCAAATTTCAGGGTCCATAAGTAAAGCTTTATTGGCATGTAACCATGCTCATTTGTGTATTCATCATCTGTGGGCACTTCACACTGTAAGGACAGAGGGGAGTAGGTACAACAGATTGCATATGTCCCATGAAACCTAAAATACTGGCCTGAAGAGGCGCCTGGGTGTCTCAGTCAGTCAAGCGTCTGACTTCGGCTCAGGTCGCGATCTCACGGGTTCATGAGTTTGAGCCCCGCAATCGGGCTCTTTGCTGACAGCTCAGAGCCTGGAGCCTGCTTCAGATTCCGTGTCTCCCTCTCTCTCTCTGCCCTTCCCCCGCTCACACTCCATCTCTCAAAAATAAACATTAAAAAAAAAAAACTGGCCTAGAAAGCCTAAAATACTTCTCATTTGGCCCTTGACAGAAGAAGTCTGCAGACACCTGGTCTCGCATATAATTTCCTCCAAAATAGAATTTGGACGATTGAAATTCCTCTTTCCGCCAACAATGCTGGAGAAAGTTTCTGCAGCAGGTGAGATCACAATGATAGATATAATATCACCATGAGATAAACCGCATCTATATTTTGAGGCAGCATCAGATATTTTTCAAAAAGAACAGGACTCAACATATTCCATTTTAAAGCTAAAAAAGAAAAAGACTAAGTAAATGCTCCATGATATGTGTGAGCTCAGAACTTAAATAAAGCCATTGACCCAAACAGCTGCTTTCTTTCTCAAGAACGCTAGCTCATAAATAAAGCAAAGCAAGGGCTAGTCCCGTTTCTTGATAAGATTCATCTACTGGCAAAGATCCTAGAAGCACGCACGAGTCCTCCGCACCTGCTCCCTTCACCTCACCCACTGATGTTTGTCATTGGGGTGTGGTGGTGCTTCTCGCTCGGGCAGAGATGAGCCAGCGGGGACTGCAAAACAGCCCTGTGCCCTCAATCCCTCTTTTGAGTTTCATTTTCAAGTGACTTGATGAAATAATAAACTTAGGGACTGACGACTACTTGAAAGCCAGCTGAGCAAACAGACCCCCAATGTATTCTGTCTCTGGATTCCCCTATTCTAGTCCTTGGTAGAAATGACATACTACAAAGCTGAAAAAAAATTAAATAATTCCAAGTTGCAATGGTTTTACGGAATGAACAGAGTACACTGTCATCTTTCAAACTTTTGGTCTGTAAATATTAGCCCATCCGTTATAGGAAATGGAATTCATCTGGAGACAAACCACCAAATAGATATCTATTAACGTCACTCTAAACAGGAAGCAGATAATTTATTTTTGCGGCGACTCTCAATCCGTCAACATGGGCAGATTCATAAAGAGAATTACAAACACAGTTTGTAAACATCCTGCAGATATAAAGCCTGCTGCACACGATGTCCAGAGTCAATCTGCTTTGGGCTGATGGCGCTCCCTGGTGGCTGCCACAGGAACTGTTTGACTCTAATTCGACTATGCGACCTTCACAGTCTCACAGAAAAGATTTACACACATGCCAAGTTGCCTTTTCTCCCACTTCCACTGGAGAGAATCTTTACCTCATAGTCCCTCTTTTACACATGGATTATAAAAGCAACAACATTACAGAAGTATATAGGAATTATAAAACAAATTCAACTACGGTTTTTATCATTATGTCCCAGCAACTATTAACATTTCCGTATGCCTTAAAGTTAAATTTTTTTTCATGTAATTGAAAAACAACGGGGTGTTTTTCACCTGGACTTTTGTTTCTTTCTATACCTCAAACTTATTTTTTTAAGTTTATTTATTATGAGGCAGAGGGTGGGAGAGAGAGAGCAGGGAGAGAGAATCCCAAGCAGGCTCTACACCATCAGCACAGAGCCTGACGTGGTACTCGAACCCGCGAACCACGAGATCCTGACCTGAGCTGAAATCGAGGGTGGGACGCTCAACCTCTTCCAAGTGGATCCATCACATTTTACACCCAGCCATTCTCAGGCAATTGGACATTTATGTTCCTCCTGGTTTTTCACTTTGTAAACTAATTTCACAAAAAAAAAAACATGCTTCAAACCAATAGCTTTTTCTTGTTTTGGTCTTGTTTCTTTAGATGTTATGGACGTAGAATTGCTAGATTAAGTTGCCTATAGTTTCTTTAATATTGTGCTTTAGTCATGAAATAGAGGACAGACACAGGGAAATGCGCTGATAGTGTAAGCAGAGACAGAACGAAGAAGAGGTAGTGACAAGGGGTATCGGGCGGAACGTTACAGTCCAACTTCCACGTGATGGAAGAAGAAACGTTCCGATTAGCATCTTGAGCCCTGACCTCTTTGGAAACTAAGACTGGAATATCCATTTCCTGCCGAATTGCCACCCCTGGCCATCAAACAGGCTCTGCAGTGTTCCAGGTGATCAAAGAGGAACAGCAAGAAGTATCACCGCCACACTGTAGGCGCCAGTATTTTTAGCCTGGATGCTTTACACACAGCGTAAAATGAAGGAGCCACACAGATCTGGGGCAGCCGCCCTGGTCACCAAAGCCCCAAAAGGGCAGGACAAGACAGTGTCCACCATGAAGTTAGGTCTTAAGTGTTTTCAAAAGCCTAATTTGTTCTATGCCTAGTGTTTTTTTAAAAAAATCAGTATCTAAAAAAAAATGTTTCTTTTGAGAGAGCGTGTACGCAAGCAGGGCGATGGGCAGAAAGAGAGGGAAAAAGAGAATCCCAAGCAGGTGATGTGGGGCTCGAACTCATGAGCCACAAGATCATGACCACAGTTTCGGCTCAGGCAGTTTGTGAGTTCAAGCCCCATGTCGCCTGCTTGGGATTCTCTCTCTCCCTCTCTTTCTGCCCTATCATCCCGCCTGCACGCACACTCTCTCTCTCAAAATAAATAGACTTTAAAAAACTTTTTTTAAATAAAAAATTGTAAGTATACAGTTCAGCGGCACTGAGAATATTCACATTTCTCTGCATCACCCTCATCCATCTCCAGAACTTTCTTCATCTAGCAAAACCAAAACTTTTGCACCTTATGCCGGTTTTGTTATAGGCTTTATGTCACTACTTAGGAAGAGTTTACACAAATAATTTGTGCTTCATGCTCCTGCTTTAGGGAATGTTTGGTACCTCTGGCTCATTAACCAAAACTCAGACACAGGCTTACCCAGCAGACAAAGTGTGAGTCTGAGCCCAGGTACCCGGGCATCATTCCCCAAAGTCCCTCACACATAAAACAGTCACAAGGCAGCCCCCTCCCAACCCTAAAACCAGCCTCCTTAATCTTCCCCAGCTCAGCAGTTGGTACCACCATCCATGTGGACACTGAACCCCCAAACCAGGAAAGCGGGACTCAATTCCAATGCTTCTCTTCTCCATGTCGCCACCCCCATCCCACACCATCGGCTCCACCTCCGAAACAGCTGTATGTTTACTACTCTCGACCTCGTTGGCCACCTCCCTGGTCCACAATGTCACGGCCTTTCACTTGGATCTTGCCTCTGCCTCCTACCCGGGCTTCCCACTTCCTCTCTTGCTGCTGCATTGTCGTCCTTCCCCAGTAGAGCACTCACAGTGAGCTTTAGGAAATCGCCTTGAAAACACCATGTTACCTGCCCACTCAGAAATTTCCCATGGCTTCCCATTAGACACCGAAAATAAGAACTTCTTCCCCTGGCATACAAAGTTTTATGTGATCTCCCCACTTTTCATACTTCTTGCATATCAAGGGAAAATCCCAAACTATTCAGGGCTTGATCCCACGAACCATGAGATCGTGACCTGAACCAAAGGCAGACCCTAGGCCAGCTGAGGCACCCAGGTGCCCCTGTATCTCTCTCTTCATATGGTTCACTGTGAGTCAGCCAGCTGAGACCGGTCACTCCCAAACCATTCTGCCTCAGGATATCGAAATAGGCCACTTCCTCTGCCTGTAGGTCTTCCCAGATCGTCTCACATCTGGCTTCTTACTGTTCAGTTCTCAGTTGAGGGGTTACTTCTTCACGGATGCTTCTAATCAAGGGGGTCCACTCAGTGACCATCTATTACATTGTCTTAGCCCAACCGTCAGTGTAAGACTTGTGGACTATATTTTTCTATATTACTTATTTAGGACGGTTATCGTCTCTCCCTCCTAAAACAGAAGCTCCATAGGTAAGAACCTTGTTTTCTATGTTGAGTGTTACATTTTTGTGTTCTTGGGGTGGAAAAAGTATTTGGCACAGATAGGAGATGCTAGATAACATTTGCTGTTTATTGAATAAATAAACAAATAGAATATTATTATAGCCAACGATATAATGACAAAAACTTTCTAAAACTTAAAGAAAAGGACACCTGATACCGAAAACATTTCACCCTGAACATTAACAAGCCGGGGTGCGGTGACTCGGTCAGTTAAGTGGCCAACTCTTGGGTTTGGCTCAGGCCACGATCTCACAGTTTCATGAGTTCAAGCCCCACGTCAGGCTGTGCACTGCAGGTGTGGAGCCTGGTTGGGATTCCCTCACTCTCCCTCTCTCTCCGCCCCTTCCCTGCTCATGCTGTCTGTCTTACTCAAAACTAAATAAATAAATAAATAAGCTTAAAAAAATTAACAAGCCAAAATCTCACCAAGACATACCCAAATTATATTATTTTTGTTTATTTTCTATATTCTGAACAAATATGTTTGGAATGGAGGCTGTATTTCCAGTACCTGGCACAGAATTTGGCACAGGGTAGATGCTTAGTAAGTATTTCTTGAATGAACCTCCTCCCAGGTCTAGGTAATAAAATCCAGTGCATTTGATTTCACATAACATGATTATAAAATAATTAGAACCTAAAGACAAATGTACTAGAATTTTATATACTCACATAATAAAATAAAATTTTAATGTTATTTATTTTTAAGAGCGAGAGAGAGCACAAGTGGGGGAGGGACAGAGAGAGGGGAAGACACAGAATCTGAAGCAGCCTCCCAGCTCTGAGCTGTCAGCACAGAGCCTGACATGGGGCTCGAACCTATGGACCGGACCGTGAGATCATGACCTGAGCCAAAGTTGGACGCTTTACCAACTGAGCCACCCAGGGGCGCCAGG
Source organism: Hyaena hyaena (assembly GCF_003009895.1). Taxonomy (NCBI): domain Eukaryota; kingdom Metazoa; phylum Chordata; class Mammalia; order Carnivora; family Hyaenidae; genus Hyaena; species Hyaena hyaena. The sequence continues at coordinate 594,612 of NW_024080796.1, forward strand.
TCTTCTCTTTTAAAACAGTTGCTCTGGACTGTGGAGACCTTATTCCAAGTGCTGCTTACATTGTTCTAAGTAATTTGAAGTGCTTCAAAATGAAAGGTCTGTGTGCCTTCTATCTCAAGAAGGTAGAAACAAAAGCTAAACAACACAAAATACCATCCTTCAGAATCTTTCATTGGAAAAAAGATATTTGGTTGAATAGACTGAATTTTAAATCATGAGAGTTTTCTGGTGTGCCTCTATATTTGTGACTACTTTTGGTAGTTTTACTTAGATTCTTTTATAGAAATTCTTTCATATGAACCATATCCTTAAATAATTCCAATCCCCAAAGAAAAGGAATAAGGTTTTTATTACCTCTAATTATCCTGTAACTCATAAGTCCCTTTGCTGGTTTCAGTGGACAGGCCTCCTCAGTGGGACAGAAAAACAGGTAACAGTTGGGCTGTCTCGTTGTTTTTCGAGTGTCGAAGATCATCAAGTTACACGCTTTGTCTCCTGCAATGAAAGATACCGTAAGCATAACATTGAAATAGGATATTCTAAAGAAGACGGCAATGATTTATTCTGCTGCCCAACACAAATACCTTTGTTCATGTTGTTCATTTGCTTGCTGACCACTAATTCATTTCCTCTTCCTTAGTCACTTAAAGCAATTTGTAAAGACATTGGCTTAAAAAATCTGAATTAAGGTAATTTTGGCAAAACCAACTTTGAATAGTACATTTAATTCTTTTTTAAATGCATTTAATTCTTTAGATAAGCTTTCTATTTGCTCAAATATCCAACAAAATATACACAGAAATACTGACTTTGCGATCTTTATACAACTCACAACTGAGTTGGAACTTAAGAAATGGATCTAACCTAATGATTTCATGTACCTCTCATATTCCGAAGACAAGACACCTATCAAGCCAAGAGTCTGGCTTGCTTGAGTACAGTTCCTAAATTTAGCATCACACCATCATGATCTCCTTCCACAAAGCACCTGAGTAGTGTATGGAATACAAAGTCTAGTTTTTACTTGTATCGATGCCATTCTTCTTTTGATTTTTCTTCTTTGCATTTCTACTCTCCCTTATTTCTGCTTTTCCATTATCTCCTTCCTGACTTTTTACTCTTAACTTCCATTTCTTGCTTCTTTTTCTCTTCCACTTATGCCCAATCAAAATTATTCTTTCTATTCATCATGACCTAGAGTTGGCTTTGGTCTGCATCTGGTACAGTCTCATATCTTGGCCTACAACCCTTGAGGAATCAGTATATCCCTGGTCAGGATGATAATTTTTTTATAATGCTTTTTTATTTGCTTTTGAGACACAGAGAGTGTGTGAGCAGGCAAAGGGCACAGAATCTGAAGCAGGCTCTAGGCTCTGGGGCTCAAACTCACAGACTATGAGATCATGACTTGAGTCGAGGTTGGACACTTAACCAACTGAGACAGCCAGGCGCCCCAGGATGAAGGTTAAGAGGCACATAGGCATGCTCTTTCTCAACACAAACACACACACACACACACACACACACACGTATGTACACAACCATGTATAAACTAACTTTGTTGTGGTAGTCATTTCACAATATATAGATATAACAAATCACCATGCAATTTTCACAATGTTACAAGCCAAATATATCTCAATAAAGCCAGGAGAAAATATTCTGCATAACTGGCCATCAGCACCACTTCCTCAAATCAGACAATGGTGGGGCTCAACCTTGACTCCTGCATTCGGAAAAAAGACTGAGAGGTTTTATCTGCAGGGGTTTTATTACGTCGTCTCTCTACCAGGCAACAAGAAAGGTACTTTGGCTTTTCCTTTCTCAGCAATGGGATAATTCTGCAATACCATTTTTGGGGGGCACATGGGTAAAGGAGAAGGTCCATAAGGCCCCCAAGTTGTATGCAAAATGTTGTGTCTTTTGTACTTATGGGCATTTTTCTTTTTTTGTTTTTAAATACAATTTTTATTTTATTTTATTCTTGAGAGAGACAGACAGACCATGAGCAGGGGAGGGGCAGGGAGAGAGAAAGAGGGAGACACAGAATCCAAAGCAGGCTCCAGGCTCTGAGCTGTCAGCACAGAGCCGGACGCAGGGCTCGAACTCACGGACCATGAGATCATGACCTGAGCTGAAACTGGTTACTCCACCAACTGAGCCACCCAGGTGCCCCTGGGCATTTTTCTAAAATCTGTGGCGATGAGCAAATTATCAAAGCACTTAAAGACCATTGCTCAATAAATGAGGAAACAGTCTGAGATCTGTTAAATGAGACTTGCAATTACCTCTACTTACAGTAAAGCAGTAACAGCAATTCTGCTTATACGATAAAGCATCAAACCCTCATTCCTCACTAAACACCTGTTATGGAACTGAAAAGAAATGCAAGCTTTCCTGTGTTGCCAGCAAACACCCACACAGCATTCTGTCCTGTTTGCAAATGATTTGCTATTTTACATAAATGTTGACATCAACATTTAAAGAAAAACTGGAAATTTAAATTAAATCTCTGTAATTTCCATAAAGTACTTCTATAGTGAATGTCAAAGCACACCGCTGGGTTTGAGAAAACCATTGAAAGTTTTTTTCCTCCTGATGTCAAGTACATGGTATCTTTTCCACACAAATGCTCCAATTCTCCAAGACACTGACTGAATGTCTTATGATTCAATTATTTTTTTTGATTTTTATTTTATTTTAATTTTTTAACGTTTATTTATTTTTGAGAAACAGAGAGAGAGCACAAGCAGGGGAGGGGGAGAGAGAGAATGAGACACAAAATTTGAAGTAGTCCCAGGCTCCGAGCTGTCAGCACAAAGCCTGATGCAGGGCTCAAACCCACAAACTAGGAGATCATGACCTGAGCCGAAGTCAGACACTTAACTGACTGAGCCACCCAGGTGTCCCTCTTTTTTTTTTATGTTTATTTATTTTTGAGAGACAGAGTGCAAGCAGGGGAGGGGCAGAAGAGTGGGGGAGACGTCGAATCCAAAGCAGGCTCTGAGCTGTCAGCATGGAGCCTGACGCGGGGCTCAAAACCAGGAACCATGAGATCATGACCTGAGCCGAAGTCGGATGCTTAATTGACTGAACCACCCACCCAGACGCCCCGATTCAATTCAGTTCATACACTAACGACCTGGAGTTAGCATCAGACGCCACAGATTTAAGGGCTCAGTCCTGTAAGACTGCCCTCACTTGGAGGCCAGTCAAAAGTACCAGCTCTCAGGTTACTCACACTTCTGCCCAACTTGGCTATAAATCCAGGTTCCCGCCACCCCTACTTAAGGTTGAAAATTTGCTAGAACTCACAGAACTCAGGAAAAGGCTATACTTACTATTATAGTTTGGCATTAAAGACACAAATGAATAGCCAAACACAGCGTACATAGGGCAAGGTCCAGAAGGGTCCTGAGTGCAGAAGCTTCCGTCCCGCTGTACCTGGTGTGCACAATCCTCTTGCACACACAGATGTGTCTGCCAACTTGGAAGCCCCCTAAACCCGTGTTTAGGGACTTTTTAAGGAGATTTCATCATGTGGGCACAACTGATTAAAAAAATCATTGGCCACTGGTGACTGAATTCAACCTCCCCTTATTCCCTACCTAGAGGGGGAAGGGGAGCTGAAAGTTTCAAATTTCTAACCAAGACTTGGTCTTTCCAGTGACGAGTTCCCATCCCGAAGCTATCCAGGGAGTCACCAAGAGTCATAACTCAGGTGTGGTTGAAAGGGGCTCATAATGAATAACAAAAGAAGCTGGTAGCCTCAGGAAATGACAAGGTTTTGGGGAGCTCTGTGCCAAGAACCGGAACAAAGACTATAGGCATACATTTCTGACTTTGCCACACCCATCATAGCAAGAAGAGAAACCAAAGATACAAGAGAAAACATATGATTCAGTTGGTCAGTTAAGTCAGGTAAGAACCATTAGCCCAGCGTTGACTAGCTCTTCTAGGCTCCTTGACAGCAAGGCCTTGTCCATGTTATTCATTGTTTTGTCTCCAACACAACATGGCATTCAGTGCTCAATAAATTTGGTGTGGGTGTTTTCTGTGGTTGTTTGCTTATTTTTCATGCAGGGAATTAGGACAGGGTCATAACTGAAAAATGACCCCTGTTTTACTCGGATAAACATTTCTCAAGTCTGGAACTTGAAACATGCAAAGGTATGGTTCAAACGCACGGGCCTGTTTCCTCTGTGTCATGTGACTGGGTCAGTCCAAACAATTTCCCATGTCCCTTAAGGGTTTTTGTTTCCAATATCTCAGATGCCTGTTAGAACATAACACCAATGGTTCTGATCCTTTTTTCTACCTGGACGCCTGGGTGATATGTACATACACTCGTCAGCAACTTTGACTCAGCTTAGGGGAGGGGAGGACACCCTTGTGTCACATTTTCCCAGTGATTTTGTTACCCACATTTCTACCCCACTGAGAATCAGTAGTATAAACTAGGCAGCCACATCAGCCAGCTACTTATATCACAAAACACGTAAAATGAAGAGTTACCAAGGGACTATTACTTACCTGTTATATTTTTTGTTGAACAGCAAGAATTAATGCAGTCTTCCTGAGTTAATGTATGTATGGGTTCATTGCCTCTAATTCCTTTAGAAAGAGATGACTGGATGTCAATGACAACATCTTCTAGGCTTGTGGTGGGGCAGTTCTGACCGGTGGACAGCCTTAGGGTCAGGAAACAAATCATTACAAAAGTGTAAGTCAAGCTCCATTCTTCCCTACAGAACATTTTAAATTTCAGTTTAGCCTTAGTCTTCCAAGGTCAAGGATAATCCTCTGGTCTGAGTTTGCTTCAAGAAGATTGTACAGATCATGGAATTTCTCTCTAGAACAAAAATAGAAAATCATCACTGAGTTTTGTTTCTTTTAGTAAATGTCACGAAGATACATTTCATTTCCTTCAAGTCAGCGACTCATGATTTATGCAACAGAAGTAAATAAGCATTTTTTAATGTTTCACTTTTAATACATCAAGACAACCTTCATTAAAAACTTGGTAGAGAACTAATTAGCAGAAACACACATACTATCCCGTCAGTGCTTAAAAGCTGCCCAATGTCTACAAGGAAGAGATATAAACAGGAGGCCTGTCCCCAAAGTGCTAGAACACTTCGTCCTCTTGCTTCTCTGAACCAGGAGGGAGAGGACACAAAATCTCTAGACATCCATGAACCACTGATAATAGGCTTGAACAGAGTTTCTTCTCAGTATTAACAACGAGCATTAAAAAAATTTTTTTTTAATGTTTTTATTTTTGAGAGATAGAGACAGCATGAGCAGGGGAGGGACAGAGAGAGAGAGGGAGTCACAGACTGAATCAGGCTCCAGGCTCTGAGCTGGCAGTCAGCACAGAGCCCGACGCGGGGCTCGAACCCACGAACTGCGAGATCATGATCTGAGCCAAAGTCGGACGCTCAACTGACTGAGCCACGCAGGCGCCCCAACAACAAGTATTTTTAAATCACCTACTAGGTGATAGGCAATGTGCTATGAAATATACATATACTATCCCATTTAATCCTTACACTAGGACTGCAGAAAAAAAAAGTTACTATTTTTCACATTTTATAGATGAGGAAACTGAGGCTGCCTTTCTTGTGGCTGCCTCTCCTCAAGTATCAAATCAGAGACAGGTAATTCTAATAATCTAATTCTAAGACTTAGCCGGTCAACAAAAGGAATTCAGTCATTTTCGGAATACAAATTGTTCACTGAATCATAGTGTAGAGCAGAATTACTGCTTCATCAATTTCCTTCTTCTTCTGCCATGAACCCAAACCCTTTGGTAGTCTGGTGAAGCTTAGGGTCTCTTCTGAGAAATAGGTTTTAAATTATAAAATTATAAAATTATAAAATTATATATATATGAGGGGTGCCTAGTGGCTCAGTCAGTTGAGTGTCCAGCTCTTGATTTTGGCTCAGGTCACCATCCCAGGGTAGTGGGATTGAGCCCCGTGTCCAGTTCTGTGCTGAGTGTGCAGCCTGCATAAGATTCTCTCTCTTTCTCTCTCTGCCCCTCTCCTTCTTTGCCCCTTTCCCTGCTCGCATGCTCTCTCTCCCTCTAAAAAGCAAAACAAAACAAAAACAAAACTCCCCTATAAATTCTTTAAAGAAATAAATTAATAAAATAACACACATTTTATAGGTGGTTTTTTTTTTTGATAGGTTGCATTTCATTAAAATTAAAACATTTGCTCTGCTCAAGACACTGTTCAGAGAATATAACGATAAGCCACAGACTGGGAGAAATATTTGCAAACCACGTATCTGATAAAGGACTAGTAGCTAAAATATACAAAGAGCTCTTAGAACACAATCCAATTAAAAATGGGCAAAGCTGGGGCACGTGGGTGGCTCTGTTGGTTAAGTGCCTAACTCTCGGATTTGGTTCAGGTCATGGTCTCACAGTTCCTGGGATCAAGCCCCACCTGGATCTCAAAGGAGATGTATAGATGACAAGTACACATATGAGGAGGTGCTCAACATCATAATCATTAAGGAACTGCAAATTCAAACGACAAGATACCACTACACACCTATTAGAAATGACTAAAATCTAAAAAACTGACAAAAACAAATCCTAAAAAAAAATCTATGTTTAAATGTTTATAGTAACTTCATGTATCATTGCCCAAAACCGGAAACAACCAAGACATCTTTCAATAGGTGAATGGATGGGGCACCTGGGTGGCTCAGTCGGTTGGGTACCTGACATCAGATCAGGTCATGGTCTCACGGTCCATGGGTTCGAGCACCGCGTCAGGCACTGTGCTAACAGTGCTAGCTCAGAGCCTGGAGTCTGCTTCTGATTCTGTATCTCCCTCCTTCTCTCCTGCTCTGTCTCTTTCTCAAGAATGCATAAACATTTAGAAAAAATTTTAATAGGTGAATGGATAAACCAAATGTGGTACATCGTTATAATGGAATATTATTCAGTAGTAAAAAGAAATGAACTATCAAGCCACGGAAGGATATAGAGGAACCATAATTGCATATTGCTAAGTGAAAGAGGCCGGTCGGAAAGATAAGACTTCTTGTCAACTCTATGACATTCTGGAAAAGGCAAAACTACATCAACGGTAAAAATATCAGTGGTTGCCAGGAGGAGGAAGAGAACAACGAATCGGTGGAACGCGGGGTTTCTAGAGTAGTGAAATTGTTCCAAATGGTACTGTAATGGTAGATACACATCTTCACATTTGTCAAGACCGTACAACATAGTGATCCCTAATATTGGGGAGCCTGGCTGGCTCAGTCTGTGGAGCATGGAACTCTTGATCCCTAGGTCGTGAGTTCAAGCACCACATTGGGTGTAGACTACATAATAACAAAATCTTAAAAAAAAAATAGTGATCCCTAATATAAACAAATAGACTTCAAAACAACAAAATAGTAAAAAAAAAAAAAATTGTTAAGAAGAGCATACATTACCCATATACAGTAACCATAGTAACCGCACAAGTCCAATAGCTTCCTAGCTGTTGTGTCCAACTTTCATAACAGTCAAATAATAAGTAACATTTATGTTTCTCTCCTGCCAGTCTCTATGCTAAGCACTTTACATGTATCCTGTCATTTAATCCTTACGGGAATCCTAATGAGATAGATTCACCATCCTTATGAGATAGATCCCATTATTAACCCCATTTTCACTCAAAATAGAAACAATTGTGGGATATCCGTGCTTCCTTATTAACCTCTCGAGTAACAAGCGGTACATCTAATAACTACCATACTTTTGAAGTGCTGTTGAATGCACATGATACTTGAGATCTGTGTAATGAGTAATATGAAACGAAAACACCTGTGATTTCTCCTGTGGCAAATTGCAGCTGGTCTAACTCTACCAAGGCTTTTGATCACATGCCTCTTTGAGGCAATGTTACATCTCAGTTAGCGGCTACTAAAATAATACATTTTTCCGCTGCAGTTCACAGACTTTCAGCGAACGAACTATGGCTTCTCCAGGTTAAGAATCCTGGCACAAGTGACTTTTTTTATGCTGCCACGTTTTGCAAATCTCTTTTCTAGCCCTAAAGAAAACCAGACAGTAGCAAAAGAGGGTAACCAGGCCAATGTCTTACTTTGCATGGATTACGACAGAATCTCTCCTCAAGCGTTTGCAAAGAAACCAGAACTATGAGAGAGGATGGGATAGGGACTGTGAAGTACTGAAGAGTCCATCTCCCTAAAGATACGGAACCACTATTCTTCTTCTAATCATTATTACTTAGGCCTTAAGGGCCCACAGTCCAGTTGATTTGTGTTGAAAGGGTGAAAAAGACACAGGTGCGAGGAAGTTCAGGCGGCACTGAACTTGACAGGCCTTACTACAGTCACTAAAAAGCCCTCGGACAAAACCGCGTCGGAGACTGGAAATCGGTTTCTTTCCCTCCTTTTGAGGACACGCAGGTGGCTTCCTGAGCATTCTTCGGTCTCTCCTGATGACGTGGAGCCAGGGCCGCTTCGCACAGGTGCTGCTGCGCGAGCCTGGAGATCCCTCCTGGGGCCCGCAAGCCCCCGCGCAGCCCCTGCTCGCCCCACTCCGGCCCCGGCGCCCCCCGGGGAGACGGAGGGGCCTCGCCCAGGGTCGGCGGGGGGGGGCGGGGGGGGCGGGCGGTGAGGCCTTTACCTGGTGGCGCCAGACCTGGGGACCCCCGTGTCCCACCCGCTCGAGGGCAGCCCCGGGCGCCCCCGAGGGAGAGCTGCAGGTCCGCGCGAGGGTCCCGGCGACGGCGGCAGGGATGCTCCGCAGCGCCCGGCCGGCCCGCGGGGTGTGTGCCTCCCCAGTTCCTGCTTCCGTTGCGGCGGCAGAAAGTTGGCCGGGGGCGGGGGAGGGGAGGGCACATTCCTGCCCTGCAACCCGGAGCTGCTTCCCGGCCACTGGGAGCGCGGTCCTCGGGTGCCCCTCCCCGCGGCGGCTGCAGGCGCCGGGCCCCCTGCGGCCCCCCCCTACCCGGCCCCCCTGCGGCCCCCCCCACCCGGCCCCCTGCGGGCCCCCCTACCCGGCCCCCCTGCGGCCCTGCGAGGGGCGCGGGCGGGACCGCGGGGGGGGGGGGGGTCCCGCAGAGCCGCACCGGCTCCCGCGCCTTCCCGAGGCCGCAGGACGCGCGACCGCCCCGCGGAAAGTCAGATGGTGCGAATCGTGTGGCCTGACGTCTGCCTCTCCCTCTGGGGGCTGCTCTCGCTCCCCTCTCCCCAGAGGCAACCTCTCAGTGCGGTGTCTCCCCCCAGGAGTTCTCGGTGCTTTCTGTCTGGGGCCTGCCTGTGAGAATCTTCTGCCGGTAATTCCAGGCACGGAAGGTCCTCTGTTACAGTTGGCAGTTCTGGAGTTAACATCACGCGCAAGCCAAGCCTCAACGAAGGCATTTGGATTCTGCCCGAATTTACTGTTTATGTTTATAGGTATACATAATAATGAATATAATGGTGACTGCTGTAGTTTTTTTTTTATGTTTATTTATTTTTGAGAGAGAGACAGTATGAGCAGAAGTGGAGCAGAGAGAGAGGGAGACACAGAATCAGAAGCAGGCTCGAGGCTTCAAGCTGTCAGCACAGAGCCCAACGCGGGGCTCGAACCCACAAACCTATAGATCATGAGCTGAGCGGAAATCGGATGCTCAACCAACTGAGCCACCCAGGCGCCCCCCTGCTATAATTACTAAAATGTATCCCCTCACATTTAGCGAAGTACCTGGTACTTAATAGATACTCAATACATATTTAACTAAAATATATTTGTTCAATGAATAAGTGGGAAAGAATAGGGCATAGGTTGTAGAAGTGTTTCTGAATCAGTGCTTGGTCACCCACACCTCTGTGTACTGCAAACAGATGCAACTTTACCAAACCTCTGATACTTAACTCTCCAAAGGTTTAGAGCTTAGACAACATCTCCAACTGGTGTTTGTGAAGAACTTTCAAACCTAAAGCTCTAAGCCATTGTAATTTATTATGCTGGGTGTGATACAGCCAACAGCGATGACCTGGTTTTAACAGAGAGCTACAGGAGGCGTAGGTTGACTGAGAATCCCTGGGGACAGAGGTTGCGTGAAACTAATTCTACCAGTTGTACCAGATGACCTTGTCTAGAATTACAATAATGTTGCAAATACTTGGCTTTAAAGAGTTATCAAAGGAGGGGTGCTTGGGTGGCTCAGTTGGTTAAGCGCCTGACCTCAGGCCATGATCTCATGGTTTGTGGGTTCAAGCCCCCCATCGGGCTCTGTGCTGACAGCTAGCTCAGAGCCTGGAGCCTGTCTTGGGATTCTGTATCTCCCTCTCTCTCTGACCTGCCCCTGCTCTAGCTGTCTCTCCCTCTCTCTCAAAAATAAATAAAACATTTTTAAAAAATAAAGGGTTATCAAAGGAAACTCCAGAGTGATTTCCCATTGGAGTCATCTTCCTGTTGCAGCAAAAGACTGATGTAAACAATACATTTTATTTCAGCAGATGATATACTTGAGGGTCTTGCTAGGTATAGGTCACATTCTTTGAATCTCCTTTTATAGCACAGTCCCCGCTAGGCACTAATGAGACCTGTCCTTCACTTAGAAGCTTGAGATGTAGGGTTTTAAACAATAACCGAGCTATCGTTGAAGCGACATATTATTTTTTCAGTTATGACAGCGAACGGAGGACATTGATGAAAATAATGATTAAAGAAAACTCTTTCTATTGATATGAACTACATGTTTAAATTAGAAATGATCTCTTTTCATCTCATTGCCTGAAAAGATTCTTGATCCTCTTCTCCTGATACTTAGAAGTCCCATTTATGTGGAGGCAGATATTTTTAAAAAGTATTTTATTCAGAAAACATGGATTAAACACTTGCAGGAGAAATTAAAGACCAATAAGACATTGGATGTACCTTCAAGATGCTTATAGTGGAGAAGACAATCAAATTAATTATTGTGTAAAGAATAAATGTAATGGGGCACCTGGGTGGCTTAGTCGGTTGAGCGTCGGACTTTCGCTTAGGTCTTGATCTCACGGTTCGTGGGTTTGAGCCCCGCGTCGGGCTCTGTGCTGACTGCCAGCTCAGAGCCTGGAGCCTGTTTCAGTCTGTGACTCCCTCTCTCTCTGACCCTCCCCTGCTCACGCTGTCTCTCTCTCTCTCTCCTAGAAATATATAAAACATTAAAAAAGAAAAAGAATAAATGTGGGGCGCCTGGGTGGCTTAGTCGGTTAAGCGTCCGACTTTCGCTTAGGTCATGATCTCGCGGTTCGTGGGTTCGAGCCCCGCGTCGGGCTCTGTGCTGACTGCCAGCTCAGAGCCTGGAGCCTGTTTCAGTCTGTGACTCCCTCTCTCTCTGACCCTCCTCTGCTCACGCTGTCTGTCTCTCTCTCTCCTAGAAATAAAATAAAACATTAAAAAAAAAAAAAAATTTAAAAAAAAAAAAAAAGAAAGAAAAAGAATAAATGTAATGATAGGAGATGCTAACTAAGGAACATATAATCTGGACTTCTGGGAGGAAATTAAAAATTCCATCTTTTTTAAAAAAGTTTAGAGAGAGAGAGAACGTGGGCAGGGGAGAGGCAGAGAGAGAAGGAGAGAATCCCAAGTGGGCTCCACACTCTTAGTGCAGAGCCCAACATGGTGCTCCACCTCACAAACCATGAAATCCCAGCCTGAGCTGAAATCAGTCGGATGCTTAACTGGCTGAACCACCCAGGCGCCCCTCAATCTTTTTTTTTTTTCCAAAGACTTTATATTTTTAGAGCAGGTTTAGGTTCATAGTAAAATTGAGAGGAAGGTTCCCATATACCTCTTGCCCCCACACATGCATAGCCTTCCCCATTATCAACATCCTCCATCAGAGAGGTACATTTCTTACCTGTTGGATCCACACTGACACATCACAAATTACACAAAGTCCACTGTCTACCTATGTTCACTCGTACTGTATTACACTCTATGGATTTGGACAAATGTAGAGTATCATACAAAGTATTTTCCTTTCATTCAGAGTATTTTCCTTGCCCTAACGGCCCTTTGTGCTCAGCCCATTCATCCCTCACACTCTTCACAACCCCTGACAATCACGGGTCTTTTTATTGCCATAGTTTTGCCTTTAACCAATGTCATATAGTCAGAATCATATAGTATGTAGCCTGACAGAATCGGACCTTTAACTTAGTAATAGACATTTAAGTTTCCTCCATGTCCTCTCATGGCTTAATAGCTCATTTCTTTTTTTCTTAATGTTTATTTTAATGTCTAACGTTTTTATTTTTTAATGTTTATCAATGTTTAATATTTATTTTTAATGGTTTATTTAATGTTTATTTAATGTTTAATGTTTGTTTATTTTTGAAAGAGGGAGAAACAGAGCATGAGTAGGAGAGAGGCAGAGAGGGAGGGAGACACAGAATCTGAAATAGGCTCCAGGCTCTGAGCTGTCAGCACAGAGCCGGAGGCAAGGCTCCAACCCATGAGCTGTGAGATGATGACCTGAGCCCTAGCTGGACACTTAACCGACTGAGCCACCCAGGGGCCCCAACAGCTCCTTTCTTTTTAGCATTGAATAATAAACATTCTATTGTTTAGATGTACTAATTTGTTTATCCTTTCACATACTGAAAGGCATCTTGGTTGCTTCCAAGTTTTGGCAATCATGACTAAAACTGCTATAAGCATCCACGTGTAGGTTTTGGGTGGACATAAGTTAACCTTGAAGGGTGAAGTTAAGTTAGCTAGAGGGAGAGAAAAAGGCTGAATATTCCAGGCAGAGACAATGGCATGAGTATTCAGAGAATTTTATCTTGACTGGTACAAAGTTTCCCTGTGTATAGGCAGGAATAGAGAAAAAAGGCTGGGGTCAGAGCAAGAAGGTGTTCATGTGCCAAATTGTAAAGTTTATCCTCAAGCCGTAGGGAGTTACGGAAGGTTTTTATAGGGCATTTGTAGGTCCAGAGAACTTATTAATATTCTAAAAATTGTGTCTGCCAGCCACATGTAGAATGGATTGAAGGAGGTAAAGCCAGAGGCCTACTGTTTTCCAGTATATTGAAGAAGGGAGGAGGCCCTGAACAGGGCGTGGGGATAGAAGATAAATTAAGGAGGGAGGCTCTCCAGACTTGGGACTGGTTGGATGTGATGGTAGTGGTAAACAGATTTATGGCCTAGGAAACTGGATGGAGTGCCAGGCAATATAAAGATATAGGAGGAGCAGTCGGGAATGGATAAAACCATAATGAGTTTCAGAGAATTTGAATCCTGGTTTTATTACTTATTAGCTTAATGGTCAAGAATAACCTTCTTAAAAAAAAATAAACTCTTTAACTCTATGTAAAATCAAGAAAGTGTTGTCTACTTTGCAGGCCGGTCACGCTGGACCAATATTAGGAAAGTACTTTATAAACCTAAAAAGACGGTTCAATTGTTATTTATTGCGTGTGTAAGTCACATAGTTGCTGTCCATGTGGAATTGATTTTAAAGGTGCTAAAAGGCATCACTCCCAAATGTCTTCTACCTCTAAAGCCCCTCCAGCAGAATCCTTGAATTAGAAATGCCCAATTCATTTTCTTGCCAGCAGACTGTAAGCTTCCTAAGGATGGGGACTGGGTTCTTTTGGATCATTTATTCCTAGCCTCTAGCAAGTGCCTGACTCATAATAGGCTACCAATAAAGGCCAAGTAAAGGAATAAAGACATTTTATCTTTCTTTTTTTAGTTTATTTATTTTGAGAGAGAGGGCAGGGACTGGCACAGCGGAGGGCAGAGAGGGAGGGAGAGGGAGCATCCCAATCAGGCACCACGCTGACAGCAGGGCTTAGATCCGCAGACAGTGAGATCGTGACCTGAGTCGAAATCAAGAGTCAGACACTCAACCAACTGAGCCACTCAGGTGTCCCAAGAAATTTTATCTTTCTATATCTTTTCTCTGAGAACACCTTTACTGAGATAGAATTCACATACCATACAATTCACCTAATTAACCTGTATGATTTAGTGGTTTTTAACATATTCACAGGGTTGTACAACCATTACAATACATCTTGAACATTTTCATCACTTCCAGAAAGAAACCCATACATCCATTAACCGTCACTTCCCTTTTTCCTTTTCACACCCCGCCTGCTCAGCCCTAGGCCACCACTACTCTATTTTCGTGTCTGTAGTGCCTCTTCTGGGTATTTCATATAAATGGAATCTACAATATGTGATCTTTTGTGATGGGCCCTTTTCCAATAGAATGTTTTTAAGGTTTATCCCTATTGTAGCACGTTTTAGTACTTCATTCGTTAGTGAAGGGCAAATACTATTCTATTATATGGATCTACCACATTGTATTTACCCGTTCTGAAAAAAATGGTAATGTAGGAAATCTCAGCCTCTGTCCCCCCAAAAGATAAATCGTTAGACAGTTACCTACAATGAAAGCAGCTCTGGGAGACCTCTGGAGTTTACTCAAGAAACATCAACAACACAGTACACCAAAAAACTTGAGAATAATCACACATGCGGAGAAGGAAGATAGCTTCATTTTAATTGCATCATCCTATCCTCTAAGCCGGCACTGCTCAGCACCAAGAGGAAACCTCCCAGCTAGAAAGAGTTCTCCTTGGGGCACCTGGGTGGCTTGGTTGGTTGAGGGTTCAACTTCGGCTCAGGTCACGATCTCACAGTTTGTGAGTTTGAGCCCTAGTTCGGGCTCTTGCTGACAGCTCAGAGCCTGGAGCCTGCTTTAGATTCCGTGTCTCCCTCTCTCTCTGCCCCTCCCTGCTCGCACTGTCTCTCTCTCTCAATAATAAACATTAAGGGGCGCCTGGGTGGCTCAGTTGGTTAAGCCTCCGACTTCAGCTTAAGTCATGATCTCACAGTTCATGAGTTCAAGCTGAGCTGGCTTTGAACGAGCTTTGTGCTGACTTTGGGCGAGCTCAGAGCCTGGAGCCTGCTTTGGCTTCTGTGTCTCCCTCTCTCTCTCTGCCCCTCCCCCACTCTTGCTCTCTTCTCTGTCTCTCAAAAATAAATAAAAGTTAAGAAAAATAAAAAACAAACATTAAAAAATTAGAAAGAGTTCTCCTTGCCAGGAAAGGAAGAGTGGAGTGCATAACCAGCTTCCCCAGACTTTCAGGAGAGTGCACAAAGGTCCCACCTCAATCTCACCCCTCCCAGTCTGGCACAGGTGAGACAAATAGACATATAGAAGCTGCTAGGCACAAGGTCTTCCTTGGTGCCACGCAACTGGAGCAATCATGGTTCATAGTGACCTGCTTTGGACCCAAACCAAGCAGCTTCTGCCGCTGAAGACGCCAATGGCTAGTGCAAAGGGCCACGGACCCCCTTGCAGATCCTGCCAGCTTCTGCCTCACAGGCATTCGTATTCACTAGCATCTTCCACCTGATTCCATCCCTGCTCCCTCCTACCTTCAGCCCAGCCCAGGAACCACAGTGGAAGCCAGCCTAGGCAGCTGTGCAAGTGCAAGACGCCCGCCTAGACCCCCGTGATCTCCATCGTGTGTGTGCACTCAGGGCTAGTCCCTCTAGCTGCATGCTTGCACACCACCTGCCTGATAGCCGTAGGCAGACTCCACCGCTGTGCGCATGCCTGAAGGGAGGGAGCTCAGCCACAGGCGAGCACACTGATAGCCAGGGCCTTTGCAGCTGTTTGTGGGGCTGGACCTCTTCTGTCATGGACTGTCTTCTGTCATGGCCTGTGTCGCTGTGCTTACCTGCAGCTAGACCCTTCAGCTGTGCTCCTGGACACCTCTAGACCTACCCCCGGCCACTGGTCTCCACTGCTATGCACCTGACAAGATCTAGCAGCCATGTCAGTGGCTGCCCCCAGCCAGGGTCCCTGCAGCTGCCATTGAGCATGTAGTTGACACTGGCCCTTACTGCCTGCCCTGGCTTGGACTGCTCCATGCATGTCTGTAGCTGGCCCCTCACAGCCAAGTGCATATATACGACACACTACCACGTGCCCCTTCTCCTGACAAAGTTCCTAGCTGCTGGACGTAGAGGTGCTGCTGAGCACCCCAACTGCCCTTGCAGACACTGCAAACTGCTGCAGTGTTCACCAGATGGTTGTTAATGCTTTGGACCCCAGTGGTCTAAGACAAAGAGACATCATGCCTTCTCCTTCCCAGAACCAGAGCTGCCACACACCTCCACACTTGGTATTGTGCACCACTAGACCTAGGGTCACAGAAAGTTCTAACATGCCCTCACCCACAGGTGAGAGTCTTCTTTTATCAAAGTCAGTCCATAAAGTTTGGAGGTGACTGTTTCTTTAAATGTGCAGATGCCTACGTAAGAATACGGGAATCATGAAGAATCAGGGATACATGACTTTAGCAAAGGAACACAATCCATTTCCAGTAACTAGTCTCCAGAGGAAATGGAGAGCCAGGCATTGTTCAAGAAAGCAAAATAATTGTTCTAAAGATGTTCAGAGAGCAAGAGTACATGAATGAACGATTTAATGATATCAGGGAAACAATACAGGAACATAATGAGAAGTTCAGCAAAGATATAAAAAACATTAAAAAGAACCAAACAAATTCTGGAGCTGAAAAATATAATGATTGAATTGAAGAATTTAGTACAGAGCTGCAAGCTTGGACTTGATCAAACAGAGGAACGAATCAATGAACTAGAAGACAGATCAATTGAAATCACCCAATCAGAGGAGAAAAAAGAAAAAAAGAATGAAAAGGAATGAAGAAAGTCCCTATGGGACTTTGGGGCACCATTAAGAGAAACAATGTATATATCATGGGAATTCTAGGAAGAGAAAAGGGGAGGAAAGGGGGTAGAAAGTTTCTTTAAAGAAATGATGGTTGAGAATTTTCCAAACCTGGGGAGAAATTTGGATATCCAAGATTATGAAGCTAATAGGTCAACCCAAAATTTCAATCCAAAACAATCTCCTCCAGGGGCGCCTGGGTGGCTTAGTCGGTTGAGCGTCCGACTTTCGCTTGGGTCATGATCTCGCGGTTCGTGGGTTCGAGCCCCGCGTCGGGCTCTGTGCTGACTGCCAGCTCAGAGCCTGGAGCCTGTTTCAGTCTGTGACTCCCTCTCTCTCTGACCCTCCCCTGCTCACGTGGTCTCTCTCTCTCTCTCCTAGAAATAAATAAAACATTTAAAAAAAAAAACAAAAAAAAAACAAAACAATCTCCTCCAACACATGCTATAATTAAAACTAATATCAAAAACAAAGATAATTTTTTTAAGTTTATTGTTGAAAGAGAGTGAGTGTGCACGGGTGTGTGCAAGCAGGGGAGGGGAAGGGGCAGAGAGAGAATCCCAAGCAGGCTCCCCACTGCCGGCATGGAGCCTGGTGTGGGGCTTGAACCCATGAAACCATGAGATCATGACCTGAGCTGAACCAGGAGTTGGATGCTCAACCTACTAAGCCACCCATATAGGAGTTCTATAAGGTGAGATTTTTTCGGCAGCAACCTCGCAGGCCAGGAGAGAATAGGATGATATATTTGATCATTCGTCAGTTGAGAATTTTAGAATGTTCACTTTAGAATGAAGTGTTCACCCAATGGGAAGCATAAAAAAATCTACCACATCAGGGTGGATTAAGGCATGGAACACAAGATAAATATAGTCTCATGTGGGAAAGGGGAAACAAGAACCAGAATGAGTTGTACTCTCTCTTTTGCCCACCCCCAAAGAGGGCAAACCTGGGAGAGGAGTTAGGGGCTCTCCAGGAAGGAATGGTCCATCAGCTTGATGGCTTATGCAAATCTCAAGACCATAGTCAAATACCACCTCCTAGGAGCCTCCTTGATCTCTTGGGCAGTTTTTAGTTCTTTCTTCATATTCCCACCAAATACTGAATTTACATTCATTTGCAATTTTCTCAGAGTATTGCAATGGTGACTAGAGGAAAAAGTATGGGTTTGAAATCAGACAGTCCTAAATCCTGGTTCTACCATTTACTACCTGAGGAAGGTTACCTGTTTGTGGGCTGTAGGGCTGCTTTGAAAGTTCAATGAGGTGACACAGGGCAAATGTCTAGGATACTGTAGAATAGAAGGGGCTTAATCGTACAATTCATTTGGCATTCCTTCTGAGATTATATTTATAAATAAAAAATGTTAGAGCATTTGCTTGAAATTTCCTGAAAGAAATGATATAAAATGAGTTGTAAAATTCTGAGAACCACAAAGCCACCCAACTCCTTGGTGGCATTGCCTTGCCAGGTCTCTGTCGTTGGTCTGCCCAAACTTACAGCTCCCATTTTGCATCCTTTGTACTCCTCCCTCACCTTTGCTGGTTTTGGAACGGCCTGTGGATAATTGCCAAGGTTCGCAGAAAATGCCTAGTTATAGGGGCATCCATGTCCCTTTGAGGATACACACACCCTAACATGTGAATCAGTATTTTCCTTTTTTTTAATTGTTAAAAAATGTTTTTATTTTTGAGACAGAGAGACAGAGCACAAGTCGGGGAGGGGCAAAGAGAGGTGGAGACAGATAATCTAAGCAGGCTCCAGGCTCTGAGCTGTCAGCACGGAAACTGACGTGGGGCTCAGAACTCCCGAGCTGTGAGTTTATGACCTGAGCTGACGTGGGATGCTTAATGGACTGAGCCACCCAGGTGCTCTGAATCAGTATTTTCAATTTCTTCATTTATCTCTCATTTCCAGCTCCTTCCTTCACCATCTATATTTTTTATGGTTGTCCACTGCCAAATGCCTACGTTCTGAAACTGAAATAGGAGCTCTGCGTCCAGACAGTTGTGAATTCTAACCCTAAATCTATCTGGCACCTTTCTTTCTCCACCTGTAAACAAGATTTAAAATTTTGCAATATATACAAATACTGAATCATTACGCTGTACACCTGAAGCTAATAGAATTTGTCAATTTTATCTTAACAAAACAATCCCCACGCCCCATTTTACAAAGTTCTAACAATATAGTGCCAACAGATGGGTGATACTTAAAGGCGACGCATCCTTACAGTAGGGAAGGCCTTACTCTTTAGGGGCGGTGGTTCGGGCTTTGAGGTGGCGGGGCCCTTTAAGGGTGGTTACACTCTCCCCGCCCTTCCTGGGGCGGGGGCGCGGTGGTGTGTGTGTCGGCGGGGGGGGGGGGGGCCGGGGGTGGCCTCCAACCCGGAACTGACGGCCGCGCGCACCCGGCGCGGCCAATCCGCGTCCCGGAAGGAGCGAGCTTGCGGCGCCGGAGCGAGTGAGTGAAAGCGGCGCCGCCCGCCGGCCGCGGGCGCGGCTGAAGCCGGGCGCCCTCCACCTCCTGCCCTTAGGGTCCCCCAAAGAGCGCGGGCAAACACGGCGTGCAGCCGCGCTGCGCCGCTGGGCTCGTCGGTCCCCCAATAGGGCGTCCCATCCCCCTCCGCCGGCGCACCTGAGTGGGCTGGGCGCGTCGTCCCCACAGTCGGCCCTGCTGCGGCGCCCACGTTTGGTGTAGCATCCCCGTGTCGGTCCCCGGCCCCTGCCCGGTCGTCCCGCCGCCGCAGCGGTGACCGCCTGGCCCGCCGTGCCTCCGCTGCCCGCGCTGCCGTCGCCATGGGCAGTGAGCAGAGCTCCGAGGTCGAGAGCCGACCCAGCGATCTGAACTCCTCAGGTCGGTGTCCTAACTCCCAGCCTCCTCCCGCCGGCCTCGTCCGCGGGCGGAGGCGGCTGCCTCCCAACCCAGGGGGGGCTAGGGCCGTGGACACGAACGCACGGAGAGCCCTCACCGCACTTTTTTCTTGAGAAAGAGAAAAAAGTCACCGTCTGTCCTAGTCGTCGTTCCCCTGACGGGGGTGCCTGGGACTGCAAGCTCAGTCAGCGTGTGCGCCCACGCCCCTTGCTTGTTGTCAAAACAGCCGTTTCTCCCAGCTTTGCCTCCTCTTGAAAAGACCGAATTAACTTTTGGCCTGAGTAGTCGTGACTGACACAGATTTGGCTCACACAGCAGATGGACCGGAGACGGGATCTCTAAGAACGTGTGCCGTTTCAGAAAGGATGTTTTTAACCCTTGGGTGCAAACATCTCCAGAAACTGCATTTTCTCTTAAGAAGGTGTCGCGACTCGCTTTCTATTATGATAGGAGTTGGCCAGCACCGCACGCTCCGGTGTTTTTCTCTATTTTCACCCTGTTCGTATTTTTAAGATTTCTCCCGGCATTTGAGTTAGGAATGGGAAGATTATTGTGCTAGGAATATAGTAAGCAGTCGATAAATAAAACAGTTGATACTTAATTGAGGATTCAGTGCTCCGTTGTTGTCTGGCGACCAACTCGAGCACAACTGGCCCTGCTTGAGATTCTAATCCAAATTGGATTAAATCTGGGGTCTGAATATAACAGTTTCAGGTGTACAGTCTAATGATTAGATACTTGTATGTATTATAACACTTTAAACCCTGTTTTACGCTTGCACAAAGAAAGGTGCTAGAGACATTGAGTCTACGGCTGTCTTTAATTCCTGGTAGGATCTGTAATTCAGAAACGTAGAAGCTGACAGAGGATTAGTCCACACTAAAGTGTGTCCTTTAAGACTGGTTCCTCATTTGGGAGGCTAGATTGGGACACATTTTAGTGGTGAGCAGCCTCCACTAGCTTTGCTACATTCTTTTTTTTTTTTTTTAATGTTTTATTTATTTCTAGGAGAGAGAGAGAGACAGCGTGAGCAGGGGAGGGTCAGAGAGAGAGGGAGTCACAGACTGAAACAGGCTCCAGGCTCTGAGCTGGCAGTCTGCACAGAGCCCGACGCGGGGCTCGAACCCACGAACCGCGCGATCATGACCTAAGTGAAAGTTGGACGCTTAACCGACTAAGCCACCCAGGCGCCCCGCTACATTCTTGTTTCCTTGGAAGACTTGTTATATCTGATCTGGTACAGCAAACACAGTAATAGTTCTTACTGTTTATTTTCTTGCCCCATGTCCTGCTAGAAGCCTATTTGAGGGGAAGAAGCATGGCATCTTAAAAATTCTGCTTGCTCACCTACTAACCAACAGCATGAGCTCTAACTGGTACTGTAGCAAACTCCCCAAGAGCAGAGGTTAGAATTTGTCCGATTCCCCTGTGCTAAGTGGTTTGCATACTTATATATCTAATCCTCACCCAGCCCCATTTTACAGGCAAGGTGATAGAGGTTAGTTAGAATCTAGTGAAATCTGTTTTCCCGGTGGGGTCTGGGGAAGAAGAAATCAGTTACTTTGTAGTAAGAAAGATTTTTGGCTTGGGATTTGTGACATGTAAGTAAATTAGCAAAAGAGGTTAAGAGATACTTCCTGACAAGCAAGAAAAGTAGCAGAGATTCTAAAAGAGGGGCTGCCAAGCCACGGAGGTTCTAGCCTCCAGGAACCAGGGCACTTCTGCGGCACCCCTGCATCAACCTTTGAGACGTAACTGTGATGAGCCTACAAATAGTACCATCTAGAGGGTAAACTGCTTTAAAGGTTTATTCTTGCCCCAACCTGGAGGATATCGAGGAGAGGAAGGTATCTTGGTCTAGAAAGTTGTTGGTAGTTTGAATCAGTTCCTCCCAATGCTTTGCTTTCTTGCAACAGACCTGAAATTGACCTACCTCTCTAGGGGTCCTACAAATTTCTGACTTTGGCTTCAGCCTAGAATGGTCCTCCTGTTTATTCTTCTTAGACTAATGCTGGTAATTGTAAGGGTCAGGGGGTCGATGCCTCAGGAGTAGACCCATCTCATATAGGGCTGAGAACTACGGATTTTTCCCTCACGAATAGGATCTATTAAATACACCTGGCTTGCTGTGCCAAGGTGGCCAGATAGTCCGGCAAACCTCAGTTTCACAGGGATGGGCCATGTATACCAACACCCCATAGACCTCCAATTCCTTTCCTAATTCTTTTTCTAGCACTATTGACTTTGGGCAGGTCACAGCCAAATTTTGTACACTCATTTCCTCACTGGTAAAATAGGGGTAATGTCAGGAGGATCAAAGTAAAAATTAAAAACATAATCTACCTTCTACTTTTATGGGCCGAATAATACGATATTTTTAATTACAAAAGCAATTTCATACATGTGAAAGGTTCCTGTGATGTTTTTTAGTAGAAAATACAGATTCCCCAATGATTCAGCTCCCCTTTTCCAGCCTCACTGCAGGCCGACTACAGTTAGCGTTTTTTTTGTATGTAAAAATATACTTTTCAATGACTGTATTTTAGTGAGACGGGGAGGCTAACTAACATGCAGCTGGTGAGCAGTGTAACTTTGTTTTCAGTGACTCCTTCTCCAGCTAAGCACAGAGCCAAGATGGACGATATCGTGGTTGTAGCTCCAGGCTCCCAGCCTTCCCGGAATGTCAGCAACGATCCCGATGTCATCAAATTGCAAGAGATTCCGACCTTCCAGCCGCTTTTAAAAGGTAAGCACTTGGGTTTTGTCTTATCTGGACTTGCTGGAAAGGTTTGCATAGTCACACTGCTCTCCCCAGAGAGCCATGTGCCTTCCTCATCTACTTTAGGTCTTTGCTTACACAGCAACTTCTTGGCGAAGCCTTCCTTGACTGCCCTACTTAGAATTGCAGCCCTTTTTGGCCCTTTTCTCTGTAGTTTTTAATCAGCATTGATCTAATGCATCGTTTACTTACTTATTTACTGTCTGTTTCCCTGTGAGAATGTGAGTTCTATGGTGGGAGGAACTTCTGTGTTTTGTGTGCTTTTGGATTGTAGAGCCTGATAGAAAGTAGGGACTGAGTCTGTGAATGAATGAATGTTGCTGGAGTTGGCCTTTACCTGTTATATTTCTACAAAAAGATTTTCATTCCTTTTTTAAAAAAATATTATTCATTTAAGTAACCTCTACACCTCACATGTGGCTCAACCCCACAACCCTGAGATCAAGAGTTGCATGCTCTTCTGAACTGAGCCAGCCAGGTGCCCCAAAGATTTTCGTTCTTATTTGTGGCCTGGACTGTGGGTTGACTAGTTCGGATCCATAGAGAAAATCTCCACAATCGTTGGTACACTTAAAATGAATCCTGGCAACTATTCCATATGAGAGGAGAGGGTATGTATGAGAGAATTAGCATATATTGATTAGTGTATACTGAGGTAGAGTTACCTTTTATTTATTTATTTTTGAAAGAGAGAGAGAGAGAGCATGAGCAGAGAGAGGAGGAGACACAGAATCTGAGGCAGACTCCAGGCTCTGAGCTGTCAGCCCAGAGCCGGTAGTGGGGCTTGAACCCACAAACGGTGAGATCATGACCTGAGCTGAAGTCACGTGCTTAACTGACTGAGCCACCCAGGTGCCTCTAGAGTTATCTTTTAGTATGAATTTTATTCATTTGATAATCTCATTATATATTTTTATGTTAATAAATTTCTTTTCATACCTATTAAGTAGTGGCAACGATTTTCTATTAACGGGGTTTCTACTATAAGAATCCCTCTTTCTGTCTCTCTCTTTCTCCAAAAGAATAGGAAATAGAAATGAGCATAAGATCCTGGTGTACTTAACCTGGTACAATATAATCTAAGGCGTCTTACATTTATATAGCTATTTCTTTTAGAAGGTACCCCCCCCACGTACACGCATACCTGCCATCCATTTAATTCTTTAGTCGTTAAATATGTTTGAATTATTTGTGTCAGATCAGTCAGCTGGCAGATAGGTTGAACTTGAACCAAACTTTCGTCACTGATTTCAGAGACTAGTTACACTGTTCTCCACTCTACTTAAGAAATAAATAAAAACAAATAGTGGTTTATCGGTGAGCCATACATCATCTCATCCTTTCCAGTGAGTCATCTGCTTTACAGGTGAGGGAATACAAGCTTTCAGTCTTTTCCTACAGGCCTCAGTGTTGGACTGTGGGAAACTCTTTGGTTCTTACACAGAACAACACATTACACCCTGTTACGCATCTTAAGAGTTTCCATTATTTTGGGGGATAACATGATTCTTCAACATTAATACATTAATACAATTTCCATCTCCACGTGTCCTCATTCAGTCAGATTAAAAGACAAATCAGATTTAATTTAGCTGTAGAAAGAGAGGTGGACACTTGTATTCTATACTCCAGCCCTTCCAGATACTCATGTAGTACTGTCCGTGGTCACAGTTTATGCCTCTGCTTCCTGTGAACTATGTCCAAAGTCTTCCAAGGTCTTCTAGTCCTGGCTAAGGCCTTATGGAACCAGTATTTGTCTCCACTTTAGGGAAATACTAAAAACAAGCAAAAACAAAACTCAAAAAAACTCCCAGAATTTTGAGATATATTTAATAATTTTCTGGGACAGTGTTTCTTTCTAAGCATTTGAAGTAATTCTTATTTTATGATAATAAATTGAAGGGGAAGCATCTAGGAGAAGGCTTGGTGTTAAGGGAAACTAACCTCAAATGTAAACTTTTTTAAAAAAGTTTTTATTTATTTTGAGGGGGGCGGAGAGAGAGAGAGAGAGAGAGCGAGCAGGGGAGGGGCAGAGAGAGGGAGACAGAGAATCCCAAGCAGTCTTCATGCTGCCAGCACAAAGCACAACTTGGGGTTCAGTCCAGGAGATCATGACTTGAGCCGAAATCAAGAGTTGGGCACTCAACCAACTGAGCCACCCAGGGGCCCCTAACCTCAGATTTAAAATCATCACTGGGAGGGGCTTCTGGGTGGCTCAGTCAGTTGAACATCTGATTCTTGGCTTTGGCTCAGGTCATGATCTCATGGTTTCATGAATTCAGGCTCTACGTGGGGTTCTGTGCTGACAGTGCAGGGCCTGCTTGGGATCCTCTCTCTCTGTCCCTCCTCTGCTCACACTGTCTCTGCTTCTCTCAAAATAAATAAACTTAAAAAAAATTTTTTTAAACAAGGTAATCACTGGGAACCCTTAAAGTGAATAATTACTGTAATTACTGTAGCCCAGTTAACACCATGCAACTGGACACGGTTGCAATGCTACATGGATTTAAATGGGGCGTTGGCTGCCAGCTGGCTGGGTTGCCCTGGCTTTGTTTTTCACCTCTTTGAAACTTGGTTGTTGAGAACATTGAGAATAGGTGTGGGGGAGAAGAAAGCTGGTGAGGGGCAGGGAGCATTTAAGAGGTGATTTGGGATTTGGCTAAGGAAGGCGGAGAAATCATTTGATAAGGGCAGCATAAAAATAAAAATGGCGACACATGGCAGGGGCCAGACTGCAGGGAACAAAAAAGGCCAGCAAGCATTTAAGTGAAAGCTTGCATTTCACTTGTGAAGGAGAAACGTCTTAGACAGCGATTCGAAGAGACAGTTGGGTGGGTGAAATAAGAAGTATATGATAATAATAGTAGCTAATCCCCCCTCCCTCCTGCACCTCTGCGTGCTCTTATTTTTCTTTGTAGATTAAAACACTGAGACCCAGAGGGTGTGAATTCCTTGCCTAAAGTCACGTGGCTGTAAGTGATAGCCCATCTCGAGATGGCATCAGGACATGGAGTTTTCAGCTGTTTGTTCATGGAATAAGACTGTTTCCAATTCTCGCAAAGCCAATCAGAAAGATCACCAGGCTGTCAAAGACAACCGGGTGATGGGTGTGAGGCTATTGGATTTCCCGCGGCAGCATGCAGGGGCCTCCTGCTTTGTCGTCGCCCGGCTTGGTGATTTAGAGCTCTGCCGCCTGCCTGCTGGGCGGCTGGAGGGCCACTCATCACTGTCGCCTTTATACTCTACTTTCTTTTTTCGCCCTTTACTGCTTTCAGGATGAGGCTATTTCTCAAAGTAGTAGAAAGGCCACACAGTGAGGGCTGTACCCCCCAGGTTTGATTTCAGAAAGCTTTTTATTCAAGTTAATGACAGTTTATTCTTTCAAAACAATATATCCAAGTAATACACAGAGTTCACTATTGTTCTGTAATGTCATGTGATGTAATGCTAAAGCTGGTGGGTGATCTGCAGAGGCAGTGGCGGGCGAATTTGTGGCTATTCGGATGACTGAGGTAATGTTTGCATTTTTAATAAGCAAGCAGATTCTTTGGTCTTAACCCTTCTGGATAGATAGAGTATAATTTATGCTCTATCCCATTGCCAAATATCTGCTCCTCTTTTTATTTAAGCGAGAAGAATTTCTCTTTTTCATAGCAGTCTCTGAATTAGCAATTTATGTTGAAGTGTAAAGCATTTACTAGAAAATGAAAAATTAAGAAATTACAAGTAGCAAAAAAAATGGTAATGACAAAATACAAAAAGCAAAATGTAGATTTGATGCAGATTAGATTCCCGGGGTTAAAAAAGCCCTATAAATCTCTTAAAATCACTTACATTTTTTAATGAATGGCACGATTTCATGTCGATCTATAGAAATGAAGTATTCATAAGAAAAATGCAAAGTTGATATTTTATATATAAAAGTTACATGATTATTCTATTCATGCCTGAAGATGAATATATGCATACACACACACGTACACGTGCTTGGGCATGTATGCACATATGACATTCTTTACAACTGACCTATCATTTTTGTTCCTGACCTTGGATACAACACACGATTGTCTTGCTGCCTAAGGAAGGGACTGTCCTTGTTACCAGCAAGAAAGTTCAGACATATACAGTGTAGATGTTTAAGTGATACCAAGGGGCGTTGTTGGGAGTTTGGGGATTGTTTGTTAAGAACATGATTTATGTGAAGTCGATTTTGACAGTTAAGAGCCTGGGGCTTTCCCTGGTGGAGCAAAATCTCATGGAACAGCAGTGAAGGCTCTCAAATCACATGGAACATTGAGAATTAGTGCATGAGGTTGAAGCTGAGAAAGAGTGAATCAGTGGGAAATGAATGTAAAGACAACATGAGGGAGCTACATTTCAAATGACCAGTTTATTCACATCTTCTCACCCACTCATCTATTAGCCAGACAAATAGAATAAAGGTAGAGAGTCTTTGCATTTATCAGACACTTGTCTCGGTCAGCTGTCAGACCTTACCTCTTTTGGAAAATGGAAGAGGATGAGAGTGTGAATCTTAGAGCTCAGTGTTTTCTGAATGGCTTAAAGGTGATCTCTGAGCCCAGGGTTGATCCTAAGAGTCTGTTCTCCCGCAAATTCCATATTTGAAAAGTTGATAACTTATTCCTGATTATGGTGTAGATTATTTGTGCATGTAATACCTCTTCCATTAACCTTTTAGACGTTGGTGTTAACCAGCAAAGCGTTAGCCTGATTACTCGGAAGAGTTGCAAGTATTAGGCGAATGATCCCTTTCAACCAGTTGAGAAAGTAAAGCCATTTTGCAAGAGCAGCCTCACTTTTTCCTCACTTTAGTGAATGTGTGCATGCTTCTATTCTTGTTTCTTTCCATCAAATCTCAGAAAAGGTATGTTGATGCCTTTCTCTGAAACTTAATGCTTTTCCATTTCACTTTTTTCTCCACTTGCTGGAACTTTGCTTCTGTACTTTCCTTGTTTTTAGCATCTAGCTTCAGTGAGCCTCTTTCCTCTCGTGTCGCTATATAGATCTTCTTTTTTTTTTTTTTTTTTTAGTTTATTTTGAGAGAAAGAGAGAGGCAGGCATGCACGGGAGAGGGGCAGAGAGAGAGAGGGAAAGAGAGAATCCCAAGCAGGTTCCACACTGACAGCCTGGGTCCCAATGTGGGGCTCCATCTCATGAACCATGAGATCATGACCTGAGCCAAAAATCAAGAGCTTAACTGATTGAGCCACCCAGGCGCCCCTAGATCTCCCCATCTTTTATTTTATTTATTTATTTTAAAATTTTGTATTTATTTTTGAGATAATGCAAGTTGGGGAGAGACAGAGAGAGAGGGACAGAGGATCTAAAGTGGGCTCTGTGTTGATAGCAGTGAGCCCAACACGGGCCTCAAACCCATGCACCGTGAGATCACGACCTGAGCTGAAGTTGGACTCTCGACCAACTGAGCCACCCAGGTGCCCCTGATGGTATTTTGTGTTTGTCTAGGCCCTTTATTCTGTCTGTATTTTTGAAGTCTGTTGTTAGGCATGCACACATCAATGTTTAGTATACTGACCCTTTTGTTATTTTGAACTTGTCCTTGTATCGATGGCATTATTTCCTATCTTGAAATTTATTTTGTCTTATGTTAATATAGCCACTCCAGCTTTTCACACTTCTTTACACAGTATATATATTTTCCATTCTTCCATTTATTTATATTTTTATTTGTGTCTTTAAAGTGCATCTCTTGGAGACAGCGTATATTTGAGTCTTATTTCGGTAACTATGCTGACAGTCTGTCTTTTAATCGTGGTAAAAATTGATGTGGTTGGATTTAGGTCTACCATTTGTTCTTCATTTTCTATTTGTGGTCTCCTTTTGGTTCCTTTACTTTCCTGACTTTTTTGGATCAACTAAATTTTTTTTAGTACTCCATTTTACATCCTCTATTAGCTTTTTTAGTTGTATTCTTATGCATTGTTTTTTTAGTGGTTGCCCTAGGGATTATAATACACAATTTTTTTAAGATTTTATTTTTTTATTTTATGCATTTTTAGTACTTTTATTTAGTTATTTTTAAGTTGATTTATTTATTTGAAATTCAGAGACAGAGACAGCACACATGGGGGAGAGGCAGAGAGAGAGAGAGAATCCCAAGCAAGCTCTGTACAGCCAGCACGGAGCCTGATTGAGGTTCGAACCCACAGAATCGTGAGATCAGGACCTGAGCTGAAACCAAGAGTCAGACGCTTAACCAACTGAGCTACCCAGGCGCCCCTCAAGGTTTTATTTTTGGACGTTCTCTACACCCAATGTAAGGCTCTAACTCACAGCCCCGCGATCAAGAATTGCACCCTCCACGAACTTGGCCAGCCAGGTGCCCCATTACACATGTCTTTAACATCATAGTTCACATAGTTAATATTGTACACACAGAATGTAAGAACCTTTCAATGGTATGGTTCCATTTACCCCACTTCTCTGTGCTATAGTTGTCATATTAGTGCATCTCCTTATACTAGGAATCCCATGTGGTGTTTATATGTTATTTATATATATACATTTATAAGTTATATATTTACATATAGATTAAATATGTTTATTTACAAAACTTAAGTGTTACTGTATGTGTTATATATAACCATATACATTTATTATAAACGATGATGTATCTTACAAAGAAATTAAGGGAAAGAACTATATATAGAACAGAATGTTATGTCTCCCCACATATTTACCATTTCCGGAATTCTTAATCCCTTTCTGTAGATTCAGGTTTCTGTGTGATGTCACTTATTTTTAGTCTAAAGAATTTCTTGTAGCATTTCTTGTAGTGTGGATCAGCTGGAAATAGTCTTTCTGTTTTCATTTATGTGAAGATGTCAGGTTTTGCCCAGTTTCACTGTAAAATTTTTACCCCTTTTTTTTGGCAAGTTTTTGAGGAGATATTGTGGGACTCTGTGAAGTCTCATTTCTCAACACACTTTCCTTCACTGGTTATAATATCCATTACTGTTTCTTGTTTGAATTAATTACACAGAGACTGTTGCCAAATAGTGATTTTTCTCCCTTTATCATTCCTTCTACATTTAGTAGTTTGTATTCCACTGTCAGGAAGGGCTTTCTCTTCTCTCCATTTATTTAAGTCCATGCAGAATGGTGAATTCTTACTGTATTCAATGAGTTATAATCTGTTACAGTCACTATTTTCAATCTCAGTGCTCCAAATTTAGGTATACATGGCTGGTTCAGTTGGCGGAGTGTGCAACTCTTGGTCTTAGGGTTGTGAATTCAAGCCCTGTGTTGGGCTTTGTAAAGATTACTTTAAAAAAAAAAATCAAATCTTTTTTTTAATGTTTATTTTTGAGAGAGAGAGCGAGCGTGAGTGCACGGGAGGGGCAGAGAGAGAGAGAGGGAGAGATGGAATCCAAAGCAGGCTCCTGGATCTGAGCCGTCAGTACAGAACCTGACACGGGGCTTGAACTCACAAACCACGAGATCGTGACCTGAGCCAAAGTCGGACCCTCAACGGACTGAGCCACCCAGGCGCCCCAAAAAATCAAACCTTAGAACACTCCAAACTTCACCAGTTGGAACACTGTCGGTCCAGCTTACTTTGTCCTTTTGACGTATTCTCGTTATTCTTTGAACATGTTTTTATTTTCTGGCAGGATATAATGTTCCAGACTTTTCTTGTTCCTCCCTGGCACCAGCACTAGACTCAGGCATTTCTCCAGGTGTCCTGGTTCTTTTAGTGGAGAGCGATGTTTAGAAACCATTCTTAGGCCCTCTCAGTGGATTTAGCAAGGAAAGACATATGTGTGTCTGTCTATACGTAATACACACATTATACTTACATGTATTTTTATGTTTATCTGTGTATATTGAAGTTCACCTCGATGTGTTCCAAATGTTCTTTCATCTGTTTTGGCCATTATTTCTTCCAATATATTTCTGCCCCCCCACCTTCCTTTTTTGTGGGACTCCATTTTCTGTGTTATGCTCTCCCATAGGTCATTAACACACCTCTCAGTTTTTTTGTTTTCTCTTTCTCCTTACTGTCCTTACTTTGGATAATTTTATTGCTACGTCTCCAGGTTTATTGTTTTTTTCTCTGTCATGTCTGTACTGCTCTTAATCCCATTCAATATACTTTTAATTATAGATAATTGTATTTTTCAGCTTTAGATGTACCTCCCTTTTAATAAAGTCTTCATGTCTTTGCTTATCATGCTTATGTTCTCCTCTACTTTTTGAACATACAGGGTGTATTTATAATTTATAGTAATTTTTAATTCTTGACCGCTAGTCCATCATTTTTGGACCTTTTTTTTTTAATTGCTTGAAGTTTGTCTGTATTACAACTCCTGTTTTCTTGCTTCTTTGCATTCCTAGAAATTTCTTCATTGTATGCCAAGCATTGTATATATTGCATGTTTCTGGGTGCTAGATTTCGCTTTATTCCTTTAAAGTAAATTAGACTTTGTTCTGGCATAAAGTTAAGTTATTTGTGATCAGTTTGACCCTTTCTGACACGTCTTTACGTTTTGTGACAGCTTATCAAGAGGAGCCTTTAGTCTAGTTTAACTGAGCCTCACTCCTAAGGCAGTGCCCTTCTGAGCACTTGACCTGATGCCGGTACATCAGGACCACTCTGCAGGTGGGATCGCAAACTGCCCTCAGTGGCGTGTGAATTTCAGAAACTATTTGGCCTATGGCTTTCCTGTGGTTCTGTCTCCAGCCTCGTGGAATTTCCTGCAAGTTCATAGCTTAGTGTGCAACCCAAGATTCAGGGTGTGCTGTGCAGTTCCCCCGACTGCTCTCACTGAGCCCTCCTCTCCCCCGTATCCTTTTGTGTACCTTCTGATACCTTAGTCTTTCCAAACTCCACATTCTCTCTTCAACTCGCTGAGGCCACTGGGCTCTTTATGGATGTCATGCCCCCCTCTCCCACCTGGAAACTGTTTTTCAGTAATAAACTAGGGAAATGATAGGACTTGCTTGTTTTCCTTCTCTCAAGGATCAAAACCCTGCACTGCCTGTTATAGAATATCTGAAAAGAGTGTTTCGTCTATTTGGTCTGGTTCCTAGTTGTTTATGACTGGAAGGCATAATAGCAATTAATCCCTCATGGGCAGAAGCAGAAATCCTCAAAAAAATGCTTTTTAATCTTTTTTTTCTGTCCATTACCACTTCTTTCATTTTAAGCACTGCATGCCAACAGCTTTCAATTACCACCTTGATCATTTATTGCTGCAGCATACGATCGACTCTTGAACAATACAGGTGTCGAGGGCATGGACCTCCCTGCGGTTGAAAATCTGGGTCTTACTTTTGACTACCGTCACCCCAAACTTAACTGCTAGTAGCGTACTGTTTATTAGAAGCCATACAGGTGACGTAAACTGTTGATTAACACACATTTTGTATGTTATATGTATTATATACTGTATCGTTACAAAAAAGTAAGCTGGAGAAAAGAAAATGTTATGAAGAAAATCATAAGGAAGAGGAAATACACTTACAGTACTGTATTGTATTTATTGAAAAAATTTGAGTGTTAGTAGACCTGCACAGTTCAAACCTGTGTTGTTCAAGGGCCAAGTTTAAGGGCACTGGCCAGGCGCCTGGTGGTGCTCCAGGTAGTGGATTTCTTTGTATCTCACAAAGAATACAAGACACAGCAGCTGTCCTTTAGGAACTTATGGCTTTGTGAGTGATTTAGATAGGGAAGGAACTTACAATGATGTAGCATGGGTAATATGAGCGATATGCCCAAAAGATCAGTCATGCATAGAGAAGGAATCATTAATTTGGCCTGGGAATTTGGGGGCATTCTCACAAGGGGAATAACACTGGAGCAGGGCTTTGAGGGGTAGAAGGTAGCCACATGGAGAGGATAGAGTCAGGGAGTGGATTCGTGGTGAAAGGATCATCCATATAATCAAAAAGCTATAATTAAAAGGTACCAAAACAATTCTTCACCAAAATTATATCTGGGATGTGCTACTTTGATTTTCTTGGATTACTCTAGGTACCCATATGTATGCAGGTTAAATTCTGAATTTAATTTTAAGCCATATTAGACATTAACGTACTGGAATAATGGACTGTTAGTTTGTATACTATTAGTCATTCTTTTTTTGTTTCTTTAAACTTTTAATTTGTGTTATATTATGAATTTAAACAAGATATACCTGGTTTACTTTAGCTAGTACCCAAGGATATATCTTTCTAAGCAATATCATTTCCTGTCTAAGCTAGCTGATTACTCCTGGAATATGACAATAAAGATAGGTGTATTTTTTAAAATATGTTTCTTTTCGGGGCACCTGGGTGGCTCAGTCGGTTAAGCGTCCGGCTTCAGCTCAGGTTATGATCTCACGGTTCGTGGGTTCAAGCCCCGCATTGGGCTCTGTGCTGACAGCTAGCTCAGAGCCTGGAGCCTGTTTCCAATTCTGTGTCTCCCTCTCTCTCTGACCCTCCCCTGCTCATGCTGTCTCTCTTTCTCTCTCTCAGAAATAAATAAGACATTAAAAAAATTTAAAAAAAATATTTCTTTTCAAGGCTCTGTTAGTAGTTTTTGCTTCATGACATCTTAGAAACATTCTAAGGCTGAATGGTATAAAATTCTGTTAGTCATCTTCAGTTTTTCTACTTTTCCAAAAATCACATCTAAAAATTCTTCTATTTTTAAACATTAGCATTTGAGACTGAAATGTTTATTTAGGAAAGCCAAGGTTTTAAAAAAGGTGTTCCCAGAATGAAAAAAAAAAAATCCTTTTCCCGCACCCCCCAAATTTTAACTGACTATTGGAAAGATTAATGCTAATTTTATAGTTTTTGCAATTGGGAATAGATAAAGCTTTTCATCCTGGGCAAAAGTGAAAGTCATGTACTCTTCTTAGAATTGTGATGTCTCATATATTTTATTTATTTAACCAAATTCATTGAGCTGATGCTGTTTATCTTATTTTAGGCGAGAGATACAAAAACAAAAAACATATTCCTTCCTACGAACAGCTCATATCCTTAACAGATCATTGTGATTCGGCATTATAGTGCTTATGACAGGAGTACTGTGTCAGGGAACCTATGGCACGGAGCAGCTTACTCTGAGAGAGGCAGGAACGGTTGACTAGAATCAGAACAACTTAGAATTTATATGCGCGCTCTCATTAGTAATTACTTCCAAGCTTTATTATGCCTAAAAAGCCATGTGGAAAAACTTATTTTATTTCTTAGTTTTAGATAGAGCATGCGAGCAGGGCAGGGGGAGAGGGAGAGAGAATCTTAAGTAGGCTGCACACTCAGTGCAGAGCCCAACATGGGGTTCCATCCCACGATTCTGAGATCATGACCAGAGCCAAAATCAAGAGTCAGTTTCTCAACAGACCAAGCCACCCAGGCGCCTTGAAACTTTTAAAAAAAATTCCTGACTTTTTAGGGCCCCAGACTCAGAGTCGGATTTAGTAAGTTCAGTTGTAAGACATGTGTATGTTAAACTGGCATTCCAAGTGATTCACTTTGGAAAACACTGAGCTAGATGTTTCTGAACTTAAGCACTACTTGAGATCACAAAAGTGTTAGATCCTTCAAATAAATGATTTTAGATATTTTTTTAAAGAGATAGTTATCAAGAGTATTTTAGAGTATGTCATCAGGTTTTTGCTATTATTGGATAAACTCCGTTGTTGAAACTGATTCACATTTAATGCCTACACATTACACTTTGGATTCATTAAGAGTTCATTACATGTTGAAGAATTTGTTAAAAGTCACTGGGTTTTGGTAGTGGTTAAATATTTTTCCTCAGCAAAATTTAGTTTCACAGAAAGCCAGTGAAATGCAAAGTAATATTTTAAAAACGACTTTGGATAGATAACTGTTTTCCTCATATGAGCTAATGAAAATTATTAACAAAATATTCTAAACATATTTCTTTTTTTTTAATGTTCGTTTATTTTTGAGAGAGAGAGAGAGAGAGAGAGAGAGAGAGAGACAGAACACAAGCTGGGGAGGGACAGAGGGAGAGGGAGAGGAGACGCAGAATCCGAAGCAGGCTCCCGGCTCTGAGCAGTCAGCACAGAGCCCCACGCGGGGCTCCAATCCACCAACCACCAGATCATGACCCGAGCTGAAGTCCACCCACACGCCCCTCTAAACACATTTCTAGGGGCGCCTGGGTGGCTTAGTCGGTTAAGCGTCCGACTTTCGCTTAGGTCATGATCTCACGGTTCGTGGGTTCGAGCCCCGCGTCGGGCTCTGTGCTGACTGCCAGCTCAGAGCCTGGAGCCTGTTTCAGTCTGTGACTCCCTCTCTCTCTGACCCTCCCCTGCTCACTCTCTCTCTCTAGAAATAAATAAAAAAAAAAAAACTTAAAAAAAAAAAAACACATTTCTAAACGTATGTGAAAGTGTTGGTAAGGAAATACACGTAAACAAAAATGGGGTTTTGAATTGCAAGAGTTTTGGAGCAGGCATATGACAATTGGAGGTTGTTTCGTTCTTCATTCAGTCTTTTTAACCAAGGACTTTTCTCTTAACAGTTAAAATACTAGTACTTTTATTTCAGTAAACCTTACATCAAGATTAATGTTTACCAGTCTTAAGGGAAGGAAAAAAATGATAAATCCCACAGAGAGTAAGAAATATAGGCCAAAGAAACATTAAAACATTCTTTAATGCTAATAAATATCTTGGGTCATTCTCCTGTTTTGCTATTTTTTTTCGTAAGATGGCCTCCCTTTAATGTAGATGAATTTATAGCAGTGCTGTTTTTAACAGCAGCTTCACCGCTAGATGTCACTAGACTGTAATAATTAGTAAGCCGGTTCACACAGCTACAGTTATTTGCAAAGGCCTTTGGTTAATTAAGTTTACTCTGTAGCATCTGGATTTCTCATAAAACCAGGTCACCGCTTGCTTCAAGCACAAGCTACTTGGAAAATATGT
The DNA here is from genome assembly GCF_003009895.1 of Hyaena hyaena. Classification (NCBI taxonomy): domain Eukaryota; kingdom Metazoa; phylum Chordata; class Mammalia; order Carnivora; family Hyaenidae; genus Hyaena; species Hyaena hyaena. Next base: position 629,927 of record NW_024080796.1, read on the forward strand.
CAAATTCTGTGACAAATAAGTAATCTATAATTATTTCAATGTTTATCAGGACAACAAAGAAAAAACTTATTGCTACAAGAAACTTTTAGTGGCCTTAATTTTTTAGAGTAAAAACTATTTTTAGTCTCTCACTGTATTCAAAGAAATATTTATTACAACACGTATTTCTCAAGAGTTGGGACTGTGTTTTAATCATCTCTAATTTCTCAGGGCCTAGCACGCAAGGCTTGGTGCTTGATAGATATTCAATAAATGTTATTAAGCATTAAGGTAGTATATACTATATGTCATAGGGGAAAGAAGCTTTGAGTTCTCTTCTCAAAAAGAATCTTCAAAAACCTATACCTACAGTACAGGATAGTGTGTATGTACCAAATGAGTTCTATAAACATTAAATTCTGTAGGATGTCAGAGGATCAGTAGCTCTTGGGGGCGTTGATTAGAAGTTACTCGTGAAAGCATATTTAGAAGTGAAAAAGAAAGGCCAGTACAATCGAGGAAAGTAATGAGCCAAGGTTTAAGGGTAAGAAAATGTGGTCCATAAAGATTCAGAAAGGTCCTACGTTTAGGGGCTCTGAATTTAAGGCTTATACTTGGACTTAATATTTTTTAGGGGGCTGGGGACATTAATGGATATTGGGGTGGGTGAATAATAATTTTTATAAAGCATTGTAATTTACAGAACACTGGCACTTGAAGAAAGGTGAATGGAAGATGATTACTCTTTGATTTTAGAATGCTTCTGCTCTAAAGTTTGCTAAAAGCACTTCTATTTGAAAGAGACAATAATATAAGGGCTCCTGGGTGGTTCAGTCGGTTAAGCATCCGACTCTTGGGTCTCAGCTCAGGTCTTAATTTCAGGGTCATGAGTTCAAACTCACATTGGGCTTTGTGCTGGGCATGAAGCCTACTTAAAAAAAAAATCAGGGGCGCCTGGGTGGCTCAGTTGGTTGAGTGACTTCGGCTCAGGTCATGATATCGTAGTTCATGGGTTTGAGCCCTGCATCCGGCTCTGTGCTGACAGCTCAGAGCCTGGAGCCTGCTTTGGATTCTGTGTTTCCCTTTCTTTCTGCCCCTCCCCTGCTTACAATCTGTCTCGCTCTCAAAAAATAAACATTGAAAATCAATCAACCAATGAAATAATATAGTCAGAGGGCCTAGTGTCTGGCCCTTAGTAAACTTTCAATAAATGATTACTGATAACAGATTATTAAATCAGTAAAAAAAATATTACGGACATTCTACAAAATAAGCTTTTCACAAGAGTCAAAATCATGAAAGATCAGGAATGACTGAAGACTTGTCACAGATTGGAGGAAATTAAAGAGACATGCAATGTCTATTCTAGGATCCCAAAATGGATCGTAAAATAGAAAAGGATATTGATAAGGAAAAATGGTTAACTTAGGATAAGGTGTGTAGTTTAGTTGATTGTATTATACCAGTGTTAATTTCCTGGTTTTGATAATTGTACTATGGTTAGGTACCATGTTAATATTAGGGGAAGCTGGTGGAAAGGCATATAGGAATCCCACATTTTATGCAACTTTTCTTAAATTATTTTGAAAGTAAAAAGTTTATGGATGCCTGGCTGGCTGAGTTCATAGGGCATGCGACTCTTGATTTTGAGATTGTAAATTAAAGGCCCACTTTGGGTGTAGAGATTACTTAGCAATAAAATCTTTTTTAAAAATACATTAAAGTTAAAAAATATATCATCTTAAAAAATATTGCAATTCCATATTTGGGATAAGTTTTCTATGAAGAGGCCAGATATTGGAAGAAAGGTTTTATATATAGTAATAATTTTTAGGATAGAGAAAATTTCCCCACTCTCGTGGTCTTTTTTTTTCTTCAAAAAAAATGAAGTATAGTTGACACACAATTGCATTTTTTTTAGGTTTTATTTATTTAAGTAATCTCCACCCTCAGGACCGGGCTTGAATTTTTGACCCTGAGATCAAGAGTTGCAAGCTTCTCCGACTGAGCCGCTCAGGCATCCCACATTTTTTTTTAATTTTAGTTTTTTGGGGTTTTTTTTGATTGAAGTTTGGTTGACGTACACTGTGACATTTCAATGTTCTGGCCTTTAAGACCACTTGAACTTTGGCTCTTCTAACAGTTATTTAATACCCCCACCCCCTTTTTCAAAATGTTCAGAGTAATCCAATGAGGTTTTCCAGGGCTTTACCACCAATATGCTGTATTTTAATAAAAAATACTTTCTTTTTTTTTTTTTTAATATTTTTTAAATTTATTTTTGAGAGAGAGATAGAGACAGCATGAGCAGGGGAGGGTCAGAGAGAGAGGAAGACACATAATCTGAAGCAGGCTCCAGGCTCTGAGCTGTCAGCACAGAGACCGATGCGGGGCTTGAACCCACGAACTGTGAGATCATGACCTGAGCTGAAGTCGGACGCTTACACGACTGAGCCACCCAGGTGCCCCAATAAAAAATACTTTCTAATAGAATTCTGCCTATGAGCCTTCCTAATATATTTCATCATCTTTATGTAGATTACTCTGCGGGCCAAGAGGAACAATGGAGAAACATCTCAAGTTTGTAGAGGCATTGGGTATAATTAGGTTCCAAAATCAGTGCATAAATGTTATATGGTTAGCCCTTGAACAACACAGGTTTGAATCATGTGGGTCCACATATAAGTGGATTTTGTATTTCAGTAAATATAGTATAGTACTATAAATGTATTTTCTCTTCCTTATGATTTTACTAATATTTTCTTTTCTCTACTTTCTTATAAAAAATATAGTAAATGATATGTAACCTACAAAATATGTGTTGATTGCTTATGTTTTGGTAAGGATTCTGGTCAACAGTAGGCTATTAGTAGTTAAGTTTTGGGGGAGTCAAAAGTTATGTGTGGATTTTTGACTGCAGGGGATGGGTGGGGGGTTGACTCCTTTAACCCCTGATTTGTTCAAGGCTCTACTGTATAATCTTGGAAATTTTTTCAGTGCCCAGTAAAACGTACTTTTAAAAATGTATATACTCCTGTACTATAAATGTTTAAGTTAAGAGAAAAGTCTACATGCACACATCTGGATTTTCAGACCTTTTTGACTTATTACAAATTGAGATCAGTTTGTAGTTTTGTTTTGTTTTTCTTGAGATGCCTTTAGTATGAGGGTAATACCGGATTCATAAAATCAGTTAGGAAGTGGGGCACCTGGGAGGCTCAGTCAGTTGAGCGTCCGACTTTAGCTCAGGTCAAGGTCTCCCATTTCTGAGCCCCACATCAGGCTCGCTGCTGCCACGCTGTCAGCACGCAGCCCACTTCCCATCCTCCGACCCCCTCTCTTTGCCCCTCCCCCACTTGGGCTCTCCCCCAAATTAATAAATGTACTTTTTAAAATCAGTGGGGAAGTATTCATCTTTTCTGTAAGACTTTGTGAGGGATTGTTATTAATTTTTATTTAAATATTTGATATAATTTATAGTAAAGCCAGTGGGACTGAGATTTTCTTTACTTGGTGTAGGTCTTTCGTCTATTCAGATGTCCTATTTCTTCTTGAGTCAGTTTTGGTAATTTTTGTCCTTCTGTGAATTTGTTTATTTACGTTATCTAATTGTTGGCATGATGTTTTTCATAATATTCCCGTTTAATCCTCTACACTTCTGTAAGGTCAGTGTCAATATCCCTTTTCCATTCCTGATTTGATCATTTGAGGTTTTTCTCCTTTTTTCTTAGTCTGTCTGGCTACAGATTTGTCAGTTTTGTTGATCTATTTGGTGAACCAATTTTTGGTGTCATTGATTTTTCTCTTCATTTTTCTGTTTTTTGTTTCATTGCTTTCTGCTCTAATTATTTTCTTCTGCTTGTAAATAGAATTTACACTTCTGTTTCTAGTTTCTTGAGGTATAACTTAAGTTTGTTGACTTTTTTTTCTGAAATGAGTATTTGAAAGCAGTAAGTTTTCTTCAAAGCATAGCTTTAGCCGTATCTCATATTTTGATATGTCTTTATTTTTGTTCAGTTCAAAGACACTTTTTAGTTTCCATTTTGATTTCTTTTTTGACTAATTGGGTGATTTAGAAGTAGGTTAAGTTCAGAATGTTTTGGGATTTCCCAGATTTCTTTCTGTTGTTGGTTTATAATTTCTGTTGTGGTCGGAGAGTACATATTATATGACTTAAATCCTATTTATTAGGACTTGATTTATGGCTTGGTATATGGTCTGTCTGGAAATTTTTCCATGTCCACTTCTTGAAAAATTGAATTTTCTAGAGAAGTTTTAGGTTTACGGGAAAGTTGAATGAAGTACAAGAGTTCTCATATACTCCTTTATCAACTCCCCATCTGGTTTTCCCTGTTACTAACATTGTTAAGTTAATAATGTGATACATTTATGACAATTGATGGGTTACATTTGATCCGTTATTGTTAACTAAGGTACATAGTTTGCATTGGAGTTTACTCTTTATGTTGTGCATTGTGAGTTTCCACAAATATATAATATGTATCCACCATTCATTTGTTATCATGCAGAATATCATATCATTCAGTGTATCATGCATTGCTTAAAAATCCTCTGTGCTTTAACTGTTCATTCCTTTCTCCCTACTCCCTGAACCCTTGGCAACCACAGATGTTTTTACTGTGTTCAGTTTCTTTTCATAATGTCATGTATTTGGAATCCTATAGTGTGTAGCTTTTTTAGATTGGCTTCTTTCATTTAGAATATATATTTAAGGTTTCTCCATATGTTTTGTGACTTGATAGCCTGTTTCTTTTTACTGATGAATAATATCCCGTTGTCTATGTGTACCATAGATTTTGTTAATCCACTCACCTATTGAAAGACATCTTGGTTGCTTCCAAGTTCTGGCAGTTAAAACAAAGCTGCTTTAAACATTTCTATGCAGATTTTTGTGCAGACATTACATTTTTAATTCACTTGGATAAATACCAAGGGTAATTTAAGGGTAGATATCAAATTACTGGTCATATGGAAAGAGTATGTTTATTTTTGTAGGAAATTTCCATACTGTCTTCCAAAGAGGTTACACCATTTTGCATTCCCACTAGCAGTGAATGAGAGTTCCTGTTGCTCCACCTCCTTGTCAGCATTTGGTGATGTCATTGTTTTAGATGTTACCAAATTGCTGATCATATAGCAAAAGTATGTTTATTCTTGTAAGAAATTTCCAAGCTGTCTTCCAAGGAGGCTATATGATTTTGCATTCCCACCAATAATGAATGAGAGTTCCCATTGCTCTACATCCTTGTCAACATATGGTGATGTTATTGTTTTGATTGTTAGCCACTCTGATAAGTTTGTAGCAATGTCTTATTTCAGTTTGCGATTCCTTAATGACATATGATGTTAAGCATCTTTTTATGTGTTCATTTGCTATCTGTGTATCATCTTTGCTGAGATTTCTGTTCAGATCTTTCTTTTGCCCATTTTTTAATTGGGATTTTTTATGGTTAAGTTTTAAGAGGTCTTTGTATATTTTGGATACTAGTCCTTTTTCCTTTATGTGTTTTACAGATATTTTGTGGCTTATTTTTTCATTTTCTTAGTGTCTTTCACAGAACAGAAGCTTTAAATTTTAATCAAATCTAATGTATTTAATGAAAATTCCAATTTTTTTTTTTTTGGATTGTGCTTTTGATGATATCAAAAAGTCGTCACCAAACCCAGGGTCACCTAGGGTCATTTATCTTGTTACTGTCTAGGAGTTTTGTGGTTTTGTGTTTTACATTTAGTTCTTTGATCCATTTTGAGTTAATTTTTGCTTACTTTTTATTTTTAATTTAACTTTTAGTTTTATTTATTTTTTAGGTAAGCTCTGTGTCCAATGTGGGGCTTGAACTCATGACCCCAAGATCAAGAGTCACAAGCTCTACCAACTGAGCCAGCTGGATACCCTATTTTGAATTAATTAAAAGAAGTTTTTTGTTTTTTTTTTAATGTTTGTTGATTTTTGAGAGAGACAGAGCATGAGCAGGGGAGGGGCAGAGAGAGATGTAGACACAGAATCCCAAGCAGGCTCCAGGCTCTGAGCTGTTAGCACAGAGCCTGATGTGGGGTTCGAACTCACAAGCCGTGAGATCATCACCTGAACTAAAGTCACACGCTCAACCAACTGAGCCACCTAGGTGCCCCTTGAATTAATTTATATGAAAGGCGCAAACCATGCGCACTTTTAAAAATTGTGTACTTTGCACTCTTTGGATGGAATATTCTGTATATGTCAGTTATGTCAGCTTCGTTGATAGTGTTCAACAAATGCTTACTGATTTTCTGTTTTTATCAATTATTGAGAGTGAGGTACTAAATTATTCACCTGTTATTGTTGAATTCTCTAGTCTTTCAAACTTGTCAGTTTTTTCTCCATTTGTTTTGAGGCTGTATTGTTAGGTGTGTATACATTGATAATTATATCTTACTAATGTAAGTATACATCATTATTACTTTATCATTATGAAACATTCTTTGTCTCTAATATTACTTTTTAAAGTGTATTTTATCTGATTTTAATATAGTTCTCTAGAGAGCATGTTAATGTATCTTATTAATATAGTTATAAGTTTTAATGTAGTTACATGTTAATATGGGTAATATATTTATATGTGTATATAAGATATTAATATTAATGTAGTTCTCTGTATAGTATACATCTTTTATCCTTTTACTTTCAATCCATTTGTGTCTTTGAATCTAAGATCTATCTCTTAGAGAAAGCATGTAATTGGATCTTGCTGTTTTATCCAGTCTGACACTCTGCCTTTTGGACTTGAATTTGCCATTTTGCTATTTCTTTTACAAACATTCTCTTCTTGTCTATTTTGTTCCTTTATTTCCTCCTTAACTGCTGTCTTTTGTATTAAGTAAATGCACTGTTTTAATTCTTCTGATTTTTTTCTAACTAATTTTTGGAGTCGTTTTCTTAGTGGGTGCTCTAGGAATTATAACATGCATTTTAATTTATCAGAATCTACTTAAGTTAATAATTCTGGTAAAATATATAAGCTTTGCTCCATTATTTTTCCTTCCTTTGTGCAATTGTTATATATTAATTATATTATCATCAATGATAAGTATATTAAAATATATGTATATATATTGTAAACCCCCAAATACAGTATCATGGTTATTGCTTTAAAAATGATTAGATCTTTTGGGCTGCCTATGTGGCTCAGGTGGTTGAGCATCCGGCTTCAACTCAGGTCACCATCTCATGGTTCACAAGTTCGAGCCCTGCATCGGGCTCTGTACTGACAGTTCAGAGCCTTGAGTCTGTTTCAGATTCTGTGTCCCCCTTGCCCTCTGCCCTTCCTCCACTCATGATCTGTCTGTATGTCTGTCTCTCTCTTCAAAAAAAAAAAAAAATACATTTAAAAAATTTTTAAAAAATGATTACATCTTTTAGGCACCTGGGTGGTTCAGTCAGTTGAGTGTCCAACTTCAGCTCAGGTCATGATCTCATGGTGTATGAGTTGGAGCCCCATGTTGGGCTCTGTGCTGATAGTTCAGAGCCTGAAGCCTGCTTCGGATTCTGTGTCTCCTTCTCAGTGTCTTCTCTTCCCCCACTCACTCTCTTTCTCTCAAAAATAAATAAATATTAAAAAAGAAATGATTTCATCTTTCAAGGAAGTTAAGAGAAGAAATGAGTATTTATACATATTTATAGAATCTTTTATATTAACCACATATTTGCTATTTTTAGTGTTCCTCATTTCTTCTTTTGGCTTCTGGTCACCATATAGTGTCACTTTCTTTCAGCCTGAAGAGACGTCCTTGAGTATTTCCTGCATTATCCACTAGCAATAAATTTTCTCAGTTTTTGTTTGAAAACGTCTTATTTTATCTTCATTTTTGAAGGATAAATTTGCTAGTTATGGAATTCTCAGTTGACAAAGAGTTTTTCCCAGTACTTTGTGTATCTCATGCAGCTCTCTTCTGGCCTCCATTGTTTCAGATAAGTCTCTTTTCTCTTGCTGTTTTCAAGGTCTTCTCTTCAACATTGGCTTATTACAGCTTGTTTTATAACTAGGTCTTGATCTCTCTGTTTTTTTCCTAATTGCACATCATTGAGCTTTCTTGAATGTGTATTAATATTTTTCATCAAATCTAATAAGCTTCTGTCTTCTCTCTTTATGGGATTTCTATTGTGTATATGTTGGTGTATGATCGTATACTGTGTTATTGCCCACATCTCCGAAACTCTGTTCTTTTTTTTTTTTCAATCTTCTTTCTCTATTCCTGACATAGGATAATTTATATTTTCAGCTCACTGATTCTTTCTCCTACCATCTCAAGACTGCTGTAGAAGTGCTCCAGTGAAATTTTCATTTTAGTTACTGTACTTTGCAACTCCAGGATTTCTCTCTCTCTATGGAAAATGTCTATTTGTAGATTCATTGTATCCACATTTTTTCTTTCATTATGATTTTCTTTAGTTCTATGGACTTATAAATGCTTTGAAATTTTTGTCTAATTTAGCCAGTACCCATAGGGTACGCAGAGGCCATTTCTGTTGGCTGCTTTTTTTCTTGACTATGAGTCACAGATCCTGTTTCTTTGTGTATCTTGTAATTTTTTATTAATTTTCTTTTTTTAAGTTTATTTATTTTGAAAGTGGGGGAGAGAGAGACAGTATAAGTGGGGGAGGGGCAGAGAGAGACAGAGAGGGAGAGAGAGAATCCCAAGCAGCCTCTTTTGTGCCAGTGCAGAGCCCAGTGTAGGGCTTGAACCCACAAAACTGTGAGATTGTGACCTGAGCCCAAACCAAGAGTCGAATGCTTCACCAACTGAGCCATCTAGGCGCCCCTATTTTGTAATTTTTTGTTGAGAAATGGACATTTTAGATAACATAACATACCAGGTCTGGATTCTGAGCTCTTTGAGATTTTCTTGTTTTCTTTTTTTAATGAGAAATATTTGACAATTAAATATTATGTATTTAAGACATACAGTTTGATAATTTGATACACATATTCATTGTGAAATCAAGGTAATTAACACATCCTGTGGTTACATTTTTGTTCATTGTTTTTTTGTTTAGTAACTTATGCTTATGACACCTGTGAACTCTCTCCTCCCTGTGATTTGTGGCCACTGATGTCTATGTTTATTTTTTAAACTTTTTAAGTCTGCTTTCCCAGACATTGTCTCTGTGTTTGCCTGGCTTATTAGTCAGGCAGTGATTAACCAGGGATTCTACTTGACCACCTGATCCAGCAAGGTTTGTGTCACCTATCATTGGATCTGTGTGTGGGTATGTAGTACATTCAAAGTTCAAGTCTCTCCCATCTTTTACATTTTGCTGGGCCCTTTTACCTGTGCTCTTGCCATCCACGTAGCCCGAGTGGCAGCGATGAGTGTGTGACTGGTTGAATCCTCTTGAGTCTTTGCTCTGAATGCAAGCAGCCTCAGCTGGGAATATACTTGTGCCATGAGATCATGACCCGAGCCAAAGTCAGATGCTTAAAACACTGAGCCACCCAGGCGCCTAGATTCCCACTATTCTTATCCAAGTTGATCTGTTTTTTTAGACATAAATGCTTCTCAGATTATTGAATGCCTATGGTTAATTTCTCAAACCTCAAAATGGTTTTTATGAATTTTGTCTAGCTTTATAGTTGGGCTTTTTTTTTTTTTTCTTGAGATAGATAGGGAGGGGGCAAAGAGGGAAAGAGAGAGAATCTTAAGCAGGCTGCATGCTCAGCACAGAGCCCAACATGGTGGCTGAACCCCAATCCTAGGATCATGACCTGAGCTGAAATTAGGAGTCAGGTGCCTAACCGACTGAGCCACCTAGGCGCCGCATGGGTGCTTTTTGTGGATAGCCTCACTTGGCTATAGCAAGAAGACATACCTGACCCATCCTTTTGGTTTTAGCCTATCTACATGTTTATATTTAAAGTGGGTTTCTTATAATCATGTCTTGCTCTTTTATTCACATTGAAAGTCTCTTTTAAATGATACCTTTTAGTCTTCTTACATTCAATGTAATTTCAATGTGGTTGGTTTAAACTCTTCCATCTTGCTGGGTTTTGTTCCATCTGTTCTTTATTCCTTTTCCCCTCTTTTTGTGTCTTCTTTAGCATTGATCGAATCTCTTTATGAGCTAATTTTTATCTCCACTATTGGCTTATTATTTAAATCTTAAAAGAAAAATTTGTGGTTGCCCTAGCATTTCTAATACACATCTTTAATCACTATTTCACATGTAGTATAGTTTTATCACAGGAAGGTTTTTATACTCCAATTTCCTTGTCCTATTTTTTGCTATTGTTTTTATACATGTTTCTTTTATATATGCTCCTAACCCACAGTGCATTGCTATTTTTGCTTTAGAATAGGGGTGGCAAAGTTTTTCTGTAAAAGGCCTGATAGCAAGTATTTTAGGTGTTGTAGGCCATCTGGTCTTTGTCTCAACTACTCAACTCTTTCGTAGTATGAAAGCAGCCATAGACAATACATAAAAGAATGGGTGTTACTGTGTTCCAGAGTAACTTTACTTACAAAAACAGGAAGTGGGTGAGATTTGGCCTTTGAGCCATACTTTGTTGACCCCCACTTTAGACAATTATTTGGAACTATTAAAAATAAATAGTAACTAATAAAAATAATAAAAAAGGTACTTTATATTTACCTTTATTTCATCCATTTCATGAAATCTTGATTTCTTTATATAGATCCAAGTTGGTATATGATATCATATTCCTTCTGCCTAAAGAACTTCCTCTAACATTTCTTATAGTATGTGTCTGTTGGTAGTGAATTCTTTTAGGTTTTTGTTGGTCTGAAAAAGTCCTTATTTGTCTTTAATTTTAAGAGATAATTCTTATGTTCATGTGTGTATTTGCCTTTTCTGGCTGCTTTCAAGATGTTCTTTTTTTTTTCTTTTTTTTTTTTAAATTAAGATGGAATTTCAATATAGTAAAGTTTACCTATTTTTATGTACAGTTCTGTGAAGGTTAATATATTTCTACCATGGTATAACAACCCTTAAGAGTCAAGCTATAATATAGTTCCATTGTTCCCAGAAACTGTTCCTATGTCCCTTTGTATACAAGTCAGTTCCCCACCTGATCTCAACCTCTATCATTGATCTGTCTTCTGTCGGTATAGTTTTGCCTTTTCCAGAACATCATTTACATGAAAGTGTCAGGTATGTAGCCTTTTGAGTCTCGCTTCTTTCATAACTCAGCATAACATATTTGAGATATATCATGTGGCTGTGTCAGTAGTTTGTTCCTTTTCACGGCCAATCAGTATTCTGTCTTACCAGTCTATCATATATAGATATCTATCATATATCATCCATAAAGCCACTATAGCAACACTTTCGTGGCTGTAACAATGTATGGCAGGATTGTTTTCCAAAAGACTTAATAAACCTGTAGTAAAACCAGCCGTGTCTGAACATAACAGTTTTATAATATCCTATTCAGCTCTGGGCATTATTTAATATATTTTCTTCAAAATGGAAGCGTCTTTTATTCTGACTGTAAAAGTAATATGTGCTCTTTTAAAAGCTGTGGGACAGTCTCTAGAGAAAGAGTTACAATTCCTTAAATGACATGACTTGGTCAGCCAGCCCTCCGATGTAAAACTTAAACGTCCACCATTTTGGCCCCTTTAGAGTGTGGTCCCAGCACTCAACAGAGTATTCCAGATGTGAACTGGATCTTCAGTCTTGCTCTGCATGCTGTGGTTCTTTGGTTCTTTGAATGTAGCCCAAGTTTGAAGTCACTTTTTTTTTTTTTTTTTTTGGCGACCACAAGTAGTTGAGTCCTTTTGAATCATCTAGAACCCTGAAATCTTTTTCACATGTGCTGATGGTAAGCCATAACTCTCTTATTCTGTAATTCTTGAGACCTCCAGTGGAAGACTTTACAATCATCCGTAGTTCACTGTCAGATGTGGTCTGTGTTTCTAGATTGTCGAGGCTGCTTTTTGGATCCTCATGATTAACATACAATGAGCCAATCATTGAAAAATGTTTAACAGATCAGAGAGCTCATGCCTCATTGTGGCCAAGTCTTGCTATGTGTTAAGAATATTTTTTTAATTTTCTAATATTCATTTAGTATTTGGGGGGATAATGAGATTGCCATCTTAAATGTAATTGCCGAGAGGTAAGATTCATTACTGTAAGATTTTTTGAGACTCCTTTAGGTATCTTTTAATCAGCACCATGTTTTATTACATATATCATTAATGCAGTATCTATTATGGTACCCTGTGTACTACCACTATGTATACTTATTACTATCACATTTATTTAAAATGTTGAGGTGTTTTTTCCAAGACTTTAACCCACACTGTAGACTACAGTTCCTAAATATATGGTGATAGCAACCAGAGAGATTAAAAATCACACCATCAGGGGTGCCTGAATGGCTCAGTCGGTTGAGCGTCCAACTTCAGCTCAGGTCATGATCCCACGGTTCGTGGGTTCGAGCCCCACGTCAGGCCTTGTGCTGACAGCTCAGAGCCTGAAGCCTGCTTGGGATTCTGTGTCTACACCTCTCTCTGCCCCTCCCCAGTTCATGCTCTGTCTCACTCTGTCTCTCAAAAATAAAAAATGTAAAAAAAAAAAAAAAAAAATCACACCATCGAAGAGAGTAAAAATTCCATTTTAGGACTTGTCTCAAACCTAAATAGGATAGCAGTGTCATGGCTGCTGCTAATTTAGATTGCATGAGATCACCAAAGAGGAGCTGCGAGCCAGGGATACTTACTATCTAAAAGCAAAAATATAAAGAAATCTGTAAATAAAGAAGATGGAGTAAATGTTATCATGGCATCCATTGTTTACTATGAGCAGTAGTAGACAAGCATATTAGTAAAACCACTGTATCAGGCAATGTTCGTATTAATGTGGTGAGGAAAAATAGGGCAAAGCATGAAAAATGGTGAAAAGGAAACCAGATTCATAAGGGGGCACATATAAGAAAAGGCAAGAGTCATTTGGAAGTCTGGTAGGAGTACCAGAGGAAGACTGATACTAACATTGTGTCCAGATAGGCTTTATCTTTCTGCTGTTCTTTCCATTTCCAGCCAATATACTAGAAGAGACTGAAACAGAATATGAAGGTAGCCCCACACATAAAAGTGTTAGAAAGTGTTAGATGGTGGGGGAGTGAGGGGGGGAGGGAAAAGAATTAGATGGAAGTGAAAACAATGTTCAAAGATTTGAGCATAACTCCCTTTGGTTGAACAACTAAGCCATTCTTTTATCAAGTTGAAGCCAATCCTCCTCCAACTTTCAGTGAATTCTGGCAAGAAGCTACAGTTTTGTGACCTCTTTATTTTGGCTTTCTTTTAGCCCTACTTTTGCTTTGGTAACACTTAACGACTCTTCACTCTTTTCAGCGTGGGGGAGGACACAGGTTGTTAAGGCCAATGCTGTGGGTCCAAATAGAAAGTATGTAGAAAGATATTAACTATCCCCAGCCAGGGTTTTTTCCTAACCCTGTATGAATAAATACATTGGTGATGAACATTTTTAACTCCTTTTAATTAATTCTGCATACCTCCGCCGGAATCTTTCTTAAGCCTACTTCAAGTTATGTGGTTCCTGCCTGGAATGTTTGGTTGCTCTGTACTGCCGGCCCAATTCAGGCCTGAGCTCCTTGGTTTGACCTGAAGATCTTAAGAAGTCGTTATGTCCCTCCTTTCCCACTGCTCACATGTGTCTTGAGCTCCAGGCCACAGGGGACTCTTTCCTTGGCTTTATCACCTCCAAGCCTTTGCTCACACTCTTCTGTCTGAAATCTGTCTCCTCCACTGTGGTCTGCCGCAGTCTTACCATCCTTTGATATTTTGATTGTTCATTTGCTCAATAAATATTTGAGTGGCTGTGGGCACTGTAGGCATTGTTCTAGTAGGCGAGCCTCTAGTAAAATGTAAGATCTTTCATCTTGTAGAGCATATTTTCTCATAGCTCACCCCACCGAGGTATAAACTCATCCCCTTCATCATCTTTTTTACTTTCTCTAAATTGATGTGATACATCTTTGCACAAATGATGATGAGGAAGAAGAAAGTGAGATATTTGAAGTGATCACTGTGGCTGGGCACAGAACATTCCAAATGCTTTAATTAAAAAAAATTTTTTTAGGGGCACCTGGGTGGCTCAGTTGGTTAAGCGGCCGGCTTTGGCTCAGTTCATGATCTCGCGGTTCGTGGGTTCAAGCCCCGCGTCGGGCTCTCTGCTGACAGCCAGCTCAGATCCTGGAGACTGTTTCGGATTCTGTGTCTCCCTCTTTCTCTGACCTTCCCCTGCTCATGCTGTTTCTCTCTCTCCCTCAAAATAAACAAACATTAAAAATTTTTAATTTTTTTAATGTTTTATTTATTTCTGAGGGAGAGAGAACTGTACAGAGTGCGAGCAGGGGAGGGGCAGAGAGAGAGGGAGACAGAATCTGAAGGCTCCAGGCTCCCAGCTGTCAACACAGAGCCCGATGCTGGGCTGAAACTCACGAACCGCAAGATCATGACCTGAGCTGAAGTCGAATGCTTAACCGACTAAGCCACCCGGGTGCCCCAAATGCTCTAATTTTAAAATTATGTATCCTAAGTGTAGAATGAAGCAAATGTAAGCAAAGATAGGTATAAAAGAGTGATATGAACTGGAGTGAATAGTGTCAGGGTATATAAAAGCTAGGATAAACAGAGGCCTCTGAGGTGAGGGACGTGAAAGATAACCAGAAGTACGAAGAGTTATGTTCAGAGCAGATCAGCAGAGAGTAGATGTAGCGAACATCTTGTGCCAGGTGAGGTGATGTTAACGTATGACAGAACAGAACTATTTAATACCTCTTCTGCTTTCATATTTTCTGTCAAGAAGAAAATTAACTGGAAGTGATAGAGAACAAAGGAGCAGCTAAAATCCCAGTTGGGAGACATTGTAAGTCCAATTAGCTGAGCAAAAAGCATTGTTTTCTGGTGCTTGTCTCCTCACCCCCACTCTATCCCTTCACCTTGTCCCCATCCCTCCAGCCAGGGAACTGAAAGAACTTGTAAATGAAATTACTGAACTGTCATCTTTAACAAATTGTAGAGAACAGAAGAAGTGCCAGAAGCTTAGACACAGAACAAAGTACAGTTGACCCTTGAACGAGGTAGGGGTGAAGGGTACTGACCCCTGCATGGTCAAAAATCTGCGTATAACTTTTAACTTCCCCAAAACTTAACCACTGATAACTTATTATTGACCAGAAGGCTTACCAGTAACATGAACAGCACCTATTTTGTATATGCATTATATGCTATATCCTTACAATAAAGTAAGCTCGAGAAAACGTTATTCAAATCATAAGGAAAATACATTTACAGTACTGTGTGGAAAAAATTAGCTTATAAGTGGACCCACATAATTAAGACCCATGTTGTTCAAGGTTCAACTGTATTTGCATTAAAAACGGAAGGAGGGATGGGGAGATAACGAAATGTACATCACTGCAGATAACATTCCATCCACTGGTTCCAACTTTGCACCTTTAGAGTTTCCTCTGTTTTAAAATATTTATAGACTATTATTTTGTCTCCATCAGCCTGGTCTTTTGCTAACTCAAAATTTTTCAAGATTTGCCCATGAGAAGATCACAAGTAAGATGCTATAGGGTTCTGACCTTGACCTCTGTCTTATTCAACATCATATCAATTGACTTAGCTCCTACCAAGGGACCCTGGGCATATTTCATATTCATTAAAATTTTATTTATTGACCCTAAAGAGGTAGAAGCATATTAATTACATTTTCAGGTGATAAAGTGTTAGAAACCGTATCTAACATGATGTATGACTGATCCAAGGTTCAGAATGACCTCAACAGACTTGAAAGATGGGCTGAAACCACAATGGCATTTCAAAGGAATAAATGTAAAATCTCACATTTAGATTTATTTATTTATTATTTTATTATAGTTTATTGTCAAGTTGGTTTCCATATAACACCCAGTGCTCATCCCAACAAGTGCCCTCCTCCATGCCCATCATCCCCTTCCCCTCTCCTCCACCTGCATCAGCCCTCAGTTTGTTCTCAGTATTTAAAGAGTCTCTTATGGTTTGCCTCCCTCCCTCTCCTTATTTTTTCCCCTTCCTCTCCCCCATGGTCCTCTGTTAAGTTTCTCCTAATCCACATATGAATGAAAACATATGGTATCTATCCTTCTCTGCCTGACTTATTTCACTTAGCATAACACCCTCAAGTTCCATCCACGTTGCTACACTTGGCCAGATTCCATTCTTTCTCATTGCCATGTAGTATTCCATTGCATAGATGAAGCATATCTTCTTGATCCATTTGTCAGTTGATGGACATTTAGGCTCTTTCCATGATTTGGCTATTGTTGAGAGTGCTGCTATGAACATCGGAGTACGTGTGCCCCTATGCATCAACACTCCTGTATCCCTTGGGTAAATTCCTATTTAGTGCTATTGCTGGGTCAGAGGGGAGTTCTGTTGTTAACTTTTTGAGAAACCTCCACCCTGTTTTCCAGAGGGGCTGCACCAGTTTACATTCCCACCAACCGTGTAGGAGGGTGCCTGTTTCTCCACATCCTAGCCAGCATCTAGAGTCCTCTGATTTGTTCATTTTAGACATTCTGACCGGTGTGAGGTGGTCTCTCAGTGTGGTTTTGATCTGCATTTCCCTGATGAGGAGGGATGCTGAGCATCATCTCATGTGTCTGTTGGCCATCTGGATGTCCTGTTTGGAGAAGTGTCTGTTCATGTCTTCTGTCCATTTCTTCATTGGATTATTTGTTTTTTGGGTGTGGAGTTTGGTGAGCTCCTTATAGATTTTGGATACTAGCCCTTTATCTGATGTGTCATTTGCAACTATCTTTTCCCACTCCGTCGGCTGCCCATTAGTTTTATGGATTGTTTCCTTTGCCGTGCAGAAGCTTTTTATCTTGATGAGGTCCCAGTAGTTCATTTTTGCTCTTGATTCCCTTGCCTTTGGGGATGTGTCAAGTAAGAAGTTGCTGTGGTGGAGGTCAAGGAGGTTGTTTCCTGCTTTCTCCTCCAGGATTTTGATGGTTTTCTGTCTCACATTCAGGTCCTTCATCCATTTTGAGTTTATTTTTGTGTATGGTATGAGAAAGTGATCTAGTTTCATTCTTCTGCATGTTGCTGCCGAGTTCTTCCAGCACCACCTGTTAAAGAGGCTGTCTTTTTTCCATTGGACACTCTTTCCCGCTTTGTCAAAGATTAGTTGCTCATACATTTGTGGGTCCAATTCTGGGTTCTCTATTCTGTTCCATTGGTCTATGTGTCTGTTTTTGTGCCATCACATTTAGATTGTTAAAAAATCAATTGCATAAGAACAAGATGTAGGAAAACTAGCTCAACAGAATTCAGTGGAGGTAGGGGGGCTTTTACTGATATCAAGATCAGAAAGTATAAGCAGTAATCTCGGGCACAGTACTTGGCATTCGTTACTCTATACCTGCAAGAGTGTTCTTGGTGTAATGTTTGAGAAGATCTTTATAAACTTGGTATGTCCTAAATAGAGTGACCAGAAGGTTGTTGTCCAGAATCCTTGTCAAGTAAAGAAGCCTTGAAGCAGATAAGAATTTTTAGGTTGGAGAAGATAGAATTTTTAGGAGATCATATCTGTCTTCTAAATAAAGTAGCTGCTGAATGGGTAATTAGATCTACTTTTGTGAAGTCCCAGTGATCTCAACTGAGATCAATGGGGAGAAGTTATTAGGAGGTAGTTTTGGTTTGATAGAAATAATAAAGAATTCTCTATAAATAATCATTATAATGGTAATATTTATTAAGCAATTATAATACATCAAGCAATGAGCAAAATACTTTTCAGCATCTCATATTTAATCCTAACAGCAGACTTGTCATATGGGTACTTTTTAGTCCCTAGTCAAACAGCTATTCTTTTTTTTTTTTTAATTAAAAAAATTTTTTTTAATGTTTATTTATTTTTGAGAGAGAGAGAGAGAGAGAATCCGAAGCAGGCTCCAGGCTCTGAGCTGTCAGCGCAGAGCCCAATGAAGGACTCAAACTCACAAACTATAAGATCATGACCTGAGCCGAAGTCAGAGGCTCAGCTGACTGAGCCACCCAGGTGCCCCTTTGTTTTTAAAATATTTTAATGTTCATTTTTGAGCGAGAGAGAGAGCGAGCGAGCATGCGTGTGTGCAAGTACGAGCAGGAAAGGGGCAGAGACAGCGGGAGATACAGAAACTGAAGCAGGCTCCAGCACTGAGCTAACCCAATGTGGGGCTCGAACTCATAAACCATGAGATCTTGACCTGAGCTAAATTTGGATGATTAACAGACTGAGCCACCCAAGCACCCTGCCAAACAGCTGTTCTTAATCTAGATCTGACTGGTCTCAAAAGTCTGTGCTTGGGGTACCTGGGCGGACCAGTCGGTTGAGCATCTGACTTTTGATTTTGGCTCACATCATGATCCCAGGGCTATGGGATTGAGCCCTGCATCAGACTTTGTGCTGAGTATGGAGCTTAAAAATCTCTCTCTCTTCCTCTCTCTCTTTCTCTCCCTTTCCCTCCTCATCCTCCTCTCCCCCTCTTATTCTCTCTCTCTACCCCCACCCTGCTCCTCTTTCCTGCTTGCACACACTCTCTAAAATAAAGAAAATTAAAAACTCTGTGCTCATAACCACTGTGCTGTCTGGCAGAGTAATGAACGCTCCATTACTATATATGTTTAAGTAGAAGGATCCCTTTTATGACTTAGAATCAATTCTTGTGGGCGGCCTGGGTGGCTCAATTGGTTAAGCATCCGACATTGGCTCAGGTCATGATCTCACAATCTGTGAGTTTGAGACCCGTGTCAGGCTCTGAGCAGACAGCTCAAGCCTGGAGCCTGCTTCAGATTCTGTGTCTCCCTGTCTCTCTGCCCCTCCCCCGCTAGAGCTCTGTCTTTCTCTCTCAAAAATAAAAAGGTAAAAAAAACCAAAAGAATAAAAGAATCAATTTTTGCAGTTCATAAGAGTATGGAGGAGCAGTACGGGATTATGGGAAAAGAGCACAGACTTCAGAGTTAGTTCGGGGATGGAAAATGTCACACATTGGCCCTGTGATCTTTAACCCCTCTGAACCCTGTTTTCTTAATCTGTGAAATAAGGATACTAATACCCATCTCAGTGAGTTAATGGGGATGATTAGTTTATGTGAGCAGCATGGCTTATGAATAGCATATATTTTGTACATATTGAGGCTCAACAAATAATTGCAGTAATTGTGCAAAGAGTCCTTCTAATTTTAACAATTATGGTCAGTGGTCTCTGACCACCATCATTTTAACTCTGTACATTTCGCTCAGTATTTTTTAACATTCTCTCTCAGTACTTTGCTAATATCTCAATTAGAACAGAGGCTTTGGTTGCTAGACTTTACTTTGTTTACAATTTTGTACAGATCATGTGCATATGTTTACTTTTATGGGTTTTTTTTTTCTTATTTTGTTTTCTTTTTCTGATGGAAAGTAGCCGCTACTTCCTAATTTGCTACTGTCACCTTGGAAACAAAATAAAATCAGTAAGCCTTCGGGGGCAGTCTGAAGGGCTTCTTGATACTAAAAAACAGAGGCATGAATGCATGGAACTTAAAATAACAGTTTGGGTGACTTGGGGACCAATTTCTGTGTTTCCCCCATTTCTTGACTGTCCAGAGAGTTGAAGTTATGAAATAAGTAAGATGAAGTTGGATGTGACACTAGCTTAGCCCTCGAGGAGTTTTACAGTCTAGTAGGAAAAAACCAAAACATCACAATTAACTCAAAGCCTAGAATTTTTGAAGCATAATGCTTATATAATATGACATTATTCCTATCACTGCCTGCCTCCCACGTGCCAAGTGCTGCACTAGCTGCTGTCTGTGTAGTTTCTTTTTTCATCTTCAGAAGAATCCTATGAAGGAGGTACTAATCCTCCTTATTTTGTAGGTAAGGATGCTTAGGTATGACAGTGTTGCAGTGTAGATAACCTTTTCAACTTCCACAGAGATTTAAACTCAGGTCTGTCATATTCCAAAGACCCAGTTCTTTGCATCACACTGGAAGAGGTGGGCCATAGTCCTAGAAAACCACCGTGTAGAGGAATGATTCATTGAGCTGAGCCAAAAGGAGCAGGCGGCAGTCGGGTGGGATGTGCTGGCTTGGGTCATGAGCGGTAGAGAAATGAATCCGTAGGGGAGGGTAGGAGGAGCAGAGTGGGCCTGAGTGTGCTGCTGTTGAGGAGGTGGGGTGGAGACGGGGAGATAGCTGCTTGACCAAAGAGAGGGGTGCATCTTGAGGGGGAGGAAGAAGGAAGGTAAGATCAGAAAGCTAAATTTTGGCCAGATCATGCATGCTCTTAAAAGCCAGGGAAAGGGATTTGGAGGTGATGTTCTAGGAAGCAGTTATTGTTTTGTGTTTGTTGTAATAGAGCAAAAGGTATTGGCATGTTGAAAGCTGTGCTTTTTTTTTAATGTATTTTGAGAGAGAGAGCATGCGCAGGTGTGTGCCCAAGCAGGGGTATGGCACAAAGGGGGAGAGAGCGAGAGCGAGAGAGAGAGAGAGAGAGAGAGAGAATGCTAAGCAGGCTCCGTACTGTCGGCATGGAACCCATCGAGGCGCTTGACGGAGGCTTGGTGCTGGGCTTGAGCTCACGAACTGTGAGCTCGTGACCCAAGCCACAATCAAGAGCCAGGTGCTTAACCCAACTGAGCCACCCAGGTGCCCCCAAAGCTGTGCTTTTTTGATGATTGGTATGACAGTGGCCAGAGATGGGCATACCAGTTAGGAGAGACCATTGTAATTTTCTAGTGATGAGCTGGTGAAAGTCAGGACTGGTGGGGGCACAGTGGAAGGAAGAACAAATCTGACACATCTTCAAGGAAGAAATGATAGAACTTGCCAGATGGGGTACAGGAAGTGGGAGCTGTAGGGTTGCTTGCTGGGAGGAGCAGAATAATAGCAGAATTGGGAAGGGAGTGTTAACCTTAAAAATAAAATTGGCAGTTATTTTACTAGCAAAAATGGTTTTTATTCAAGAATATTAAAGAATTGCAATGTGAGACCAGCAGGTTATGGCAAAACCATAGGCAGGCTGGAAAACAAAGGGGC
The DNA here is from genome assembly GCF_003009895.1 of Hyaena hyaena. Lineage (NCBI taxonomy): Eukaryota > Metazoa > Chordata > Mammalia > Carnivora > Hyaenidae > Hyaena > Hyaena hyaena. The sequence continues at coordinate 651,008 of NW_024080796.1, forward strand.
GGAATGCCCTTTTATAATGGAAAGGGGGGCGTGGGGAGGGCTGTCATAAACAAAATGTCCATCGGACTAAACTGGGAGTTTGAAGTATAGTAGTTTTTCATTGGCTGTGTTATGACAGTGTCTCACTGGGTGGGCTGTGGGGGAGGCAAGGAGAAAACCGTTCTTCCTCCTGCTGGAGGGGTGAAGTATAGTGTTCTTCTAGTTGGGGTGCCAACGCATGTCTTTTCGTGTTGGGGTCTGCACTTAGCAGTGGTAGGATGTGATACAGTCCCCTAATGACCTTTTGATTCCATTGCATTTTATTAGCATTTATTTTTTTAATGTTTATTTCTTTAGTGTTTATTTTTGAGAGAGTGGCACAGATGGAGAGAATCCTAGTGAGGCTCCACGGTGTCAGCACAGAACCCCATGTGGGGCGCACACTCACAAATCATGAGATCATGACCTGAGCTGAGATCAAGAGTCGGACGCTTAGCCGACGGAGCCACCCAGGCACCCCTATTTTATTTTCTTTTTTTTCTTTTTCTTTTTTTTTTAAATATTTTATTTATTTCTAGGAGAGAGAGAGAGAGACAGCGTGAGCAGGGGAGGGTCAGAGAGAGAGGGAGTCACAGGCTCTGAAACAGGCTCCAGGCTCTGAGCTGGCAGTCAGCACAGAGCCCAACGCGGGGCTCGAACCCACGAACCGCGAAATCATGACCCAAGCGAAAGTCGGACGCTAAACCGACTAAGCCACCCAGGCGCCCCAAGGCACCCCTATTTTAAATTAGGTCCCCTTTTGTCAATTCTCACAGGAAGTTAATTTTTTACATTGACCCTGCAAAACCACAGTCAGTAATAGCCATTTTGGTGCTGCACACTGAACATTTCCTGGCATTTAGCACCTTATGGTGCCCCTTTTGTCACGGGGAACACTTATGGTGGTACTGGGGTAGGAGTGGGGTGTAGGGAGTGTGGCAGGAAGTAGGAGGGGCAGGTGTTTTTCAAAGTTTGCTCTGATTTCCTGACTTGATTTGCTGTGGGCCCATTGAAGGCAGTATTCTAGTCATAGCAAAAGCCTCTATGCTCGTGTGCTCAGACACAGATGTAATGTTTTATAAAGGGCAAGCTAAAAATCTTGGGTGGGCGTTGAGGGGATTATGAACCTCCATATTATTATTTTACTGAACACGCCAAGGACCAGCTCGTCTTTCTGAGCCGGTCTTTAAACAGAGTGACTGCTAATATGAACGTACGGGACTCGTGTTGGAAATTGCTATCCTCGTTTAGAAGCCATTAACCTTTCTGTTGATAAAATAATGTTTGTAACTGAGCATGTGAAATCCGTGCTGAACAGCTGCAGCCTTTCCGGAACACTAACTTAAAAAGTGCTCGTCATACTTTTTGAAAATCAAAAGCATGTGGGTGGGATGAAGTCACCTGAGCAATTTTCTGTAATTACAACTTTCAAGGCCTTTCCCTTTGTCTTCTTCAGGCTGACTTCACACACATGCACACATGCATGCACACACACCCAGAAGTGCAAACTCATGATTTTCTTATTTTTCTCTGTAGATTTTTTGCACTTATTTTTTGTTAACAGTCACAGTTCCCTAAGAAGATATTTGCTTTCTTGTTTATTTGAACTTTCGTATTTCTGAAGGCTTTGGAACCCCCCTTACAGAGCAGCTACCTAAAGATTTCTGAGCCATGAGTGACCCCTCTGAAAAGTACGCCTGGGTGCTCTGGATCTAAACGGACTTCTCTAGGGTAACACTGGGAACCCCCAAAGGCCGTGACCTCCTAGAAAATGTACCAGGAAGATGTTAGAATCGTCACGCAACCTTTTGCATGTGCCTGGGTTCCTCAGTGCCATCCTGGTCGGCAAATACTGAAATTAGAATCGTTACTCATGCCTACGACCAACCCACCCTGGGAATTAACTTCTGCATGCTGATAATTAAGGTTTGCTGCTAATGTTCCCTGAAAGAAGGGAATAGAGAAGAATATCGTTTCTATTTGTGCCTTTTCATTAACAGAGAATTGGCAGGGACAGGGCTTTAAAGAAGCCCACATGAGGGGGGATTAGCACCTGACGTAGTTCAGTAGTTACGTCATCGTTGGACACATACTGAGAATACCAGCACCAGTTTCTCCAGTAAGCTAACTGAAAATCTGAATTCTGGCATAGTTTAAGTGTGGAATAAGATTGTTGGCTTTCCAAAATTAATCAAGTAGTGTTTTACCAAAGTGATGTTAAACATGAAGTAGTGTAATAGATCTGTCATGCCATCCTAAGAGTCGCTCATTTTTCTTTTCTTTTTTCTTCCCCCCTTTCTAGGTAACAAAAGTTCTTCACCTAGAATAGAATTTGGGCTTGCATTGTGTATAACATTGAGAGTTCCTTCTTGCTACTGAAAGCCAAGGTATCTTTTTCAGGGAGGTTAAAATTACTAATTTCTCCCGTTATCTTCTTCCTTTCTGTCATCTTCTTCCTTTCTGTCAACAGTCGCAGTTCATAGTGTTCCTGAAGCTATTTGAAAAGACCTTTGTATACATGTAGAGTGCCTCTGGCCAAAGAGATGAGGCGCGATGTTACTTGTTTCAGAAGATACACTAATGCATCAAAAACAAGTGACAGGAAAAACAAACTGCAGTTAGTAACCTTGTTGCTTCAAAATGAACAAACGTTTTGGGAGAGCAAGTTCTCGCTGGACATCACTAAATAAGAATGAGCTGATGTCACACTTGGCAAGAAGCAACTCTTAAATTTTTTTTTTCCATGCAAATAGTACAACATGGCGGGGAGGAGGGGCCGCGGGCAAAGGGTAAAGAATTATGGGGGAAAATAAGCTAGAGAAGGAATGTGAGAATGAGTCGCTTGCTACAAAAGAATTACTGTGATACAAAAGCCATGTTTGTTTTGTCAAGAGGAATCTGAGCCGGAACTTGAACTGATGAAGGGAGAGATGTTTACCGGTCTCCTCCCGCACTCCCTCAGAGGCCGCTGTGTGCTGCTCCCTGTGGAGGGTTGTGTAACTGCCTTGACTCGTTTTCAGGGGAAAATGGCCCCTGTAGCTATTTTGGCTCAGCAGAGTTGCTGCATCAAGTGTAAGTGAAGAAGTCCCCTAAACATCGTGATATCAGACTCAAAAGGTAGTTACTTTAATGAGGATTTCCAAACACTAGGAGGCAACACTGCCCACTGGAGCGTGTGCCATCAGCAGCCTCCCCCTTCCCAGAATTCCGTGCAGCACTGGGAATTTGGACAACCTGATGGCAGATTTTGCATGTTCCTAAAAGCCAGGAAATGTCAAAATTAGCCAAATGTTTATTGAGATGAGCTGGAGTTACCTGGTACATCGAAGCTCTGTGGTCCGGTGTGTCACAGCAAGAGTGGGAGAGTGTAGGTTGGGGACACTGCTGGCGTTCTGGGCGGACCAGCCTCCATTGTGTGAGTCTCCCTGTGTGTGGGCGGATGATTAACCTCCCTTTCCAATAAATACCGTGGTGCCCCCAGTCTCCGCCACGTCCAGAGAGGCCATTATCTTCCAAAACCCCTCCCCACCCCAGGGCAGAACTAAACCCATATGTGCTTTGCAGCTTTATTAAGTGGCATGGTTTTCTTTGTAATTGTGTGCCTCCCAGAATTAACTTAACAACTTAAGAATTAATTAATTCTTAATTAAATTAACAACTTACGAAAGTCTTAAGTTGTGCGTTTATTATATAGTACAGGCTTTATTCAGAATAGATTTCATAAAAAACTCTACTGGAAAGATGGATGGCAGGGAAGGACATCACCAGGACAGAAAAGAGTGAGATGGAAGTGTCTTCTTTAGCCCATTCTTGTTCCTCCAGATCTCCAGTTCTCCGCCTGGTTCCTCTTTCTCCTGGGAGGCAGCAAATGTGTGGTCCAGGACTAGAGACAAGGGCATGAGCTAAAGTAGGGGAAGGTAGCAGAACAGCTGGGCAGGGGGTGGGGAGTAGGCAGGTACAAAGAAGAGATTTCCATTGGGATGTGAAGATGGAAGACATGGCGATGATGAAGGGCGATAATGAAATTGGAACGTTCACATGGCATTGTTAAGCTTACGACGTTGGTATTTCTGGGACGGTTTTGTTGTACCACAGACCTAGAACTTGCAGGGAAAATACTCATCTGGGATCATTAAATCAGTTGAAGACTTTAACATGCATGTTGAATTGTGGTATTTCCTTTTTTTTTTTTTCATAGCTTTGAGGCTTTAAGCCTCACTTTCGAAAAGACTGTGTGCTTCTAGGTACTTAAGCAGCGATTTAGATCCACTGTCTGCTGTTGATATCATTGCAGGTCTCCTGAGCGTTAGTTCATGGAGTCACTGACACAGTGACATACTTTTCCATTCATCTGGACTTGCTGAAAATAGTACTGTGCTTTATTGGAAAAGCTAAGCACAAACGTTAGTCAAATATTAGCATACAAACTAACCAAATTGTTATTGAATAGAGGTGCAAACAGGAAAGCTTTGAGACGTATGAACAAAAATCTCACTCATCTTCATTATCAGTCACTGCTTAACTTAAAACTTTGGATTTCTACCAAAGCTTGATTAAGTATAGGAACATTCCTTTCAGTGCTTCCCAGACCTTTTAAATGAGCCTTGAAGACATTGAGCTGTGTGCATATCACTCCGTTTTTAGCCTTCTCACTAGTTATCAAACACACTGCTGGTCTCTCTCCTGGGGAGGTCTTGTTTTTGTCACAGGCTGTCTTTCTGAGCAGCCAGTGTGTCATTCCCTCTCTAATTACCTAGAATTGTCTAGTTTTGCTAACAGAGAAGGGTATGTTTTCCTGAATGGCTCCCGTGGTGGCTGAGGATGGAATTGTGGTGGTGTCACAAACCTTTGTGGGAGCCAGAACCAGAGCTTCCATCGGATTTCCATGTCTCAAACCTAGAAGATTTCAAGAATTATGGCTTTGGCTAGAAAGCCTTGTCCCCGATAGAGATTGCCAGCTGCTACCTAATTTGTTTTTTCATTTGGAATATTTCAGCATATAGCAAAAACAGCAAACACCTGAATCTTCACTTACCAACTTTGTCAGACTTTAGTATTTTACCATATTTTACCATTTGTTTGATTTTTTTTGCCCCCTTCCCAAAGAAAAACATTTGAAACAACTTCAAGCCCCCTCACTCCCTTTTGTGACCCTCCCTAATATTTTTTTCTCCCTTCCTCTCTACAGGAAATCAGTGATCTGACTGGTGTTCATCATGCCCACACATTTTTTTTCGTGGCTTTACCTTCTACTCCATATTTATAGAACTCTAAACAGTATTTAATATTCTTTTATATGTCTTGACTTCATCTAAATTGCATTCTGTTGTATGTATCCTATATTTATACTTTTGTAACTTTTTTTCTTGGTTTATACTTTTGAGATGTGTCCATGTCCATACATACCTCATTTTCCCTGCTGTATTGTGTTCCGAGGAATGACTACTTCACAATTTACCTATCCATTGTCCTGTCAATGTTTGAGTTGTTTCAAATTTTTTCATTATTGAACAGTTAGTAGGTCTGCTTGGACATGTCTCCTCATGCACATGTATGAAAGTTTTCCCTAGGGCGTGTAACTGGGAATAAATTACTGTTTAGTAGGGGAGAAATCTTTTCAGCCTTACTAGATGCTGTCAAATCATTCTTCAAACCTGTTATGTGGATTTATAGCCTTACTGGCTGGGTTTGCAAGTTCCTGTTGTTCCACATCCTCAATAATTGTCCCAGCTGTTCCTTGTTTACTGATTAATTTAAAGACAGCGCTGTGCATAGCAACCATCTCAAACACGGGGTCGGATGCAAACTTATTTTTTCATACCAGGCTTCCTCCTTTAAAGGAACTGTCACTTTCAGAGTTACGAATCCGAGGTAACCAAGTAGAGGGGCGTTTGGCCGTATTGTTTTAAATAGGATTTCTTTTTCTTAGGATCATAAAATGAAAATATATGATTATTTTAGATAATTTGGAAAACAGATTTACAAAAAAGAAAACTAAAAATTCTACCACTCAGCTACAGTTTTGTTACTATTTTGCTATGTATTTCCTTCTGGTGTAAACATATATATGATACATATTTACTCTGCATTTAGAACTGTGCTGAATTTGTCATTGTATATCACAGTTTCACTTAAAATTATATTGTAGCATTTCCCATGTCACGGAATATTATTTGAAGACACCATTTAATAGCTGCATAACATGTAATTATTCTCCCCTTGGAGAACATTTTTTTTTTTAATGTTTTTTTTATTTATTTCTAGGAGAGAGAGAGAGAGACAGCGTGAGCAGGGGAGGGTCAGAGAGAGAGGGAGTCACAGTCTGAAACAGGCTCCAGGCTCTGAGCTGGCAGTCAGCACAGAGCCCGACGCGGGGCTCGAACCCACGAACCGCGAGATCATGACCTAAGCGAAAGTCAGACGCTCAACCGACTAAGCCACCCAGGCGCCCCTGGAGAACATTTTTATACTGAAATAACATTGTAGTAAACAGTCTTGGTATATGAATCTTCTGAGTTTCAGTCTGTTTCTTTGAGCTAGATTTCCTAGAAGTCAGTAAATATTTATGGAATTAGACTGAACAGATTATAAGCAAAGCATCCAGGGAAGAAAAGAAAAGTCAAAAGAGAGGAAAGCAGGACAAGTTTCCAGGCGTGTCCGATGGGGGGAGTCATGAGATCTATTAATTTAACTCCTCTCATAATTGAGTTCAGTGGCAACTCTGACTCTCTCCTGAATTTAGAGACCCTTCTCTTAATACGGGCCGTGTTAGAGGTGAACTCTATCCTACCGTGAACAAAAGAGAGTTGGCTGTACATTGTAGTGTTCAAAGAATATAGGATCTTAGAACTGAAGGGATTTTTAAAAATTTTTTTAAATGTTTTTTTACTTATTTCCGAGAGACATTGTGAGCAGGGGAGGGTCAGAGAGAGAGGGAGACACAGAATCCGAAGCCGGCTCTAGGCTCTGAGCTAGCTGTCAGCACAGAGCTCGACATGGGACTCGAACCCATGAACCGTGAGATCATGACCTGAGCCAAAGTCGGACGCTTAACCGACTGAGCCACCCAGGCGCCCCGGAACTAGAAGGAATTTTTAATGTTTTATCATTCTGGTTGCAGAGTCCTCAAGTTGAGTGTATTTTATAGAATATTTCATCAAAGTAGACTTCTAGCCTTGACTTGCTTTATATCTAACCCCACACAGCTCATTGTCATACAGGCAGTTTGCTCCTTTATTGGACAGCTTTGGTTCGTTCAGCATGGTTCTTTTCCTTAAATCCAAAGATTTCCTGTAACTTTTGTTTGCGGTTTAATTTGTTTTTTTAATGAACGGCTCTCTCAAAATAATTCTGGAAATATTTTTACTTTTGCATGTTTACCCATTAGCATCTACTGTAATATGAAAACAAACATATGTTTGACCTACTTTTAGCTTTTGTTTTCTTCCAAGGTACAATTTATCTTTATAGTAAAAATGATATATGGGGACATAGGCAAGATAGAAGAACTTTACACATATTTTTATATGTGGTGGACAGAAAAGTTTTGGAGTGTTTATAGAATATACTTTCATTTTATTACTGTTGATTTGAAGCTGCATTTGAGAGTGATTTTGGTATATGCACGGTGCTACTTTTCTGCTAATAATAACAACCTTTCTCTTCCCATCTGTCTCTCTCTCTTTTTTTTTTTTTTTTTTTGCACAGAGGTGTTAACGTCTGTTATCTCCTTAAATCTCTATGTCTCTGTCAGACCTCTTAGGGTAGGCATTTTCCTCTGAGCAGATAAGGCCCAGAGAGGTTTAAAGTCCTCTCCTATCACACAGCTGGTGAAAGGTAGGGCCAGCATTTCAACTCAGGTCTCATTCTAAAACCTTTTTCTTTAGCCAGTTTGCCTGTCTCTCTCTCTAAGGTGAGTTAATTTCATAATAAAATCAGATGTACTTCTGTTCAAAAGATATTCTTGTCTTTGGGCCTTGACAGTCAGTGTATCACATTGGTAGCGGGTGATACCTCTGCTTGTTCTCTTCCATCATCCTAGTTGCTCTTGCCTTGGTTTGGGCACACTGGAGATTTTCTGCCCCTGACTGCCCACCTCTCCCTAGTGCCCCACGGAGCTTCTTCCTGTTTCTAGGGAAACTGAAGCACGAATGAGAAAAGAGTAACAAATGATCACATAATTTTCCCCCCCTGAATATTATCAACTGATATGTTCTGTAAAGGAGGATGTTTTCACAGCTGTGTGCTTCAGGGATGGTGGGAAGAGTTTGCGTTGCTATTGCTTGAATATCTTCTACAACAAAGGCACATGCTTGATGGCCTTGGAATGTGGAAACCTGTTCCCTCAGTCAACCCTTTGATAGAGATCTTTGTGTTTGTGGTCACACTGGGATTCAGATACGTTATCTTCATGAACTTCAGACCAGAGGTCAGAGTACCAAGGAGTGGACTTGTTGAATATATGATTTGATTACCTGAGATCAATCATGTTTTGACTTGGTGATGACGGGATATACTGTGTATGTGTGTGTGGGGTGGGGGTTATGTAGTTGCTAGGGGAAAGGAACAAAGTTTAATACTTGGTTTTGTTGACCTTTGGTATCACTTTTATCTTGTAGTTCCATGTAAAACTGCCTTTGCCAAGTTTTCAAAAGGCTGTAGTCAAGTGATTTATAGATAAAGCCTCATTCACTACTTGCATAAGAAGAGCCCATATCTTCAAATATGGGTGACGTAAGTTTACTTTAGAGACAGGAATGAGTTCATTTCTTTGGAGAGATATGAACAGAATGTCTCTTACTCTGGTGAGAAATAAATTTAAATCGGGACTTTGCTACGAGGAAGTGGAATGGAGTAACTGGGCAGTTGAGCCTTCTGAAGTTAGGGGTCTTTAGGCAAGGCCCAAGGGGCACACCCAGTTGTGTATTGTGGAACTCATCCAGACAGGAACATTCCTCAGTTCTCCACAGGGAATGCCAGACATCATGGAGAACCACTTTGTATATGGCTATAAGGTGCTTATGTGCCTTGGGTCTTTCAGAGACAAAAATACATGATTCCTTCCCTCAAGGACCTTACCAGGGATCTAGAGAGAAAGGAGGAATGTCGATAATAATACATACACAAAAAGGATCCTGTGGCAAGTGCCCAAAGTGAACCTTCAACCAAGTGTATTCCAGAGATACAGCCCATAAAAAGTATGATTTATGTATAAATGGGCTGTGTTGCTACTGAAAACATTTTGACATTTTGATTCCAAAGTATAATCAAGTCTCAAATAAGCAAAACAACCTTAAGTATAAGTCAAGAGGAAAATGGTATTTTAAAGTAATTCTTCAAGTAAGTTGCCAAATAATGGACACTGGTATTTCGGGAATTGGCAACTGTGGCTCTCACTGTTTGGCTACTGGATTATCTCCCTTAAACTACAGTAATATTTCTGTCACCCCAAATCATTCATGTACAGTATTTTTTCTTTCTGTGAACTCCAGCACATATTTCCATCATGTGATTTGTTGTCATGATTATTATTACTATTACTCTACTTACTTTGTATAGGAGATAATAAAATCCACCTTTTAAAGTCGTGCTGACAACTAAATAAGATAAACTATGTTACGTGGTTAACACAGTGCTTGGCTAAGAGAATGCCATCATTAATGTTAACTATTGTTTTTCTTACTCATGAAATAGAATGCTTTATCTAACACCTGACATAGAGTTAAGTTTTAGTACATTGTCAAAATATTAGCTTACTGTTTACAAAGAGATTTAACAAGTGAAAATGTGTCAAGGGAACCTAACTCAGAATCGGAGTCAAGAAACCGTGAAGGATGCCCTCTTGGGCACATACCACTCCTTACCACTTGCGCAGTCCAGCAGGAAAAAGGAAGATTTCCTCTGGACCGAGGAGGTGGCTTTCACCTACAGCCAATCAGAGACTCCCACCTCCAACCACCGACAGCCAATGAGAAGGCGCCACCACTTTGAATTCTTATTTTTTTCCCCAATGAACTTTTCTTCAAAACAACCCTCCCAACTTCCTCCTTTTTGTCTATAAAACAATGCTCTCCTCCTCTGTTGCCCAGACTTGCCTGTTGTTCTCCATCGTTTGCTTGTTCCAGATTGCGCTTCCTCCGCTATTCCCTAATAAACTCGATATTGCTGGCTGAATCACTTACCTTTTTCTCTCGAAAGGTTGACAAGCACACATTATCTCATTTAATTCTCTCTGCTACTTTCAAAGTATACTGTATTAGCTCTCTTTCACTGATAGAGAAATTGAGGTTAAGTGTATACACGGTCAAATTTGAAAGTGATAGTGAATGGCTTCCAGAATCTCTAGAAGAGCTCTAGACTCAGATTTTGGGTCACCTACCTAAGCATAATGGCCAAAATTATGCCACAGAACTTATTCATTGAGGTCACTACTGCTCTCACGACCAAACACTGTGACACACCCTGTACCACAAACAGTGCTGGCTGCCAGTGTAGACTGAACTTTGCCACTGGTTCTGCTTCTCCTGTTACCGCAGAAAGCCTGTTTTTCCAGAAACAGCTGTCACCGGGCAATGTACCTTGTAGAAGGTCCCTGTTTTGCAACATTTGCTCCCCATTTAGAGTCAAGGGACGAAGCATAGATAGGTGGAACTCCTGTTGTGCGCTTGTATTCGCGCTGCAGGGCAGGTCGGGAAAAGGCCCTTGGTTCTTCCGCTCCTCTGTGTAATAGGCAAGTAGGCGCTCACGTGCGATGCTTTGCTTCATTGCAGTTCCTTGGGCCTTAAGTCTGTATACAGAAGGAGTATTTCCTGTTAATTGCATGTAAGCAGAGTAGAAGTTGAGATTGTTTTCCCTATTAGTAGACTTCATGTGTGGAAAATCAGTCTTTTCCTAAAATGTATCTTGTTCCTAGTAATTAGATGTCATCAATCAACAGTATTGCCTCGACTTTTAAAGCTGTTAATAAATGAGAACTTTCCATCTGATCAGGGTGTTTTCTTCAGTATAAACAGTACTGTATTTCCCATTATCCTGTAGAGTGCAGGACTTGTAATACTTCAAGGAAGCCATGAGTTAATACCCCCCAAGAAGAGGGACTCCTTGAAGCAACAAAGTCCATGGCATTAGTATTTCAGATTTCTTTTTGATAGCATCCTTTTCTTGGTACTTCATTTGTTTTTATTTAAAGCGAACCTGTGATTGATTCATCTTTCTGAACACTTACAAACTTCGGGTCCCCAGTGTGATTGCTGTGGACTCTAAAGATAGCTTCCTCTTTTATAGTCAGTCTTGGTATGCTTTGCAAAGGCTGCATTTTTTTTTTTTTATGTTTGTTTATTTTTGAGAGAGAGACAGACTGTGAGTGGGGTAGGGGTAGGGAGAGGAAAACACAGAATCCAAAGCAGGCTCCAGGCTCTGAGCTGTCAGCACAGAGCCCCATGCGGGGCTCAAACCCATGAACCGTGAAATCATGACCTGAGCCGAAGTCAGACGCTTAGCCGACTGAGCCACCCAGGCGTCCCACAAAGGCTGTATTTTTAAGAAGTTGTGTATATTTCAAACTACCGTAAGTAGCATTATGTGTTAAAATGCAGTTTTTAAAAGAACGCTTTCAGTTCCTCAAAGCAAACTCTTTTAGAGGGAAGGATCCTTTGGTGCTCTAACCAGCCATCCTTACTTTGTCTGGAAAGCTGCCATTTTGATATTTCAGTAAGTGGTGAACACCATGCTGTAGTGAACGCTAGCTGTCAAATTGTAGGGAGGACTCAGGTGCTCCATTTTTATAGGCTGACATTCGTACCTCCAGACATGTGAGACAGAGCGGACTTTCTGTGTTCATTCATTGAGAGATGTTGAAAGGTTGTGACTTCTGAACTATGAGTGTGTATGATAGACTACATTTCTTTTATTTTCATACTCAGAGGAAGGGTCTTCTGAATTTAAATATGTTCCTTTCTGCAAAGAATTCTAAATTCATCTTGGTCCTATAATTAAAAAAAAAAAACAAAACAAAACCCTGGTCTAGCAGTACAGAATAATATTTTATCTTCCTCCTCATAGAAACAAGAAGTTTCCAAAGTTTGGAAGAAACCATGGTTCAACTCAGTTTTCAGAGAAGGAAATAAGACTTATTTTTCTCCTGGTTTATCCTTTTATATTTTAGATTTTGTTCCCTACTGACTACCTTTTTCTTTTTTGCTTGGCTAATTGATTAGAGAGGTATTGTGGAATATTTTTGCTGAGCATCATTGAAATCTATCTACTTGACTTTTTTATTGCACTAAAATATGCATAACAAAATTTATCACTTTCACCCTTTTTGAGAGTATGATTTGGTGGCATGAAGTATATTCATATTGTTGTACAACATCACCACTGTCCTTTTCCATCTTTCTTAATTGGAACTCTGCCAGTTAAACAGTCACTTCCTGTTCCCTCCTCCCCTCAGTGCCTGGCAACCATTATTCTACTTTTCTTCCCCCTCCATCAATTTGACTATTCTGCATACGTCATGTAAGTGGAATCATACGCTATTTGCCCTTTTGTGTCTGCCTTATTTCACTTAGTGTTCTCATAGTTCATCCATGTTCTAGCATATGTTAGAATTTCCTTCTTTTGTAATGATGAATAATGTAAATAGTATTTACCATATTTTGCATATTTTTTCATCCATTGCTGGATGCTTGGATTGCATCCATGTCTTAACTACTATGAATGTGAATGTACAAATATCTTGTCAAAACCCTGTTTTTAGTTCTTCAGGGCGTGTACACACAAGTGGAACCACTGGTAATGATAGGGTAATTGTGTTTAATTTTTGGGGGTCGTGCCATGCTATTTTCCACAGTGACTGTACCATTTTCATTCCCATCAATGGTGCACAAGGGCTTCACTTTCTCTACATCCTCACCAACACTTGTTTTCTGGCTTTGTTTTGTGTTGTTTTGTTGATAACAGCCATTCTCATGAGTGTGAGGTGGTATCTCATTGTAGTTTTGATTTGTGTTTCTCTTATGATTAGTGGTGCTAAGCATCATTTCATATGCTTATTGGCCGTTTGTATATTGTCTTTGGAGAAATGTCTACTCAGGTCTTTTTGACTGTTTTTGAGTTGGACTGTTTATATTTTTTTATGTTGAATTTTATGAGTTTTCTGTATATTCTGAGTATTAATCCTGCATCAGGTATATGGCCTTTGCAGATATCTCCTCCCATTCTGTGGGTTTCTTTTGTTACTCTGTTGGTAGTGCCTTTTGGTGTACAAAATTTTAAATTGTCCATAAAGTCCAGTTTGCCAGTTTTTCTTTTGCTGCCTGTATCTTTGGTGTCATTTCAAGGAAATCATTGCCAAACTCAATGTCCTGAACCTTTTGCCCTGTGTTTTCTTCTGTGAGTTTTAGGTCTTTGATAAAATTTGAGCTAATTTTTGTATGTGGTGGTAGATAAGACCTTCAACTTAATTCTTTTGCATGTGGACATCTAGTTTTCTCAGCACCATTTGTTGAAAAGACTCTCCTTTCCTCTATTCAAGGGTCTTGGCACCCTCGTACAAAATTGCTTCACCATGTATATGAGAGTTTATTTCTGGGCTTTTTATTCTATTCTATTGATGACTACGTCTCTCTTTATACCAGTACTGTACTGTTTTGGTTACTATAGCTTTGTGGTAAGTTTTGAAATCAGGAAGCGTGAGTCCTTCAGCTTTGTTTTTCTTTTTCAGGATTGCTTTGGTTATTATTGGAAGTCCTTTGAGATTCCATATGAATTTTAGGATGGGTTTTCTATTTCTGCAAAAAAAAATTGGAATTTTTATAGAGGTTGCAGTGAATCTATAGATTACTTGGGGTGGTATTGTGAACTCAACACCAACAAAACCCACAAATGATCCAATTAAAGATGGGCAGAGGACCTAAATAGAATTTTTGCAGTGAAGACTGATGGCCAACAGACATATGAAAAGATGCTCGACATCACTAGTCATCAGGGAAACGCACATTAAAAATAAAATGAGGAGCGCTTGGGTGGCTCAGTCGGCTAAGCGTCCGACTTCGGCTCAGGTCATGATCTCACGGTTCATGGGTTCAAGCCCCACGTCGGCCTCTGTGCTGACAGCTTAGAGCCTGGAGCCTGTCTTCCAATTCTGTGTGTCCCCCTCTCTCTAACCCTCCCTTGCTCACGCTGTCTCTATCTCTCTCTCAAAAAATAAATAAAACCTTAAAAAAATACAATGAGATATTTTTACGCCTGTCAGAATGGCTAAAAAAAAAAAAAACAAAAAACATAAGACATAACAGGTGTTTGCAAGGCTGTAGAGAAAAGGGACCCTTGTGCACTGTGGTGGAAATACAAATTTGTACAGCCATTGTGGAAAACAGTATGGAATTTCCTCAAAAAACTTAAGAATAGAGTTACAGTATGATCCAGTGATTCTACCACTGGGTATTTATCCAAAGGAAACAAAAGCACTCGTTTGAAAAGATATATGCACCTTTATGTTTATTGCAACATTATTTATAATAGCCAAGATACGGAAGTAACCCAAGTGTCCATTCCCAGATGAATACATGTGTGTGCATGTGCGTGCCCGCGTGCGCGCACACACACACAAATATTAATCATAAAAAAGACTGAAATCTTGCCATTTGCAACAGCATGGATGGACCTTAGAGGGTATAATGCTAAGAGGAAAAAGTCAGAGAAAGACAAATTGCATATGATATCACTCATGTGGAGTTTAAGAAACAAACACACAAATAAGAGGCAAAAACCATATTCTTAAATACAGAGAACAAACTGGTAACTGCCATAGGGGATGTGGCGGGGGGGAGGGTATGGGTGAAATAAAGAGTATTAAGAGAACAGTTCTCTTTTTTTTTCCTAATAATTTATTGTCACTCTAGCTAACATACAATGTATACAGTATACTCTTGGCTTTGAGAGTAGATCCCCGTGATTCATGACTTACACCTAACACCAGTGCTCATCCCAACAAGTGCCCTCCTCAATGCCCATCTCCCATTTTCCCAGGCCCATCACCCCTCAGTTTGTTCTCTGTATTTAAGAGTCTCTTATGGTTTGCCTCCCTCTCTGTTAGTAACTTATTTTTACTTCCCTTCCTCTGTGGTTTTCTGTTAAGTTTCTCAAATTCCCACATATTAGTAAAAACATGTATATGTCTTTCTTTGACTTATTTCACTTAGCATAATACCCTCCAGTCCCATCCACGTTGCTGCAAATGGCAAGATTTCATTCTTTTTCATTGCCAAGTAGTATTCCATTATATATGTATGCCACATCTTCTTTATCCATTCGTCAGTTGATGCACATTTGGGTTCTTTCCATAATTTGGCTGTTGTTGATAGCGCTGCTATGAACATTGGGGTACATGTGCCCCTATGATACTGCTGTATCCTTTGGGTAAATTCCTCGTAGGGCTGTTGCTGGGTCGTAGGGTAGTTCTATTTTTAATTTTTTGAGGAACCTCTATACTGTTTTCCAGAGTGGCTGCACCAGTTTGCATTTCCCACCAACAGTGCAAGAGGGTTCCCCTTTTTCCATATCCTCACCAGCGTCTGTTGTTGCCTGAGTTGTTAATTTTAGCCATTCTGACTGGTATGAGATAGTATCTCAGTGTGGTTTTGATTTATATTTCCCTGATGATAAGTGATGTTGAGTATCTTTTCATGTGTCTTTTGGCCATCTGGATGTCTTCTTTGGAAAAGTGTCTATTCATGTCTTCTGCCTGTTTCTTCACTGGATTATTTGTTTTCTGGGTCTTGAGTTTGGTAAATTCTTTATAGATTTTGAATACAAATCCTTTATCCCATATGTCATTTGCAGACATCTTCTCCAGTTCTCTTGGTTGCCTTTTAGTTTTGCTGATTGTTTCCTTTGCTGTGCAGAAGCTTTTTATCTTGAGGTCCCAATAGTTCATTTTGCTTTTATTTCCCTTGCCTTCAGAGATATGTCAAGAAAGAAGTGGCTGCGGCCGAGGTCAGAGAGGTTGTTGCCTGTTTTTTCCTCTATGATTTTCGTGGTTTCCTGTCTCACACTTAGGTCTTTCATCCATTTTGAATTATGTTTGTGTATGGTGTGAGAAAGTAATCTGGTTTCTGCATGCTTCTATCCAGTTCTCCCAGCACCATTTGCTAAAGAGACTGTCTTTTTTCCATTGGATACTCTTTCCTGCTTTGTCGAAGATTAGTTGGCCATACAGTTGTGAGTTCATTTCTGGATTCTCTATTCCAGTGGTCTACGGGTCTGTTTTTGTGCCAGTACCATACTGTCTTGATGATTACAGCTTCGTAGTACAGGCTAAAGTCTGGGATTGTGATGCCTTCAGCTTTGATTTTCTTTCTTTCTCTCTTTTCTCTCTTTTTCTTTCTTTCTTTCTTTCTTTCTTTCTTTCTTTCTTTCTTTCTTCTTTCTTTCTTTCTTTCTTTCTTTCTTTCTTTCTTTCTTTCACAAATAACTTTATTAATCTTGTTTCAAACTTTATTCCCAGGCTTCTTCAGCTTAATTAGATGCAAAGGAAGAATTGTGTATAAGCAAATACTGAAAAGAGCTACAGTGTCCAAGGAGCTTAAAAATACTAGAGATTAGATTTTATGAGATCCATGAACAAAATTTTTTTTTTTTTCCATGAACAAAATTTTTTAAAAGCAGTCATAATATAAAATTGAAGCTCCCAGTTAACTTCTTCAAGCTTTCTCTTCTTCAGAAGTTGACTCAATTCAGTGTGCTTCATTCTTGGGAGCTTCATCAAAGTTCTCCACAAGATCTGGAATTTCATCATCACGCTTCTTTCCAGTAGCGAGTGGTGCCTTTCCATCCACAGATTGTGTGGGCAGAGCTTCAGCTAATCTTCTTAAACTCGTCAGACCATCTGCACCAAGTCGGTGTAAGATCCTGGGTAGCATTTGTGTCAGCGGCTTTGTCTCAGCGTGGCCTGTAATGGTGAAAGTGTTCGATGCCAGGGATGCCTGAACTTCAGGGTTGTTAAAGTGGATCCCTCGCTGTTCTTGGTTTGTGAACATCCTCATTTCTTCAATATCAGAGATATTGTTTACCCCCAACTTCTTTAAGGAGAACTGAAGTTTTTTTATCATCTGCTGTAGCTGTTCTATGAACCACCTTCTTTTGGTGAGAAAGTTCCTCTCCCACCAATAAACGCTTGTGCTTGCAGTTTGGCAAGTCTCTCCTGGTTTATGATAATTTTCTTTCATCTTGTTGGAGGGGAAATGGAACAGCACGGGGGACTAGGGTTGGCGCCCAGGGGGCCTTGGGTGGACCAGCTGAGATTAGGCGCACACACGTGGGCTTTGGGATTCTTTTTCAACATGACCTTGGCTATTTGGGGTCTTTTGTGGTTCCATACACATTTTGGGATTGTTTGTTGTAGCTCTGAGAAGAATGCCAGTGTTGTTTTGATTGGGATTGCATTGAATGTGTAGATTGCTTTGGGGAGTATTGACATTTTAACAATATTTGTTCTTCCAATCCATGAGCATGGAACGTTTATCTATTTCTTTGGGTCATCTTCAGTTTCTTTCATAAGCTCTCTATCGTTTTCAGTGTACAGATCTTTTATCTCTTTGGTTGGGTTTATTCCTAGGTATTTTATTATTCTTGGTGCAATTATAAATGGGATCAATTTCTTGACATCTCTTTCTTTAAAAAAATTTTTAGAGGTGCCTGAGTAGCTCAGTTGGTTGAGCATCCGACTTTGGCTCAAGTCATGATCTCGCAGTTCGTGAGTTCTAGCCCCGCATTGGGCTCTGTGCTGACAGCTCAACGCCTGGAGCCTGCTTCAGATTCTAGGTCTCCCTGTCTCTCTGCCTGTCCTCCACTCATGCTAGGTCTCTCTTTCAAAAATAAATAACCATTTTTAAAAAATTTTAGAGAGGGAGACACAGACTCTAAAGCAGGCTCCAGGCTCTGAACTGTCAGCACAGAGCCTGACATGGGACTCAAACCCACGGACCATGAGATCATGATCTGAGCTGAAGTCAGTCACCTAACTGACTGAGCCACCCAGGTGCTCCACTTGATATCTCTTTGTGTTGCTTCATTTTTGGTGTATAGATATGCAACCAGTTTCTATACATAGATTTTCTATCCTGTGACTTTGCTGAATTCATGTATCAGTTCTAGCAGTTTTTTGCTGGATTCTTTCAGGTTTTCCATGTAGAGTATCATGTCATCTGTGAAAAGTGAAAGTTTGACTTCTTCTTTGCCAATTTGGATGGCCTTCTAACACTATGTTAAATTTGAGGCTAGGACTCCTAACACTGTGTTAAACAACAGTGGTGAGAGTGGACATCCCTGCCGTGTTCCTTATTTCGGGGGAAAAGTCTCAGTTTTTCCTTATTGAGTATTACATTAGCTGTGGGTCTTTCATGTATGGCTTTTATGTTCAGTTATGATGCTTCTATCCCAACTTTCTTAAGGGTTTTTATTAAGAAAGGATGCTGTATTTTGTCAAATGCTTTTTCTGCATCTATTGACAGGATCATATGGTTCTTATCCTTTCTTCTGTTCATGTGATGTATCACATTGATTTGTGAATATTGAACCAGCCCTGCAGCCCAGGAATGAATCCCACTTGATCATGGTGAATAATTCTTTTAATATACTGTTGAATTCAATCTACTAGTATCTTATTGAGAATTTTTGCATCCATGTTCATCAGGAATATTGGCCTGTAATTCTCCTTTTTAGTGAGGTCTCTGTCTGGTTTGGGAATCAAGGTAATGAGTCCCAAAGTTTTCCTTCTGTTTCTGCTTTTTTGGAACAGCTTGAGAAGAATAGGTACTAACTCTGTTTGAAATGTCTGGTAGAATTCCCCTGGGAAACCGTCTGGCCCAGGACTTGTTTTTGTTGGGAGATTTTTTTTTTTTTTTTT